>NC_133468.1:326136-652272 GCF_048565385.1 Saimiri boliviensis
ACCAACACACAACAGATGAGTTCGTAAGAAGCGGGTCTTTTGTGTTTTAAACACATTCTTACTGCTAACTCTTATAAGCGTCTCTAGGGCGGGAAAAGACTGCTTCTGCATTCTCCAAAGAAAGGGTTTCTGAACTGCTGCAAACACACATCAGTTTAACTCTGGATGATGAATACACACATTGACAACCATTCTGCTAGATAGCTCCGTTTTGGTTTTAGAGCAAGGTATTTCCCTTTACAGCCTGTTCTCCCATCCACTCTGGAATATCCAAACGCAGCTTTTAGAAGAAACGTTTTTCTACCTTGCTGAATCTAAACATAGATGCAACTTCCTAAAAGGAACTAACGCACAGCAGATGAGTTCGTAATAAGCGGGTCTTCTGTGTTTTAAACGCATTCTTACTGCTAACTCTTATATGCGTCTCTAGTGCTGAAAATGACTGTTTCTGCATTCTGCAAAGAAAGGGTTTCTGAACTGCTGCAAACACACATCAGTTTAACTCTGGATGATGAATACACACATTGACAACCATTCTGCTAGATAGCTCCGTTTTGGTTTTAGAGCAAAGTATTTCTCTTTACAGACTTTTCTCCCATCCACTCTGGAATGTCCAAACACAGCTTTTAGAAGAAACGTGTTTCTTCCTCGCTGAATCTAACCGTAGATGAAACTTCCTAAAAGGAACCAAAGCACAGCAGATGAGTTCGTAAGAAGCGGGTCTTCTGTGTTTTAAACGCATTCTTACTGCTAACTCTTATATGCGTCTCCAGGGCTGGAAATGACAGTTTCTGCATTCTCCAAAGAAAGGGTTTCTGAACTGCTGCAAACACACATCAGTTTAACTCTAGAAGTTGAATACACACATTGACAACCATTCTGCTAGATAGCTCCGTTTTGGTTTTAGAGCAAGGTATTTCCCTTTACAGCCTGTTCTCCCATCCGCTCTGGAATGTCTAAACGCAGCTTTTAGAAGAAACGTGTTTCTACCTCGCTGAATCTAAACATAGATGCAACTTCCTAAAAGGAACCAACACACAACAGATGAGTTCGTAAGAAGCGGGTCTTTTGTGTTTTAAACACATTCTTACTGCTAACTCTTATAAGCGTCTCTAGTGCGGGAAAAGACTGTTTCTGCATTCTCCAAAGAAAGGGTTTCTGAACTGCTGCAAACACACATCAGTTTAACTCTGGAAGTTGAATACACACATTGACAACCATTCTGCTAGATAGCTCCGTTTTGGTTTTAGAGCAAGGTATTTCCCTTTACAGCCTGTTCTCCCATCCACTCTGGAATATCCAAACGCAGCTTTTAGAAGAAACGTTTTTCTACCTTGCTGAATCTAAACATAGATGCAACTTCCTAAAAGGAACTAACGCACAGCAGATGAGTTCGTAAGAAGCGGGTCTTCTGTGTTTTAAACGCATTCTTACTGCTAACTCTTATATGCGTCTCTAGGGCTGAAAATGACTGTTTCTGCATTCTCCAAAGAAAGGGTTTCTGAACTGCTGCAAACACACATCAGTTTAACTCTGGATGATGAATACACACATTGACAACCATTCTGCTAGATAGCTCCGTTTTGGTTTTAGAGCAAGGTATTTCTCTTTACAGCCTGTTCTCCCATCCACTCTGGAATGTCCAAACGCAGCTTTTAGAAGAAACGTGTTTCTGCCTCGCTGAATCTAAACATAGATGCAACTTCCTAAAAGGAACCAACACACAGCAGAGGAGTTCGTAAGAAGCGGGTCTTCTGTGTTTTAAACGCATTCTTACTGCTAACTCTTATAAGCGTCTCTAGGACGGGAAAAGACTGTTTCTGCATTCTCTAAAGAAAGGGTTTCTGAACTGCTGCAAACACACATCAGTTTACCTCTGGAAGGTGAATACATACATTGACAACCATTCTGCTAGATAGCTCCGTTTTGGTTTTAGAGCAAAGTATTTCTCTTTACAGACTGTTCTCCCATCCACTCTGGAATGTCAAACACAGCTTTTAGAAGAAACGTGTTTCTTCCTCGCTGAATCTAACCGTAGATGAAACTTCCTAAAAGGAACCAAAGCACAGCAGATGAGTTCGTAAGAAGCGGGTCTTCTGTGTTTTAAACGCATTCTTACTGCTAACTCTTATATGCGTCTCCAGGGCTTGAAATGACGGTTTCTGCATTCTCCAAAGAAAGGGTTTCTGAACTGCTGCAAACACACATCAGTTTAACTCTAGAAGTTGAATACACACATTGACAACCATTCTGCTAGATAGCTCCGTTTTGGTTTTAGAGCAAGGTATTTCCCTTTACAGCCTGTTCTCCCATCCACTCAGGAATGTCTAAACGCAGCTTTTAGAAGAAACGTGTTTCTACCTCGCTGAATCTAAACATAGATGCAACTTCCTAAAAGGAACCAACACACAACAGATGAGTTCGTAAGAAGCGGGTCTTTTGTGTTTTAAACAGATTTTTACTGCTAACTCTTATAAGCGTCTCTAGGGCGGGAAAAGACTGTTTCTGCATTCTCCAAAGAAAGGGTTTCTGAACTGCTGCAAACACACATCAGTTTAACTCTGGATGATGAATAAACACATTGACAACCATTCTGCTAGATAGCTCCGTTTTGGTTTTAGAGCAAGGTATTTCCCTTTACAGCCTGTTCTCCCATCCACTCTGGAATATCCAAACGCAGCTTTTAGAAGAAACGTTTTTCTACCTTGCTGAATCTAAACATAGATGCAACTTCCTAAAAGGAACTAACGCACAGCAGATGAGTTCGTAATAAGCGGGTCTTCTGTGTTTTAAACGCATTCTTACTGCTAACTCTTATATGCGTCTCTAGGGGTGAAAATGACTGTTTCTGCATTCTCCAAAGAAAGGGTTTCTGAACTGCTGCAAACACACATCAGTTTAACTCTGGATGATGTATACACACATTGACAACCATTCTGCTAGATAGCTCCGTTTTGGTTTTAGAGCAAGGTATTTCTCTTTACAGCCTGTTCTCCCATCCACTCTGGAATGTCCAAATGCAGCTTTTAGAAGAAACGTGTTTCTGCCTCGCTGAATCTAAACATAGATGCAACTTCCTAAAAGGAACCAACACACAGCAGAGGAGTTCGTAAGAAGCGGGTCTTCTGTGTTTTAAACGCATTCTTACTGCTAACTCTTATAAGCGTCTCTAGGACGGGAAAAGACTGTTTCTGCATTCTCTAAAGAAAGGGTTTCTGAACTGCTGCAAACACACATCAGTTTACCTCTGGAAGGTGAATACATACATTGACAACCATTCTGCTAGATAGCTCCGTTTTGGTTTTAGAGCAAAGTATTTCTCTTTACAGACTGTTCTCCCATCCACTCTGGAATGTCCAAACACAGCTTTTAGAAGAAACGTGTTTCTTCCTCGCTGAATCTAAACGTAGATGAAACTTCCTAAAAGGAACCAAAGCACAGCAGATGAGTTCGTAAGAAGCGGGTCTTCTGTGTTTTAAACGCATTCTTACTGCTAACTCTTATATGCGTCTCTAGGGCTGGAAATGACGGTTTCTGCATTCTCCAAAGAAAGGGTTTCTGAACTGCTGCAAACACACATCAGTTTAACTCTAGAAGTTGAATACACACATTGACAACCATTCTGCTAGATAGCTCCGTTTTGGTTTTAGAGCAAGGTATTTCCCTTTACAGCCTGTTCTCCCATCCACTCTGGAATGTCTAAACGCAGCTTTTAGAAGAAACGTGTTTCTACCTCGCAGAATCTAAACATAGATGCAACTTCCTAAAAGGAACCAACACACAACAGATGAGTTCGTAAGAAGCGGGTCTTTTGTGTTTTAAACAGATTCTTACTGCTAACTCTTATAAGCGTCTCTAGGGCGGGAAAAGACTGTTTCTGCATTCTCCAAAGAAAGGGTTTCTGAACTGCTGCAAACACACATCAGTTTAACTCTGGATGATGAATACACACATTGACAACCATTCTGCTAGATAGCTCCGTTTTGGTTTTAGAGCAAGGTATTTCTCTTTACAGCCTGTTCTCCCATCCACTCTGGAATATCCAAACGCAGCTTTTAGAAGAAACGTTTTTCTACCTTGCTGAATCTAAACATAGATGCAACTTCCTAAAAGGAACTAACGCACAGCAGAAGAGTTCGTAATAAGCGGGTCTTCTGTGTTTTAAACGCATTCTTACTGCTAACTCTTATATGCGTCTCTAGGGCTGAAAATGACTGTTTCTGCATTCTCCAAAGAAAGGGTTTCTGAACTGCTGCAAACACACATCAGTTTAACTCTGGATGATGAATACACACATTGACAACCATTCTGCTAGATAGCTCCGTTTTGGTTTTAGAGCAAGGTATTTCTCTTTACAGCCTGTTCTCCCATCCACTCTGGAATGTCCAAACGCAGCTTTTAGAAGAAACGTGTTTCTGCCTCGCTGAATCTAAACATAGATGCAACTTCCTAAAAGGAACCAACACACAGCAGAGGAGTTCGTAAGAAGCGGGTCTTCTGTGTTTTAAACGCATTCTTACTGCTAACTCTTATAAGCGTCTCTAGGACGGCAAAAGACTGTTTCTGCATTCTCCAAAGAAAGGGTTTCTGAAGTGCTGCAAACACACATCAGTTTACCTCTGGAAGGTGAATACATACATTGACAACCATTCTGCTAGATAGCTCCGTTTTGGTTTTAGAGCAAGGTATTTCCCTTTACAGCCTGTTCTCCCATCCACTCTGGAATGTCTAAACGCAGCTGTTAGAAGAAACGTGTTTCTACCTCGCTGAATCTAAACATAGATGCAACTTCCTAAAAGGAACCAACACACAACAGATGAGTTCGTAAGAAGCGGGTCTTTTGTGTTTTAAACACATTCTTACTGCTAACTCTTATAAGCGTCTCTAGGGCGGGAAAAGACTGCTTCTGCATTCTCCAAAGAAAGGGTTTCTGAACTGCTGCAAACACACATCAGTTTAACTCTGGATGATGAATACACACATTGACAACCATTCTGCTAGATAGCTCCGTTTTGGTTTTAGAGCAAGGTATTTCCCTTTACAGCCTGTTCTCCCATCCACTCTGGAATATCCAAACGCAGCTTTTAGAAGAAACGTTTTTCTACCTTGCTGAATCTAAACATAGATGCAACTTCCTAAAAGGAACTAACGCACAGCAGATGAGTTCGTAATAAGCGGGTCTTCTGTGTTTTAAACGCATTCTTACTGCTAACTCTTATATGCGTCTCTAGGGCTGAAAATGACTGTTTCTGCATTCTGCAAAGAAAGGGTTTCTGAACTGCTGCAAACACACATCAGTTTAACTCTGGATGATGAATACACACATTGACAACCATTCTCCTAGATAGCTCCGTTTTGGTTTTAGAGCAAAGTATTTCTCTTTACAGACTGTTCTCCCATCCACTCTGGAATGTCCAAACACAGCTTTTAGAAGAAACGTGTTTCTTCCTCGCTGAATCTAACCGTAGATGAAACTTCCTAAAAGGAACCAAAGCACAGCAGATGAGTTCGTAAGAAGCGGGTCTTCTGTGTTTTAAACGCATTCTTACTGCTAACTCTTATATGCGTCTCCAGGGCTGGAAATGACGGTTTCTGCATTCTCCAAAGAAAGGGTTTCTGAACTGCTGCAAACACACATCAGTTTAACTCTAGAAGTTGAATACACACATTGACAACCATTCTACTAGATAGCTCCGTTTTGGTTTTAGAGCAAGGTATTTCCCTTTACAGCCTGTTCTCCCATCCGCTCTGGAATGTCTAAACGCAGCTTTTAGAAGAAACATGTTTCTACCTCGCTGAATCTAAACATAGATGCAACTTCCTAAAAGGAACCAACACACAACAGATGAGTTCGTAAGAAGCGGGTCTTTTGTGTTTTAAACACATTCTTACTGCTAACTCTTATAAGCGTCTCTAGTGCGGGAAAAGACTGTTTCTGCATTCTCCAAAGAAAGGGTTTCTGAACTGCTGCAAACACACATCAGTTTAACTCTGGAAGTTGAATACACACATTGACAACCATTCTGCTAGATAGCTCCGTTTTGGTTTTAGAGCAAGGTATTTCCCTTTACAGCCTGTTCTCCCATCCACTCTGGAATATCCAAACGCAGCTTTTAGAAGAAACGTTTTTCTACCTTGCTGAATCTAAACATAGATGCAACTTCCTAAAAGGAACTAACGCACAGCAGATGAGTTCGTAAGAAGCGGGTCTTCTGTGTTTTAAACGCATTCTTACTGCTAACTCTTATATGCGTCTCTAGGGCTGAAAATGACTGTTTCTGCATTCTCCAAAGAAAGGGTTTCTGAACTGCTGCAAACACACATCAGTTTAACTCTGGATGATGAATACACACATTGACAACCATTCTGCTAGATAGCTCCGTTTTGGTTTTAGAGCAAGGTATTTCTCTTTACAGCCTGTTCTCCCATCCACTCTGGAATGTCCAAACGCAGCTTTTAGAAGAAACGTGTTTCTGCCTCGCTGAATCTAAACATAGATGCAACTTCCTAAAAGGAACCAACACACAGCAGAGGAGTTCGTAAGAAGCGGGTCTTCTGTGTTTTAAACGCATTCTTACTGCTAACTCTTATAAGCGTCTCTAGGACGGGAAAAGACTGTTTCTGCATTCTCTAAAGAAAGGGTTTCTGAACTGCTGCAAACACACATCAGTTTACCTCTGGAAGGTGAATACATACATTGACAACCATTCTGCTAGATAGCTCCGTTTTGGTTTTAGAGCAAAGTATTTCTCTTTACAGACTGTTCTCCCATCCACTCTGGAATGTCCAAACACACCTTTTAGAAGAAACGTGTTTCTTCCTCGCTGAATCTAAACGTAGATGAAACTTCCTAAAAGGAACCAAAGCACAGCAGAGGAGTTCGTAAGAAGCGGGTCTTCTGTGTTTTAAACGCATTCTTACTGCTAACTCTTATATGCGTCTCTAGGGCTGGAAATGACGGTTTCTGCATTCTCCAAAGAAAGGGTTTCTGAACTGCTGCAAACACACATCAGTTTACCTCTGGAAGGTGAATACATACATTGACAACCATTCTGCTAGATAGCTCCGTTTTGGTTTTAGAGCAAGGTATTTCCCTTTACAGCCTGTTCTCCCATCCACTCAGGAATGTCTAAACGCAGCTTTTAGAAGAAACGTGTTTCTACCTCGCTGAATCTAAACATAGATGCAACTTCCTAACAGGAACCAACACACAACAGATGAGTTCGTAAGAAGCGGGTCTTTTGTGTTTTAAACAGATTCTTACTGCTAACTCTTATAAGCGTCTCTAGGGCGGGAAAAGACTGTTTCTGCATTCTCCAAAGAAAGGGTTTCTGAACTGCTGCAAACACACATCAGTTTAACTCTGGATAATGAATACACACATTGACCACCATTCTGCTAGATAGCTCCGTTTTGGTTTTAGAGCAAGGTATTTCTCTTTACAGCCTGTTCTCCCATCCACTCTGGAATATCCAAACGCAGCTTTTAGAAGAAACGTTTTTCTACCTTGCTGAATCTAAACATAGATGCAACTTCCTAAAAGGAACTAACGCACAGCAGAAGAGTTCGTAATAAGCGGGTCTTCTGTGTTTTAAACGCATTCTTACTGCTAACTCTTATATGCGTCTCTAGGGCTGAAAATGACTGTTTCTGCATTCTCCAAAGAAAGGGTTTCTGAACTGCTGCAAACACACATCAGTTTAACTCTGGATGATGAATACACACATTGACAACCATTCTGCTAGATAGCTCCGTTTTGGTTTTAGAGCAAGGTATTTCTCTTTACAGCCTGTTCTCCCATCCACTCTGGAATGTCCAAACGCAGCTTTTAGAAGAAACGTGTTTCTGCCTCGCTGAATCTAAACATAGATGCAACTTCCTAAAAGGAACCAAAACACAGCAGAGGAGTTCGTAAGAAGCGGGTCTTCTGTGTTTTAAACGCATTCTTACTGCTAACTCTTATAAGCGTCTCTAGGACGGGAAAAGACTGTTTCTGCATTCTCCAAAGAAAGGGTTTCTGAAGTGCTGCAAACACACATCAGTTTACCTCTGGAAGGTGAATACATACATTGACAACCATTCTGCTAGATAGCTCCGTTTTGGTTTTAGAGCAAGGTATTTCCCTTTACAGCCTGTTCTCCCATCCACTCTGGAATGTCTAAACGCAGCTTTTAGAAGAAACGTGTTTCTACCTCGGTGAATCTAAACATAGATGCAACTTCCTAAAAGGAACCAACACACAACAGATGAGTTCGTAAGAAGCGGGTCTTTTGTGTTTTAAACACATTCTTACTGCTAACTCTTATAAGCGTCTCTAGGGCGGGAAAAGACTGCTTCTGCATTCTCCAAAGAAAGGGTTTCTGAACTGCTGCAAACACACATCAGTTTAACTCTGGATGATGAATACACACATTGACAACCATTCTGCTAGATAGCTCCGTTTTGGTTTTAGAGCAAGGTATTTCTCTTTACAGCCTGTTCTCCCATCCACTCTGGAATATCCAAACGCAGCTTTTAGAAGAAACGTTTTTCTACCTTGCTGAATCTAAACATAGATGCAACTTCCTAAAAGGAACTAACGCACAGCAGATGAGTTCGTAATAAGCGGGCCTTCTGTGTTTTAAACGCATTCTTACTGCTAACTCTTATATGCGTCTCTAGGGCTGAAAATGACTCTTTCTGCATTCTTCAAAGAAAGGGTTTCTGAACTGCTGCAAACACAAATCAGTTTAACTCTGGATGATGAATACACACATTGACAACCATTCTGCTAGATAGCTCCGTTTTGGTTTTAGAGCAAGGTATTTCTCTTTACAGCCTTTTCTCCCATCCACTCTGGAATGTCCAAACGCAGGTTTTAGAAGAAACGTGTTTCTGCCTCGCTGAATCTAAATATAGATGCAACTTCCTAAAGGGAACCAACACACAGCATAGGAGTTCGTAAGAAGCGGGTCTTCTGTGTTTTAAACGCATTCTTACTGCTAACTCTTATGAGCGTCTCTAGGACGGGAAAAGACTGTTTCTGCATTCTCCAAGGAAAGGGTTTCTGAACTGCTGCAAACACACATCAGTTTAACTCTGGAAGGTGAATACATACATTGACAACCATTCTGCTAGATAGCTCCGTTTTGGTTTTAGAGCAAAGTATTTCTCTTTACAGCCTGTTCTCCCATCCACTCTGGAATGTCCAAACGTAGCTTTTAGAAGAAACGTGTTTCTGCCTCGCTGTATCTAAACATAGATGCAACTTCCTAAAAGGAACCAAAGCACAGCAGATGAGTTCGTAAGAAGCGGGTCTTCTGTGTTTTAAACGCATTCTTACTGCTAACTCTTATAAGCGTCTCTAGGACGGTAAAAGACTGTTTCTGCATTCTCCAAAGAAAGGGTTTCTGAACTGCTGCAAACACACATCAGTTTACCTCTGGAAGGTGAATATATACATTGACAACCATTCTGCTAGATAGCTCCGTTTTGGTTTTAGAGCAAAGTATTTCTCTTTACAGCCTTTTCTCCCATCCACTCTGGAATGTCCAAACACAGCTTTTAGAAGAAACGTGTTTCTTCCTCGCTGAATCTAAACATAGATGAAACTTCCTAAAAGGAACCAAAGCACAGCAGATGAGTTCGTAAGAAGCAGGTCTTCTGTGTTTTAAGCGCATTCTTACTGCTAACACTTATATGCGTCTCTAGGGCTGGAAATGACGGTTTCTGCATTCTCCAAAGAAAGGGTTTCTGAACTGCTGCAAACACACATCAGTTTAACTCTAGAAGTTGAATACACACATTGACAACCATTCTGCTAGATAGCTCCGTTTTGGTTTTAGAGCAAGGTATTTCCCTTTACAGCCTGTTCTCCAATCCACTCTGGAATGTCTAAACGCAGCTTTTAGAAGAAACGTGTTTCTACCTCGCTGAATCTAAACATAGATGCAACTTCCTAAAAGGAACCAACACACAGCAGATGAGTTCGTAAGAAGCGGGTCTTTTGTGTTTTAAACATATTCTTACTGCTAACTCTTATAAGCGTCTCTAGGGCGGGAAAAGACTGTTTCTGCATTCTCCAAAGAAAGGGTTTCTGAACTGCTGCAAACACACATCAGTTTAACTCTGGATGATGAATACACACATTGACAACCATTCTGCTAGATAGCTCCGTTTTGGTTTTAGAGCAAGGTATTTCTCTTTACAGCCTTTTCTCCCATCCACTCTGGAATATCCAAACGCAGCTTTTAGAAGAAACGTTTTTCTACCTTGCTGAATCTAAACATAGATGCAACTTCCTAAAAGGAACTAACGCACAGCAGATGAGTTCGTAATAAGCGGGTCTTCTGTGTTTTAAACGCATTCTTACTGCTAACTCTTATATGCGTCTCTAGGGCTGAAAATGACTGTTTCTGCATTGTCCAAAGAAAGAGTTTCTGAACTGCTGCAAACACACATCAGTTTAACTCTGGATAATGAATATACACATTGACAACCATTCTGCTAGATAGCTCCGTTTTGGTTTTAGAGCAAGGTATTTCTCTTTACAGCCTGTTCTCCCATCCACTCTGGAATGTCCAAACGCAGCTTTTAGAAGAAACGTGTTTCTGCCTCGCTGAATCTAAATATAGATGCAACTTCCTAAAAGGAACCAACACACAGCAGATGAGTTCGTAAGAAGCGGGTCTTCTGTGTTTTATACGCATTCTTACTGCTAACTCTTATAAGCGTCTCTAGGACGGGAAAAGACTGTTTCTGCATTCTCCAAAGAAAGGGTTTCTGAACTGCTGCAAACACACATCAGTTTACCTCTGGAAGGTGAATACATACATTGACAACCATTCTGCTAGATAGCTCCGATTTGGTTTTAGAGCAAAGTATTTCTCTTTACAGCCTGTTCTCCAATCCACTCTGGAATGTCCAAACACAGCTTTTAGAAGAAACGTGTTTCTTCCTCGCTGAATCTAAACATAGATGAAACTTCCTAAAAGGAACCAAAGCACAGCAGATGAGTTCGTAAGAAGCGGGTCTTCTGTGTTTTAAATGCATTCTTACTGCTAACACTTATATGCGTCTCTAGGGCTGGAAATGACGGTTTCTGCATTCTCCAAAGAAAGGGTTTCTGAACTGCTGCAAACACACATCAGTTTAACTCTAGAAGTTGAATATACATATTGACAACCATTCTGCTAGATAGCTCCGTTTTGGTTTTAGAGCAAGGTATTTCCCTTTACAGCCTGTTCTCCCATCCACTCTGGAATGTCTAAACGCAGCTTTTAGAAGAAACGTGTTTCTACCTCGCTGAATCTAAACATAGATGCAACTTCCTAAAAGGAACCAACACACAGCAGATGAGTTCGTAAGAAGCGGGTCTTTTGTGTTTTAAACACATTCTTACTGCTAACTCTTATAAGCATTTCTAGGGCGGGAAAAGACTGTTTCTGCATTCTCCAAAGAAAGGGTTTCTGAACTGCTGCAAACACACATCAGTTTAACTCTGGATGATGAATACACACATTGACAACCATTCTGCTAGATAGCTCCGTTTTGGTTTTAGAGAAAGGTATTTCTCTTTACAGCCTGTTCTCCCATCCACTCTGGAATATCCAAACGCAGCTTTTAGAAGAAACGTTTTTCTACCTTGCTGAATCTAAACATAGATGCAACTTCCTAAAAGGAACTAACGCACAGCAGATGAGTTCGTAATAAGCGGGTCTTCTGTGTTTTAAACGCATTCTTACTGCTAACTCTTATATGCGTCTCTAGGGCTGAAAATGACTGTTTCTGCATTCTCCAAAGAAAGGGTTTCTGAACTGCTGCAAACACACATCAGTTTAACTCTGGATGATGAATACACACATTGACAACCATTCTGCTAGATAGCTCCGTTTTGGTTTTAGAGCAAGGTATTTCTCTTTACAGCCTGTTCTCCCATCCACTCTGGAATGTCTAAACGCAGCTTTTAGAAGAAACGTGTTTCTGCCTCGCTGAATCTAAACATAGATGCAACTTCCTAAAAGGAACCAACTCACAGCAGAGGAGTTCGTAAGAAGCGGGTCTACTCTGTTTTAAACGCATTCTTACTGCTAACTCTTATATGCGTCTCTACGGCTGGAAATGACGGTTTCTGCATTCTCCAAAGAAAGGGTTTCTGAACTGCTGCAAACACACATCAGTTTAACTCTAGAAGTTGAATACACACATTGACAACCATTCTGCTAGATAGCTCCGTTTTGGTTTTAGAGCAAGGTATTTCCCTTTACAGCCTGTTCTCCCATCCACTCTGGAATGTCTAAACGCAGCTTTTAGAAGAAACGTGTTTCTACCTCGCTGACTCTAAACATAGATGCAACTTCCTAAAAGGAAGCAACACACAACAGATGAGTTCGTAAGAAGCGGGTCTTTTGTGTTTTAAACACATTCTTACTGCTAACTCTTATAAGCGTCTCTAGTGCGGGAAAAGACTGTTTCTGCATTCTCCAAAGAAAGGGTTTCTGAACTGCTGCAAACACAAATCAGTTTAACTCTGGATGATGAATACACACATTGACAACCATTCTGCTAGATAGCTCCGTTTTGGTTTTAGAGCAAGGTATTTCTCTTTACAGCCTGTTCTCCCATCCACTCTGGAATATCCAAACGCAGCTTTTAGAAGAAACGTTTTTCTACCTTGCTGAATCTAAACATAGATGCAACTTCCTAAAAGGAACTAACGCACAGCAGATGAGTTCGTAAGAAGCGGGTCTTCTGTGTTTTAAACGCATTCTTACTGCTAACACTTATATGCGTCTCTAGGGCTGAAAATGACTGTTTCTGCATTCTCCAAAGAAAGGGTTTCTGAACTGCTGCAAACACACATCAGTTTAACTCTGGATGATGAATACACACATTGACAACCATTCTGCTAGATAGCTCCGTTTTGGTTTTAGAGCAAGGTATTTCTCTTTACAGCCTGTTCTCCCATCCACTCTGGAATGTCCAAACGCAGCTTTTAGAAGAAACGTGTTTCTGCCTCGCTGAATCTAAACATAGATGCAACTTCCTAAAAGGAACCAACACACAGCAGAGGAGTTCGTAAGAAGCGGGTCTTCTTTGTTTTAAACGCATTCTTACTGCTAACTCTTATAAGCGTCTCTAGGGCGGGAAAACACTGTTTCTGCATTCTCCAAAGAAAGGGTTTCTGAACTGCTGCAAACACACATCAGTTTACCTCTGGAAGGTGAATACATACATTGACAACCATTCTGCTAGATAGCTCCGTTTTGGTTTTAGAGCAAAGTATTTCTCTTTACAGCCTGCTCTCCCATCCACTATGGAATGTCCAAACAAAGCTTTTAGAAGAAACGTGTGTCTTCCTCGCTGAATCTAAACATAGATGAAACTTCCTAAAAGGAAATAACGAACAGCAGATGAGTTCGTAATAAGCGGGTCTTCTGTGTTTTAAACGCATTCTTACTGCTAACGCTTACATGCGTGTCTAGGGCTGAAAATGACTGTTTCTGCATTCTCCAAAGAAAGGGTTTCTGAACTGTTGCAAACACAGATCAGTTTAACTCTGGATGATGAATACACACATTGACAACCATTCTGCTAGATAGCTCCGTTTTGGTTTTAGAGCAAGGTATTTCTCTTTACAGCCTGTTCTCCTATCCACTCTGGAGTGTCCAAACGCAGCTTTTAGAAGAAACGTGTTTCTGCCTCGCAGAATCTAAACATAGATGCAACTTCCTAAAAGGAACCAACACACAGCAGAGGAGTTCGTAAGAAGCGAGTCTTCTTTGTTTTAAACGCATTCTTACTGCTAACTCTTATAAGCGTCTCTAGGACGGGAAAAGACTGTTTCTGCATTCTCCAAAGAAAGGGTTTCTGAACTGCTGCAAACACACATCAGTTTACCTCTGGAAGGTGAGTACATACATTGACAACCATTCTGCTAGATAGCTCCGTTTTGGTTTTAGAGCAAGGTATTTCCCTTTACAGCCTGTTCTCCCATCCACTCTGGAATGTCTAAACGCAGCTTTTAGAAGAAACGTGTTTCTACCTCGCTGAATATAAACATAGATGCAACTTCCTAAAAGGAACCAACACACAACAGATGAGTTCGTAAGAAGCGGGTCTTTTGTGTTTTAAACACATTCTTACTGCTAACTCTTATAAGCGTCTCTAGGGCGGGAAAAGACTGTTTCTGCATTCTCCAAAGAAAGGGTTTCTGAACTGCTGCAAACACAAATCAGTTTAACTCTGGATGATGAATACACACATTGACAACCATTCTGCTAGATAGCTCCGTTTTGGTTTTAGAGCAAGGTATTTCTCTTTACAGCCTGCTCTCCCATCCACTCTGGAATGTCCAAACGCAGCTTTTAGAAGAAACGTGTTTCTTCCTCGCTGAATCTAAACATAGATGAAACTTCCTAAAAGGAACCAAAGCACAGCAGATGAGTTCGTAAGAAGCGGGTCTTCTGTGTTTTAAACGCATTCTTACTGCTAACTCTTATATGCGTCTCTAGGGCTGGAAATGACGGTTTCTGCATTCTCCAAAGAAAGGGTTTCTGAACTGCTGCAAACACACATCAGTTTAACTCTAGAAGTTGAATATACACGTTGACAACCATTCTGCTAGATAGCTCCGTTTTGGTTTTAGAGCAAGGTATTTCCCTTTACAGCCTGTTCTCCCATCCACTCTGGAATGTCTAAACGCAGCTTTTAGAAGAAACGTGTTTCTACCTCGCTGAATCTAAACATAGATGCAACTTCCTAAAAGGAACCAACACACAACAGATGAGTTCGTAAGAAGCGGGTCTTTTGTGTTTTAAACACATTCTTACTGCTAACCCTTATAAGCGTCTCTAGGGCGGGAAAAGACTGTTTCTGCATTCTCCAAAGAAAGGGTTTCTGAACTGCTGCAAACACACATCAGTTTAACTCTGGATGATGAATACACACATTGACAACCATTCTGCTAGATAGCTCCGTTTTGGTTTTAGAGCAAGGTATTTCTCTTTACAGCCTGTTCTCCCATCCACTCTGGAATATCCAAACGCAGCTTTTAGAAGAAACGTTTTTCTACCTTGCTGAATCTAAACATAGATGCAACTTCCTAAAAGGAACTAACGCACAGCAGATGAGTTCGTAAGAAGCGGGTCTTCTTTGTTTTAAACGCATTCTTACTGCTAACTCTTATATGCGTCTCTAGGGCTGAAAATGACTGTTTCTGCATTCTCCAAAGAAAGGGTTTCTGAACTGCTGCAAACACACATCAGTTTAACTCTGGATGATGAATACACACATTGACAACCATTCTGCTAGATAGCTCCGTTTTGGTTTTAGAGCAAGGTATTTCTCTTTACAGCCTGTTCTCCCATCCACTCTGGAATGTCCAAACGCAGCTTTTAGAAGAAACGTGTTTCTGCCTCGCTGAATCTAAACATAGATGCAACTTCCTAAAAGGAACCAACACACAGCAGAGGAGTTCGTAAGAAGCGGGTCTTCTGTGTTTTAAACGCATTCTTACTGCTAACTCTTATAAGCGTCTCTAGGACGGGAAAAGACTGTTTCTGCATTCTCCAAAGAAAGGGTTTCTGAACTGCTGCAAACACACATCAGTTTACCTCTGGAAGGTGAATACATACATTGACAACCATTATGCTAGATAGCTCCGTTTTGGTTTTAGAGCAAAGTATTTCTCTTTACAGCCTGTTCTCCCATCCACTCTGAAATGTCCAAACACAGCTTTTAGAAGAAACGTGTGTCTTCCTCGCTGAATCTAAACGTAGATGAAACTTCCTAAAAGGAACCAAAGCACAGCAGATGAGTTCGTAAGAAGCGGGTCTTCTGTGTTTTAAACGCATTCTTACTGCTAACTCTTATATGCGTCTCTACGGCTGGAAATGACGGTTTCTGCATTCTCCAAAGAAAGGGTTTCTGAACTGCTGCAAACACACATCAGTTTAACTCTAGAAGTTGAATACACACATTGACAACCATTCTGCTAGATAGCTCCGTTTTGGTTTTAGAGCAAAGTATTTCTCTTTACAGCCTGCTCTCCCATCCACTATGGAATGTCCAAACAAAGCTTTTAGAAGAAACGTGTGTCTTCCTCGCTGAATCTAAACATAGATGAAACTTCCTAAAAGGAAATAACGAACAGCAGATGAGTTCGTAATAAGCGGGTCTTCTGTGTTTTAAACGCATTCTTACTGCTAACGCTTACATGCGTGTCTAGGGCTGAAAATGACTGTTTCTGCATTCTCCAAAGAAAGGGTTTCTGAACTGTTGCAAACACAGATCAGTTTAACTCTGGATGATGAATACACACATTGACAACCATTCTGCTAGATAGCTCCGTTTTGGTTTTAGAGCAAGGTATTTCTCTTTACAGCCTGTTCTCCTATCCACTCTGGAGTGTCCAAACGCAGCTTTTAGAAGAAACGTGTTTCTGCCTCGCAGAATCTAAACATAGATGCAACTTCCTAAAAGGAACCAACACACAGCAGAGGAGTTCGTAAGAAGCGAGTCTTCTTTGTTTTAAACGCATTCTTACTGCTAACTCTTATAAGCGTCTCTAGGACGGGAAAAGACTGTTTCTGCATTCTCCAAAGAAAGGGTTTCTGAACTGCTGCAAACACACATCAGTTTACCTCTGGAAGGTGAGTACATACATTGACAACCATTCTGCTAGATAGCTCCGTTTTGGTTTTAGAGCAAGGTATTTCCCTTTACAGCCTGTTCTCCCATCCACTCTGGAATGTCTAAACGCAGCTTTTAGAAGAAACGTGTTTCTACCTCGCTGAATATAAACATAGATGCAACTTCCTAAAAGGAACCAACACACAACAGATGAGTTCGTAAGAAGCGGGTCTTTTGTGTTTTAAACACATTCTTACTGCTAACTCTTATAAGCGTCTCTAGGGCGGGAAAAGACTGTTTCTGCATTCTCCAAAGAAAGGGTTTCTGAACTGCTGCAAACACAAATCAGTTTAACTCTGGATGATGAATACACACATTGACAACCATTCTGCTAGATAGCTCCGTTTTGGTTTTAGAGCAAGGTATTTCTCTTTACAGCCTGCTCTCCCATCCACTCTGGAATGTCCAAACGCAGCTTTTAGAAGAAACGTGTTTCTTCCTCGCTGAATCTAAACATAGATGAAACTTCCTAAAAGGAACCAAAGCACAGCAGATGAGTTCGTAAGAAGCGGGTCTTCTGTGTTTTAAACGCATTCTTACTGCTAACTCTTATATGCGTCTCTAGGGCTGGAAATGACGGTTTCTGCATTCTCCAAAGAAAGGGTTTCTGAACTGCTGCAAACACACATCAGTTTAACTCTAGAAGTTGAATATACACGTTGACAACCATTCTGCTAGATAGCTCCGTTTTGGTTTTAGAGCAAGGTATTTCCCTTTACAGCCTGTTCTCCCATCCACTCTGGAATGTCTAAACGCAGCTTTTAGAAGAAACGTGTTTCTACCTCGCTGAATCTAAACATAGATGCAACTTCCTAAAAGGAACCAACACACAACAGATGAGTTCGTAAGAAGCGGGTCTTTTGTGTTTTAAACACATTCTTACTGCTAACCCTTATAAGCGTCTCTAGGGCGGGAAAAGACTGTTTCTGCATTCTCCAAAGAAAGGGTTTCTGAACTGCTGCAAACACACATCAGTTTAACTCTGGATGATGAATACACACATTGACAACCATTCTGCTAGATAGCTCCGTTTTGGTTTTAGAGCAAGGTATTTCTCTTTACAGCCTGTTCTCCCATCCACTCTGGAATATCCAAACGCAGCTTTTAGAAGAAACGTTTTTCTACCTTGCTGAATCTAAACATAGATGCAACTTCCTAAAAGGAACTAACGCACAGCAGATGAGTTCGTAAGAAGCGGGTCTTCTTTGTTTTAAACGCATTCTTACTGCTAACTCTTATATGCGTCTCTAGGGCTGAAAATGACTGTTTCTGCATTCTCCAAAGAAAGGGTTTCTGAACTGCTGCAAACACACATCAGTTTAACTCTGGATGATGAATACACACATTGACAACCATTCTGCTAGATAGCTCCGTTTTGGTTTTAGAGCAAGGTATTTCTCTTTACAGCCTGTTCTCCCATCCACTCTGGAATGTCCAAACGCAGCTTTTAGAAGAAACGTGTTTCTGCCTCGCTGAATCTAAACATAGATGCAACTTCCTAAAAGGAACCAACACACAGCAGAGGAGTTCGTAAGAAGCGGGTCTTCTGTGTTTTAAACGCATTCTTACTGCTAACTCTTATAAGCGTCTCTAGGACGGGAAAAGACTGTTTCTGCATTCTCCAAAGAAAGGGTTTCTGAACTGCTGCAAACACACATCAGTTTACCTCTGGAAGGTGAATACATACATTGACAACCATTATGCTAGATAGCTCCGTTTTGGTTTTAGAGCAAAGTATTTCTCTTTACAGCCTGTTCTCCCATCCACTCTGAAATGTCCAAACACAGCTTTTAGAAGAAACGTGTGTCTTCCTCGCTGAATCTAAACGTAGATGAAACTTCCTAAAAGGAACCAAAGCACAGCAGATGAGTTCGTAAGAAGCGGGTCTTCTGTGTTTTAAACGCATTCTTACTGCTAACTCTTATATGCGTCTCTACGGCTGGAAATGACGGTTTCTGCATTCTCCAAAGAAAGGGTTTCTGAACTGCTGCAAACACACATCAGTTTAACTCTAGAAGTTGAATACACACATTGACAACCATTCTGCTAGATAGCTCCGTTTTGGTTTTAGAGCAAGGTATTTCCCTTTACAGCCTGTTCTCCCATCCACTCTGGAATGTCTAAACGCAGCTTTTAGAAGAAACGTGTTTCTACCTCGCTGAATCTAAACATAGATGCAACTTCCTAAAAGGAACCAACACACAGCAGATGAGTTCGTAAGAAGCGGGTCTTTTGTGTTTTAAACATATTCTTACTGCTAACTCTTATAAGCGTCTCTAGGGCGGGAAAAGACTGTTTCTGCATTCTCCAAAGAAAGGGTTTCTGAACTGCTGCAAACAAACATCAGTTTAACTCTGGATGATGAATACACACATTGACAACCATTCTGCTAGATAGCTCCGTTTTGGTTTTAGAGCAAGGTATTTCTCTTTACAGCCTTTTCTCCCATCCACTCTGGAATATCCAAACGCAGCTTTTAGAAGAAACGTTTTTCTACCTTGCTGAATCTAAACATAGATGCAACTTCCTAAAAGGAACTAACGCACAGCAGATGAGTTCGTAATAAGCGGGTCTTCTGTGTTTTAAACGCATTCTTACTGCTAACTCTTATATGCGTCTCTAGGGCTGAAAATGACTGTTTCTGCATTGTCCAAAGAAAGGGTTTCTGAACTGCTGCAAACACACATCAGTTTAACTCTGGATAATGAATATACACATTGACAACCATTCTGCTAGATAGCTCCGTTTTGGTTTTAGAGCAAGGTATTTCTCTTTACAGCCTGTTCTCCCATCCACTCTGGAATGTCCAAACGCAGCTTTTAGAAGAAACGTGTTTCTGCCTCGCTGAATCTAAATATAGATGCAACTTCCTAAAAGGAACCAACACACAGCAGATGAGTTCGTAAGAAGCGGGTCTTCTGTGTTTTATACGCATTCTTACTGCTAACTCTTATAAGCGTCTCTAGGACGGGAAAAGACTGTTTCTGCATTCTCCAAAGAAAGGGTTTCTGAACTGCTGCAAACACACATCAGTTTACCTCTGGAAGGTGAATACATACATTGACAACCATTCTGCTAGATAGCTCCGATTTGGTTTTAGAGCAAAGTATTTCTCTTTACAGCCTGTTCTCCAATCCACTCTGGAATGTCCAAACACAGCTTTTAGAAGAAACGTGTTTCTTCCTCGCTGAATCTAAACATAGATGAAACTTCCTAAAAGGAACCAAAGCACAGCAGATGAGTTCGTAAGAAGCGGGTCTTCTGTGTTTTAAATGCATTCTTACTGCTAACACTTATATGCGTCTCTAGGGCTGGAAATGACGGTTTCTGCATTCTCCAAAGAAAGGGTTTCTGAACTGCTGCAAACACACATCAGTTTAACTCTAGAAGTTGAATACACACATTGACAACCATTCTGCTAGATAGCTCCGTTTTGGTTTTAGAGCAAGGTATTTCCCTTTACAGCCTGTTCTCCCATCCACTCTGGAATGTCTAAACGCAGCTTTTAGAAGAAACGTGTTTCTACCTCGCTGACTCTAAACATAGATGCAACTTCCTAAAAGGAAGCAACACACAACAGATGAGTTCGTAAGAAGCGGGTCTTTTGTGTTTTAAACACATTCTTACTGCTAACCCTTATAAGCGTCTCTAGTGCGGGAAAAGACTGTTTCTGCATTCTCCAAAGAAAGGGTTTCTGAACTGCTGCAAACACAAATCAGTTTAACTCTGGATGATGAATACACACATTGACAACCATTCTGCTAGATAGCTCCGTTTTGGTTTTAGAGCAAGGTATTTCTCTTTACAGCCTGTTCTCCCATCCACTCTGGAATATCCAAACGCAGCTTTTAGAAGAAACGTTTTTCTACCTTGCTGAATCTAAACATAGATGCAACTTCCTAAAAGGAACTAACGCACAGCAGATGAGTTCGTAAGAAGCGGGTCTTCTGTGTTTTAAACGCATTCTTACTGCTAACACTTATATGCGTCTCTAGGGCTGAAAATGACTGTTTCTGCATTCTCCAAAGAAAGGGTTTCTGAACTGCTGCAAACACACATCAGTTTAACTCTGGATGATGAATACACACATTGACAACCATTCTGCTAGATAGCTCCGTTTTGGTTTTAGAGCAAGGTATTTCTCTTTACAGCCTGTTCTCCCATCCACTCTGGAATGTCCAAACGCAGCTTTTAGAAGAAACGTGTTTCTGCCTCGCTGAATCTAAACATAGATGCAACTTCCTAAAAGGAACCAACACACAGCAGAGGAGTTCGTAAAAAGCGGGTCTTCTTTGTTTTAAACGCATTCTTACTGCTAACTCTTATAAGCGTCTCTAGGACGGGAAAAGACTGTTTCTGCATTCTCCAAAGAAAGGGTTTCTGAACTGCTGCAAACACACATCAGTTTACCTCTGGAAGGTGAATACATACATTGACAACCATTCTGCTAGATAGCTCCGTTTTGGTTTTAGAGCAAAGTATTTCTCTTTACAGCCTGCTCTCCCATCCACTATGGAATGTCCAAACAAAGCTTTTAGAAGAAACGTGTGTCTTCCTCGCTGAATCTAAACATAGATGAAACTTCCTAAAAGGAACTAACGCACAGCAGATGAGTTCGTAATAAGCGGGTCTTCTGTGTTTTAAACGCATTCTTACTGCTAACGCTTACATGCGTGTCTAGGGCTGAAAATGACTGTTTCTGCATTCTCCAAAGAAAGGGTTTCTGAACTGTTGCAAACACAGATCAGTTTAACTCTGGATGATGAATACACACATTGACAACCATTCTGCTAGATAGCTCCGTTTTGGTTTTAGAGCAAGGTATTTCTCTTTACAGCCTGTTCTCCAATCCACTCTGGAATATCCAAACGCAGCTTTTAGAAGAAACGTTTTTCTACCTTGCGGAATCTAAACATAGATGCAACTTCCTAAAAGGAACTAACGCACAGCAGATGAGTTCGTAAGAAGCGGGTCTTCTTTGTTTTAAACGCATTCTTACTGCTAACTCTTATATGCGTCTCTAGGGCTGAAAATGACTGTTTCTGCATTCTCCAAAGAAAGGGTTTCTGAACTGCTGCAAATACACATCAGTTTAACTCTGGATGATGAATACACACATTGACAACCATTCTGCTAGATAGCTCCGTTTTGGTTTTAGAGCAAGGTATTTCTCTTTACAGCCTGTTCTCCCATCCACTCTGGAATGTCCAAACGCAGCTTTTAGAAGAAACGTGTTTCTGCCTCGCTGAATCTAAACATAGATGCAACTTCCTAAAAGGAACCAACACACAGCAGAGGAGTTCGTAAGAAGCGGGTCTTCTGTGTTTTAAACGCATTCTTACTGCTAACTCTTATAAGCGTCTCTAGGACGGGAAAAGACTGTTTCTGCATTCTCCAAAGAAAGGGTTTCTGAACTGCTGCAAACACACATCAGTTTACCTCTGGAAGGTGAATACATACATTGACAACCATTATGCTAGATAGCTCCGTTTTGGTTTTAGAGCAAAGTATTTCTCTTTACAGCCTGTTCTCCCATCCACTCTGAAATGTCCAAACACAGCTTTTAGAAGAAACGTGTGTCTTCCTCGCTGAATCTAAACGTAGATGAAACTTCCTAAAAGGAACCAAAGCACAGCAGATGAGTTCGTAAGAAGCGGGTCTTCTGTGTTTTAAATGCATTCTTACTGCTAACTCTTATATGCGTCTCTACGGCTGGAAATGACGGTTTCTGCATTCTCCAAAGAAAGGGTTTCTGAACTGCTGCAAACACACATCAGTTTAACTCTAGAAGTTGAATACACACATTGACAACCATTCTGCTAGATAGCTCCGTTTTGGTTTTAGAGCAAGGTATTTCCCTTTACAGCCTGTTCTCCCATCCACTCTGGAATGTCTAAACGCAGCTTTTAGAAGAAACGTGTTTCTACCTCGCTGAATCTAAACATAGATGCAACTTCCTAAAAGGAACCAACACACAACAGATGAGTTCGTAAGAAGCGGGTCTTTTGTGTTTTAAACACATTCTTACTGCTAACTCTTATAAGCGTCTCTAGGGCGGGAAAAGACTGTTTCTGCATTCTCCAAAGAAAGGGTTTCTGAACTGCTGCAAACACAAATCAGTTTAACTCTGGATGATGAATACACACATTGACAACCATTCTGCTAGATAGCTCCGTTTTGGTTTTACAGCAAGGTATTTCTCTTTACAGCCTGTTCTCCCATCCACTCTGGAATATCCAAACGCAGCTTTTAGAAGAAACGTTTTTCTACCTTGCTGAATCTAAACATAGATGCAACTTCCTAAAAGGAACTAACGCACAGCAGATGAGTTCGTAATAAGCGGGTCTTCTGTGTTTTAAACGCATTCTTACTGCTAACTCTTACATGCGTCTCTAGGGCTGAAAATGACGGTTTCTGCATTCTCCAAAGAAAGGGTTTCTGAACTGCTGCAAACACACATCAGTTTAACTCTGGATGATGAATACACACATTGACAACCATTCTGCTAGATAGCTCCGTTTTGGTTTTAGAGCAAGGTATTTCTCTTTACAGCCTGTTCTCCCATCCACTCTGGAATGTCCAAACACAGCTTTTAGAAGAAACGTGTTTCTGCCTCGCTGAATCTAAACATAGATGCAACTTCCTAAAAGGAACCAACACACAGCAGAGGAGTTCGTAAGAAGCGGGTCTTCTTTGTTTTAAACGCATTCTTACTGCTAACTCTTATAAGCGTCTCTAGGACGGGAAAAGACTGTTTCTGCATTCTCCAAAGAAAGGGTTTCTGAACTGCTGCAAACACACATCAGTTTACCTCTGGAAGGTGAATACATACATTGACAACCATTCTGCTAGATAGCTCCGTTTTGGTTTTAGAGCAAAGTATTTCTCTTTACAGCCTGCTCTCCCATCCACTCTGGAATGTCCAAACACAGCTTTTAGAAGAAACGTGTTTCTTCCTCGCTGAATCTAAACATAGATGAAACTTCCTAAAAGGAACCAAAGCACAGCAGATGAGTTCGTAAGAAGCGGGTCTTCTGTGTTTTAAACGCATTCTTACTGCTAACTCTTATATGCGTCTCTAGGGCTGGAAATGACGGTTTCTGCATTCTCCAAAGAAAGGGTTTCTGAACTGCTGCAAACACACATCAGTTTAACTCTAGAAGTTGAATACACACATTGACAACCATTCTGCTAGATAGCTCCGTTTTGGTTTTAGAGCAAGGTATTTCCCTTTACAGCCTGTTCTCCCATCCACTCGGGAATGTCTAAACGCAGCTTTTAGAAGAAACGTGTTTCTACCTCGCTGAATCTAAACATAGATGCAACTTCCTAAAAGGAACCAACACACAACAGATGAGTTCATAAGAAGCGGGTCTTTTGTGTTTTAAACACATTCTTACTGCTAACTCTTATAAGCGTCTCTAGGGCGGGAAAAGACTGTTTCTGCATTCTCTAAAGAAAGGGTTTCTGAACTGCTGCAAACACACATCAGTTTAACTCTGGATGATGAATACACACATTGACAACCATTCTGCTAGATAGCTCCGTTTTGGTTTTAGAGCAAGGTATTTCTCTTTACAGCCTGTTCTCCCATCCACTCTGGAATATCCAAACGCAGCTTTTAGAAGAAACGCTTTTCTACCTTGCTGAATCTAAACATAGATGCAACTTCCTAAAAGGAACTAACGCACAGCAGATGAGTTCGTAAGAAGCGGGTCTTCTGTGTTTTAAACGCATTCTTACTGCTAACTCTTATATGCGTCTCTAGGGCTGAAAATGACTGTTTCTGCATTGTCCAAAGAAAGGGTTTCTGAACTGCTGCAAACACACATCAGTTTAACTCTGGATGATGAATACACACATTGACAACCATTCTGCTAGATAGCTCCGTTTTGGTTTTAGAGCAAGGTATTTCTCTTTAGAGCCTGTTCTCCTATCCACTCTGGAATGTCCAAACGCAGCTTTTAGAAGAAACGTGTTTCTGCCTCGCTGAATGTAAACATAGATGCAACTTCCTAAAAGGAACCAACACATAGCAGAGGAGTTCGTAAGAAGCGGGTCTTCTGTGTTTAAACGCATTCTTACTGCTAACTCTTATAAGCGTCTCTAGGACGGGAAAAGACTGTTTCTGCATTCTCCAAAGAAAGGGTTTCTGAACTGCTGCAAACACACATCAGTTTACCTCTGGAACGTGAATACATACATTGACAACCATTCTGCTAGATAGCTCAGTTTTGGTTTTAGAGCAAAGTATTTCTCTTTACAGCCTCTTCTCCCATCCAATCTGGAATGTCCAAAAACAGCTTTTAGAAGAAACGTGTTTCTTCCTCGCTGAATCTAAACGTAGATGAAACTTCCTAAGAGGAACCAAAGCACAGCAGATGAGTTCGTAAGAAGCGGGTCTTCTGTGTTTTAAACACATTCTTACTGCTAACTCTTATATGCGTCCCCAGGGCTGGAAATGACGGTTTCTGCATTCTCCAAAGAAAGGGTTTCTGAACTGCTGCAAACACACATCAGGTTAACTCTAGAAGATGAATACACATATTGACAACCTTTCTGCTAGATAGCTCCGTTTTGGTTTTAGAGCAAGGTATTTCCCTTTACAGCCTGTTATCCCATCCACTCTGGAATGTCTAAACGCAGCTTTTAGAAGAAACGTGTTTGTACCTCGCTGAATCTAAACATAGATGCAACTTCCTAAAAGGAACCAACACACAGCAGATGAGTTCGTAAGAAGCGGGTCTTTTGTGTTTTAAACACATTCTTACTGCTAACTCTTATAAGCGTTTCTAGGGCGGGAAAAGACTGTTTCTGCATTCTCCAAAGAAAGGGTTTCTGAACTGCTGCAAACACACATCAGTTTAACTCTGGATGATGAATACACACATTGACAACCATTCTGCTAGATAGCTCCGTTTTGGTTTTAGAGAAAGGTATTTCTCTTTACAGCCTGTTCTCCCATCCACTCTGGAATATCCAAACGCAGCTTTTAGAAGAAACGTTTTTCTACCTTGCTGAATGTAAACATAGATGCAACTTCCTAAAAGGAACTAACGCACAGCAGATGAGTTCGTAATAAGCGGGTCTTCTGTGTTTTAAACGCATTCTTACTGCTAACTCTTATATGCGTCTCTAGGGCTGAAAATGACTGTTTCTGCATTCTCCAAAGAAAGGGTTTCTGAACTGCTGCAAACACACATCAGTTTAACTCTGGATGATGAATACACACATTGACAACCATTCTGCTAGATAGCTCCGTTTTGGTTTTAGAGCAAGGTATTTCTCTTTACAGCCTGTTCTCCCATCCACTCTGGAATGTCCAAACGCAGCTTTTAGAAGAAACGTGTTTCTGCCTCGCTGAATCTAAACATAGATGCAACTTCCTAAAAGGAACCAACACACGGCAGAGGAGTTCGTAAGAAGCGGGTCTTCTGTGTTTTAAACGCATTCTTACTGCTAACTCTTATAAGCGTCTCTAGGACGGGAAAAGACTGTTTCTGCATTCTCCAAAGAAAGGGTTTCTGAACTGCTGCAAACACACATCAGTTTACCTCTGGAAGGTGAATACATACATTGACAACCATTCTGCTAGATAGCTCCGTTTTGGTTTTAGAGCAAAGTATTTCTCTTTACAGCCTGTTCTCCCATCCATCAGAAATGTCCAAACACAGCTTTTAGAAGAAACGTGTGTCTTCCTCGCTGAATCTAAACATAGATGAAACTTCCTAAAAGGAAACAAAGCACAGCAGATGAGTTAGTAAGAAGCGGGTCTTCTGTGTTTTAAACGCATTCTTACTGCTAACTCTTATATGCGTCTCTACGGCTGGAAATGACGGTTTCTGCATTCTCCAAAGAATGGGTTTCTGAACTGCTGCAAACACACATCAGTTTAACTCTAGAAGTTGAATACACACATTGACAACCATTCTGCTAGATAGCTCCGTTTTGGTTTTAGAGCAAGGTATTTCCCTTTACAGCCTGTTCTCCCATCCACTCTGGAATGTCTAAACGCAGCTTTTAGAAGAAACGTGTTTCTACCTCGCTGAATCTAAACATAGATGCAACTTCCTAAAAGGAACCAACACACAACAGATGAGTTCGTAAGAAGCGGGTCTTTTGTGTTTTAAACACATTCTTACTGCTAACTCTTATAAGCGTCTCTAGGGCGGGAAAAGACTGTTTCTGCATTCTCCAAAGAAAGGGTTTCTGAACTGATGCAAACACAGATCAGTTTACCTCTGGATGATGAATACACACATTGACAACCATTCTGCTAGATAGCTCCGTTTTGGTTTTAGAGCAAGGTATTTCTCTTTACAGCCTGTTCTCCTATCCACTCTGGAATGTCCAAACGCAGCTTTTAGAAGAAACGTGTTTCTGCCTCGCTGAATCTAAACATAGATGCAACTTCCTAAAAGGAACCAACACACAGCAGAGGAGTTCGTAAGAAGCGGGTCTTCTTTGTTTTAAACGCATTCTTACTGCTAACTCTTATAAGCGTCTCTAGGACGGGAAAAGACTGTTTCTGCATTCTCCAAAGAAAGGGTTTCTGAACTGCTGCAAACACACATCAGTTTACCTCTGGAAGGTGAATATATACATTGACAACCATTCTGCTAGATATCTCTGTTTTGGTTTTAAAGCAAAGTAATTCTCTTTACAGCCTGTTCTCCCTTCCACTCTGGAATGTCCAAACGCAGCTTTTAGAAGAAACGTGTTTCTGCATCGCTGAATCTAAACATAGATGCAACTTCCTAAAAGGAACCAACACACAGCAGAGGAGTTCGTAAGAAGCGGGTCTTCTGTGTTTTAAACGCATTCTTACTGCTAACTCTTATAAGCGTCTCTAGGACGGGAAAAGACTGTTTCTGCATTCTCCAAAGAAAGGGTTTCTGAACTGCTGCGAACACACATCAGTTTACCTCTGGAAGGTGAATACATACATTGACAACCATTCTGCTAGATAGCTCCGTTTTGGTTTTAGAGCAAAGTATTTCTCTTTACAGCCTGTTCTCCCATCCACTCTGAAATGTCCAAACACAGCTTTTAGAAGAAACGTGTGTCTTCCTCGCTGAATCTAAACATAGATGAAACTTCCTAAAAGGAACCAAAGCACAGCAGATGAGTTCGTAAGAAGCGGGTCTACTCTGTTTTAAACGCATTCTTACTGCTAACTCTTATATGCGTCTCTACGGCTGGAAATGACGGTTTCTGCATTCTCCAAAGAAAGGGTTTCTGAACTGCTGCAAACACACATCAGTTTAACTCTAGAAGTTGAATACACACATTGACAACCATTCTGCTAGATAGCTCCGTTTTGGTTTTAGAGCAAGGTATTTCCCTTTACAGCCTGTTCTCCCATCCACTCTGGAATGTCTAAACGCAGCTTTTAGAAGAAACGTGTTTCTACCTCGCTGAATCTAAACATAGATGCAACTTCCTAAAAGGAACCAACACACAACAGATGAGTTCGTAAGAAGCGGGTCTTTTGTGTTTTAAACACATTCTTACTGCTAACTCTTATAAGCGTCTCTAGGGCGGGAAAAGACTGTTTCTGCATTCTCCAAAGAAAGGCTTTCTGAACTGCTGCAAACACAAATCAGTTTATCTCTGGATGATGAATACACACATTGACAACCATTCTGCTAGATAGCTCCGTTTTGGTTTTAGAGCAAGGTATTTCTCTTTACAGCCTGTTCTCCCATCCACTCTGGAATATCCAAACGCAGCTTTTAGAAGAAACGTTTTTCTACCTTGCTGAATCTAAACATAGATGCAACTTCCTAAAAGGAACTAACGCACAGCAGATGAGTTCGTAATAAGCGGGTCTTCTGTGTTTTAAACGCATTCTTACTGCTAACTCTTATATGCGTCTCTAGGGCTGAAAATGACTGTTTCTGCATTGTCCAAAGAAAGGGTTTCTGAACTGCTGCAAACACACATCAGTTTAACTCTGGATGATGAATACACACATTGACAACCATTCTGCTAGATAGCTCCGTTTTGGTTTTAGAGCAAGGTATTTCTCTTTACAGCCTGTTCTCCCATCCACTCTGGAATGTCCAAACGCAGCTCTTAGAAGAAACGTGTTTCTGCCTCACTGAATCTAAACATAGATGCAACTTCCTAAAAGGAACCAACACACAGCAGAGGAGTTCGTAAGAAGCGGGTCTTCTTTGTTTTAAACGCATTCTTACTGCTAACTCTTATAAGCGTCTCTAGGACGGGAAAAGACTGTTTCTGCATTCTCCAAAGAAAGGGTTTCTGAACTGCTGCAAACACACATCAGTTTACCTCTGGAAGGTGAATACATACTTTGACAACCATTCTGCTAGATAGCTCCGTTTTGGTTTTAGAGCAAGGTATTTCCCTTTACAGCCTGTTCTCCCATCCACTCTGGAATGTCTAAACGCAGCTTTTAGAAGAAACGTGTTTCTACCTCGCTGAATCTAAACATAGATGCAACATCCTAAAAGGAACCAACACACAACAGATGAGTTCGTAAGAAGCGGTTCTTTTGTGTTTTAAACACATTCTTACTGCTAACTCTTATAAGCGTCTCTAGGGCGGGAAAAGACTGTTTCTGCATTCTCCAAAGAAAGGGTTTCTGAACTGCTGCAAACACACATCAGTTTAACTCTGGATGATGAATACACACATTGACAACCATTCTGCTAGATAGCTCCGTTTTGGTTTTAGAGCAAGGTATTTCTCTTTACAGCCTGTTCTCCCATCCACTCTGGAATATCCAAACGCAGCTTTTAGAAGAAACGTTTTTCTACCTTGCTGAATGTAAACATAGATGCAACTTCCTAAAAGGAACTAACGCACAGCAGATGAGTTCGTAATAAGCGGGTCTTCTGTGTTTTAAACGCATTCTTACTGCTAACGCTTACATGCGTCTCTAGGGCTGAAAATGACTGTTTCTGCATTCTCCAAAGAAAGGGTTTCTGAACTGATGCAAACACAGATCAGTTTAACTCTGGATGATGAATACACACATTGACAACCATTCTGCTAGATAGCTCCGTTTTGGTTTTAGAGCAAGGTATTTCTCTTTACAGCCTGTTCTCCTATCCACTCTGGAATGTCCAAACGCAGCTTTTAGAAGAAACGTGTTTCTGCCTCGCTGAATCTAAACATAGATGCAACTTCCTAAAAGGAACCAACACACAGCAGAGGAGTTCGTAAGAAGCGGGTCTTCTTTGTTTTAAACGCATTCTTACTGCTAACACTTATAAGCGTCTCTAGGACGGGAAAAGACTGTTTCTGCATTCTCCAAAGAAAGGGTTTCTGAACTGCTGCAAACACACATCAGTTTACCTCTGGAAGGTGAATACATACTTTGACAACCATTCTGCTAGATAGCTCCGTTTTGGTTTTAGAGCAAAGTATTTCTCTTTACAGCCTGCTCTCCCATCCACTCTGGAATGTCCAAACACAGCTTTTAGAAGAAACGTGTTTCTTCCTCGCTGAATCTAAACATAGATGAAACTTCCTAAAAGGAACCAAAGCACAGCAGATGAGTTCGTAAGAAGCGGGTCTTCTGTGTTTTAAACGCATTCTTACTGCTAACTCTTATATGCGTCTCTAGGGCTGGAAATGACGGTTTCTGCATTCTCCAAAGAAAGGGTTTCTGAACTGCTGCAAACACACATCAGTTTAACTCTAGAAGTTGAATATACACATTGACAACCATTCTGCTAGATAGCTCCGTTTTGGTTTTAGAGCAAGGTATTTCCCTTTACAGCCTGTTCTCCCATCCACTCTGGAATGTCTAAACGCAGCTTTTAGAAGAAACGTGTTTCTACCTCGCTGAATCTAAACATAGATGCAACTTCCTAAAAGGAACCAACACACAACAGATGAGTTCGTAAGAAGCGGGTCTTTTGTGTTTTAAACACATTCTTACTGCTAACTCTTATAAGCGTCTCTAGGGCGGGAAAAGACTGTTTCTGCATTCTCCAAAGAAAGGGTTTCTGGACTGCTGCAAACACACATCAGTTTAACTCTGGATGATGAATACACACATTGACAACCATTCTGCTAGATAGCTCCGTTTTGGTTTTAGAGCAAGGTATTTCTCTTTACAGCCTGTTCTCCCATCCACTCTGGAATATCCAAACGCAGCTTTTAGAAGAAACGTTTTTCTACCGTGCTGAATCTAAACATAGATGCAACTTCCTAAAAGGAACTAACGCACAGCATATGAGTTCGTAAGAAGCGGGTCTTCTTTGTTTTAAACGCATTCTTACTGCTAACTCTTATATGCGTCTCTAGGGCTGAAAATGACTGTTTCTGCATTCTCCAAAGAAAGGGTTTCTGAACTGCTGCAAACACACATCAGTTTAACTCTGGATGATGAATACACACATTGACAACCATTCTGCTAGATAGCTCCGTTTTGGTTTTAGAGCCAGGTATTTCTCTTTACAGCCTGTTCTCCCTTCCACTCTGGAATGTCCAAACGCAGCTTTTAGAAGAAACGTGTTTCTGCATCGCTGAATCTAAACATAGATGCAACTTCCTAAAAGGAACCAACACACAGCAGAGGAGTTCGTAAGAAGCGGGTCTTCTGTGTTTTAAACGCATTCTTACTGCTAACTCTTATAAGCGTCTCTAGGACGGGAAAAGACTGTTTCTGCATTCTCCAAAGAAAGGGTTTCTGAACTGCTGCGAACACACATCAGTTTACCTCTGGAAGGTGAATACATACATTGACAACCATTCTGCTAGATAGCTCCGTTTTGGTTTTAGAGCAAAGTATTTCTCTTTACAGCCTGTTCTCCCATCCACTCTGAAATGTCCAAACACAGCTTTTAGAAGAAACGTGTGTCTTCCTCGCTGAATCTAAACATAGATGAAACTTCCTAAAAGGAACCAAAGCACAGCAGATGAGTTCGTAAGAAGCGGGTCTACTCTGTTTTAAACGCATTTTTACTGCTAACTCTTATATGCGTCTCTACGGCTGGAAATGACGGTTTCTGCATTCTCCAAAGAAAGGGTTTCTGAACTGCTGCAAACACACATCAGTTTAACTCTAGAAGTTGAATACACACATTGACAACCATTCTGCTAGATAGCTCCGTTTTGGTTTTAGAGCAAGGTATTTCCCTTTACAGCCTGTTCTCCCATCCACTCTGGAATGTCTAAACGCAGCTTTTAGAAGAAACGTGTTTCTACCTCGCTGAATCTAAACATAGATGCAACTTCCTAAAAGGAACCAACACACAACAGATGAGTTCGTAAGAAGCGGGTCTTTTGTGTTTTAAACACATTCTTACTACTAACTCTTATAAGCGTTTCTAGGGCGGGAAAAGACTGTTTCTGCATTCTCCAAAGAAAGGGTTTCTGAACTGCTGCAAACACAAATCAGTTTAACTCTGGATGATGAATACACACATTGACAACCATTCTGCTAGATAGCTCCGTTTTGGTTTTAGAGCAAGGTATTTCTCTTTACAGCCTGTTCTCCCATCCACTCTGGAATATCCAAACGCAGCTTTTAGAAGAAACGTTTTTCTACCTTGCTGAATCTAAACATAGATGCAACTTCCTAAAAGGAACTAACGCACAGCAGATGAGTTCGTAATAAGCGGGTCTTCTGTGTTTTAAACGCATTCTTACTGCTAACTCTTATATGCGTCTCTAGGGCTGAAAATGACTGTTTCTGCATTCTCCAAAGAAAGGGTTTCTGAACTGCTGCAAACACACATCAGTTTAACTCTGGATGATGAATACACACATTGACAACCATTCTGCTAGATAGCTCCGTTTTGGTTTTAGAGCAAGGTATTTCTCTTTACAGCCTGTTCTCCCATCCACTCTGGAATGTCCAAACGCAGCTTTTAGAAGAAACGTGTTTCTGCCTCGCTGAATCTAAACATAGATGCAACTTCCTAAAAGGAACCAACACACAGCAGAGGAGTTCGTAAGAAGCGGGTCTTCTTTGTTTTAAACGCATTCTTACTGCTAACTCTTATAAGCGTCTCTAGGACGGGAAAAGACTGTTTCTGCATTCTCCAAAGAAAGGGTTTCTGAACTGCTGCAAACACACATCAGTTTACCTCTGGAAGGTGAATACATACATTGACAACCATTCTGCTAGATAGCTCCGTTTTGGTTTTAGAGCAAAGTATTTCTCTTTACAGCCTGCTCTCCCATCCACTCTGGAATGTCCAAACACAGCTTTTAGAAGAAACGTGTTTCTTCCTCGCTGAATCTAAACATAGATGAAACTTCCTAAAAGGAACCAAAGCATAGCAGATGAGTTCGTATGAAGCGGGTCTTCTGTGTTTTAAACGCATTCTTACTGCTAACTCTTATATGCGTCTCTAGGGCTGGAAATGACGGTTTCTGCATTCTCCAAAGAAAGGGTTTCTGAACTGCTGCAAACACACATCAGTTTAACTCTAGAAGTTGAATATACACATTGACAACCATTCTGCTAGATAGCTCTGTTTTGGTTTTAGAGCAAGGTATTTCCCTTTACAGCCTGTTCTCCCATCCACTCTGGAATGTCTAAACGCAGCTTTTAGAAGAAATGTGTTTCTACCTCGCTGAATCTAAACATAGATGCAACTTCCTAAAAGGAACCAACACACAACAGATGAGATCGTAAGAAGCGGGTCTTTTGTGTTTTAAACACATTCTTACTGCTAACTCTTATAAGCGTCTCTAGGGCGGGAGAAGACTGTTTCTGCATTCTCCAAAGAAAGGGTTTCTGGACTGCTGCAAACACATATCAGTTTAACTCTGGATGATGAATACACACATTGACAACCATTCTGCTAGATAGCTCCGTTTTGGTTTTAGAGCAAGGTATTTCTCTTTAAAGCCTGTTCTCCCATCCACTCTGGAATATCCAAACGCAGCTTTTAGAAGAAACGTTTTTCTACCGTGCTGAATCTAAACATAGATGCAACTTCCTAAAAGGAACTAACGCACAGCATATGAGTTCGTAAGAAGCGGGTCTTCTTTGTTTTAAACGCATTCTTACTGCTAACTCTTATATGCGTCTCTAGGGCTGAAAATGACTGTTTCTGCATTCTCCAAAGAAAGGGTTTCTGAACTGCTGCAAACACACATCAGTTTAACTCTGGATGATGAATACACACATTGACAACCATTCTGCTAGATAGCTCCGTTTTGGTTTTAGAGTCAGGTATTTCTCTTTACAGCCTGTTCTCCCATCCACTCTGGAATGTCCAAACGCAGCTTTTAGAAGAAACGTGTTTCTGCATCGCTGAAACTAAACATAGATGCAACTTCCTAAAAGGAACCAACACACAGCAGAGGAGTTCGTAAGAAGCGGGTCTTCTGTGTTTTAAACGCATTCTTACTGCTAACTCTTATAAGCGTCTCTAGGACGGGAAAAGACTGTTTCTGCATTCTCCAAAGAAAGGGTTTCTGAACTGCTGCGAACACACATCAGTTTACCTCTGGAAGGTGAATACATACATTGACAACCATTCTGCTAGATAGCTCCGTTTTGGTTTTAGAGCAAAGTATTTCTCTTTACAGCCTGTTCTCCCATCCACTCTGAAATGTCCAAACACAGCTTTTAGAAGAAACGTGTGTCTTCCTCGCTGAATCTAAACATAGATGAAACTTCCTAAAAGGAACCAAAGCACAGCAGATGAGTTCGTAAGAAGCGGGTCTACTCTGTTTTAAACGCATTCTTACTGCTAACTCTTATATGCGTCTCTACGGCTGGAAATGACGGTTTCTGCATTCTCCAAAGAAAGGGTTTCTGAACTGCTGCAAACACACATCAGTTTAACTCTAGAAGTTGAATACACACATTGACAACCATTCTGCTAGATAGCTCCGTTTTGGTTTTAGAGCAAGGTATTTCCCTTTACAGCCTGTTCTCCCATCCACTCTGGAATGTCTAAACGCAGCTTTTAGAAGAAACGTGTTTCTACCTCGCTGAATCTAAACATAGATGCAACTTCCTAAAAGGAACCAACACACAACAGATGAGTTCGTAAGAAGCGGGTCTTTTGTGTTTTAAACACATTCTTACTACTAACTCTTATAAGCGTTTCTAGGGCGGGAAAAGACTGTTTCTGCATTCTCCAAAGAAAGGGTTTCTGAACTGCTGCAAACACAAATCAGTTTAACTCTGGATGATGAATACACACATTGACAACCATTCTGCTAGATAGCTCCGTTTTGGTTTTAGAGCAAGGTATTTCTCTTTACAGCCTGTTCTCCCATCCACTCTGGAATATCCAAACGCAGCTTTTAGAAGAAACGTTTTTCTACCTTGCTGAATCTAAACATAGATGCAACTTCCTAAAAGGAACTAACGCACAGCAGATGAGTTCGTAATAAGCGGGTCTTCTGTGTTTTAAACGCATTCTTACTGCTAACTCTTATATGCGTCTCTAGGGCTGAAAATGACTGTTTCTGCATTCTCCAAAGAAAGGGTTTCTGAACTGCTGCAAACACACATCAGTTTAACTCTGGATGATGAATACACACATTGACAACCATTCTGCTAGATAGCTCCGTTTTGGTTTTAGAGCAAGGTATTTCTCTTTACAGCCTGTTCTCCCATCCACTCTGGAATGTCCAAACGCAGCTTTTAGAAGAAACGTGTTTCTGCCTCGCTGAATCTAAACATAGATGCAACTTCCTAAAAGGAACCAACACACAGCAGAGGAGTTCGTAAGAAGCGGGTCTTCTTTGTTTTAAACGCATTCTTACTGCTAACTCTTATAAGCGTCTCTAGGACGGGAAAAGACTGTTTCTGCATTCTCCAAAGAAAGGGTTTCTGAACTGCTGCAAACACACATCAGTTTACCTCTGGAAGGTGAATACATACATTGACAACCATTCTGCTAGATAGCTCCGTTTTGGTTTTAGAGCAAAGTATTTCTCTTTACAGCCTGCTCTCCCATCCACTCTGGAATGTCCAAACACAGCTTTTAGAAGAAACGTGTTTCTTCCTCGCTGAATCTAAACATAGATGAAACTTCCTAAAAGGAACCAAAGCACAGCAGATGAGTTCGTATGAAGCGGGTCTTCTGTGTTTTAAACGCATTCTTACTGCTAACTCTTATATGCGTCTCTAGGGCTGGAAATGACGGTTTCTGCATTCTCCAAAGAAAGGGTTTCTGAACTGCTGCAAACACACATCAGTTTAACTCTAGAAGTTGAATATACACATTGACAACCATTCTGCTAGATAGCTCCGTTTTGGTTTTAGAGCAAGGTATTTCCCTTTACAGCCTGTTCTCCCATCCACTCTGGAATGTCTAAACGCAGCTTTTAGAAGAAACGTGTTTCTACCTCGCTGAATCTAAACATAGATGCAACTTCCTAAAAGGAACCAACACACAACAGATGAGTTCGTAAGAAGCGGGTCTTTTGTGTTTTAAACACATTCTTACTGCTAACTCTTATAAGCGTCTCTAGGGCGGGAGAAGACTGTTTCTGCATTCTCCAAAGAAAGGGTTTCTGGACTGCTGCAAACACACATCTGTTTAACTCTGGATGATGAATACACACATTGACAACCATTCTGCTAGATAGCTCCGTTTTGGTTTTAGAGCAAGGTATTTCTCTTTACAGCCTGTTCTCCCATCCACTCTGGAATATCCAAACGCAGCTTTTAGAAGAAACGTTTTTCTACCGTGCTGAATCTAAACATAGATGCAACTTCCTAAAAGGAACTAACGCACAGCATATGAGTTCGTAAGAAGCGGGTCTTCTTTGTTTTAAACGCATTCTTACTGCTAACTCTTATATGCGTCTCTAGGGCTGAAAATGACTGTTTCTGCATTCTCCAAAGAAAGGGTTTCTGAACTGCTGCAAACACACATCAGTTTAACTCTGGATGATGAATACACACATTGACAACCATTCTGCTAGATAGCTCCGTTTTGGTTTTAGAGCCAGGTATTTCTCTTTACAGCCTGTTCTCCCTTCCACTCTGGAATGTCCAAACGCAGCTTTTAGAAGAAACGTGTTTCTGCATCGCTGAAACTAAACATAGATGCAACTTCCTAAAAGGAACCAACACACAGCAGAGGAGTTCGTAAGAAGCGGGTCTTCTGTGTTTTAAACGCATTCTTACTGCTAACTCTTATAAGCGTCTCTAGGACGGGAAAAGACTGTTTCTGCATTCTCCAAAGAAAGGGTTTCTGAACTGCTGCGAACACACATCAGTTTACCTCTGGAAGGTGAATACATACATTGACAACCATTCTGCTAGATAGCTCCGTTTTGGTTTTAGAGCAAAGTATTTCTCTTTACAGCCTGTTCTCCCATCCACTCTGAAATGTCCAAACACAGCTTTTAGAAGAAACGTGTGTCTTCCTCGCTGAATCTAAACATAGATGAAACTTCCTAAAAGGAACCAAAGCACAGCAGATGAGTTCGTAAGAAGCGGGTCTACTCTGTTTTAAACGCATTCTTACTGCTAACTCTTATATGCGTCTCTAGGGCTGGAAATGACGGTTTCTGCATTCTCCAAAGAAAGGGTTTCTGAACTGCTGCAAACACACATCAGTTTAACTCTAGAAGTTGAATACACACATTGACAACCATTCTGTTAGATAGTTCCGTTTTGGTTTTAGAGCAAGGTATTTCCCTTTACAGCCTGTTCTCCCATCCACTCTGGAATGTCTAAACGCAGCTTTTAGAAGAAACGTGTTTCTACCTCGCTGAATCTAAACATAGATGCAACTTCCTAAAAGGAACCAACACACAACAGATGAGTTCGTAAGAAGCGGGTCTTTTGTGTTTTAAACACATTCTTACTGCTAACTCTTATAAGCGTCTCTAGGGCGGGAAAAGACTGTTTCTGCATTCTCCAAAGAAAGGGTTTCTGAACTGCTGCAAACACAAATCAGTTTAACTCTGGATGATGAAAACACACATTGACAACCATTCTGCTAGATAGCTCCGTTTTGGTTTTAGAGCAAGGTATTTCTCTTTACAGCCTGTTCTCCCATCCACTCTGGAATATCCAAACGCAGCTTTTAGAAGAAACGTTTTTCTACCTTGCTGAATCTAAACATAGATGCAACTTCCTAAAAGGAACTAACGCACGGCAGATGAGTTCGTTATAAGCGGGTCTTCTGTGTTTTAAACGCATTCTTACTGCTAACTCTTATATGCGTCTCTAGGGCTGAAAATGACTGTTTCTGCATTCTCCAAAGAAAGGGTTTCTGAACTGCTGCAAACACACATCAGTTTAACTCTGGATGATGAATACACACATTGACAACCATTCTGCTAGATAGCTCCGTTTTGGTTTTAGAGCAAGGTATTTCTCTTTACAGCCTGTTCTCCCATCCACTCTGGAATGTCCAAACGCAGCTTTTAGAAGAAACGTGTTTCTGCCTCGCTGAGTCTAAACATAGATGCAACTTCCTAAAAGGAACCAACACACAGCAGAAGAGTTCGTAAGAAGCGGGTCTTCTTTGTTTTAAACGCATTCTTACTGCTAACTCTTATAAGCGTCTCTAGGACGGGAAAAGACTGTTTCTGCATTCTCCAAAGAAAGGGTTTCTGAACTGCTGCAAACACACATCAGTTTACCTCTGGAAGGTGAATACATACATTGACAACCATTCTGCTAGATAGCTCCGTTTTGGTTTTAGAGCAAAGTATTTCTCTTTACAGCCTGCTCTCCCATCCACTCTGGAATGTCCAAACACAGCTTTTAGAAGAAACGTGTTTCTTCCTCTCTGAATCTAAACATAGATGAAACTTCCTAAAAGGAACCAAAGCACAGCAGATGAGTTCGTAAGAAGCGGGTCTTCTGTGTTTTAAACGCATTCTTACTGCTAACTCTTATATGCGTCTCTAGGGCTGGAAATGACGGTTTCTGCATTCTCCAAAGAAAGGGTTTCTGAACTGCTGCAAACACACATCAGTTTAACTCTAGAAGTTGAATATACACATTGACAACCATTCTGCTAGATAGCTCCGTTTTGGTTTTAGAGCAAGGTATTTCCCTTTACAGCCTGTTCTCCCATCCACTCTGGAATGTCTAAACGCAGCTTTTAGAAGAAACGTGTTTCTACCTCGCTGAATCTAAACATAGATGCAACTTCCTAAAAGCAACCAACACACAACAGATGAGTTCGTAAGAAGCGGGTCTTTTGTGTTTTAAACACATTCTTACTGCTAACTCTTATAAGCGTCTCTAGGGCGGGAAAAGACTGTTTCTGCATTCTCCAAAGAAAGGGTTTCTGGACTGCTGCAAACACACATCAGTTTAACTCTGGATGATGAATACACACATTGACAACCATTCTGCTAGATAGCTCCGTTTTGGTTTTAGAGCAAGGTATTTCTCTTTACAGCCTGTTCTCCCATCCACTCTGGAATATCCAAACGCAGCTTTTAGAAGAAACGTTTTTCTACCTTGCTGAATCTAAACATAGATGCAACTTCCTAAAAGGAACTAACGCACAGCAGATGAGTTCGTAAGAAGCGGGTCTTCTTTGTTTTAAACGCATTCTTACTGCTAACTCTTATATGCGTCTCTAGGGCTGAAAATGACTGTTTCTGCATTCTCCAAAGAAAGGGTTTCTGAACTGCTGCAAACACACATCAGTTTAACTCTGGATGATGAATACACACATTGACAACCATTCTGCTAGATAGCTCCGTTTTGGTTTTAGAGCAAGGTATTTCTCTTTACAGCCTGTTCTCCCATCCACTCTGGAATGTCCAAACGCAGCTTTTAGAAGAAACGTGTTTCTGCCTCGCTGAGTCTAAACATAGATGCAACTTCCTAAAAGGAACCAACACACAGCAGAAGAGTTCGTAAGAAGCGGGTCTTCTTTGTTTTAAACGCATTCTTACTGCTAACTCTTATAAGCGTCTCTAGGACGGGAAAAGACTGTTTCTGCATTCTCCAAAGAAAGGGTTTCTGAACTGCTGCAAACACACATCAGTTTACCTCTGGAAGGTGAATACATACATTGACAACCATTCTGCTAGATAGCTCCGTTTTGGTTTTAGAGCAAAGTATTTCTCTTTACAGCCTGCTCTCCCATCCACTCTGGAATGTCCAAACACAGCTTTTAGAAGAAACGTGTTTCTTCCTCTCTGAATCTAAACATAGATGAAACTTCCTAAAAGGAACCAAAGCACAGCAGATGAGTTCGTAAGAAGCGGGTCTTCTGTGTTTTAAACGCATTCTTACTGCTAACTCTTATATGCGTCTCTAGGGCTGGAAATGACGGTTTCTGCATTCTCCAAAGAAAGGGTTTCTGAACTGCTGCAAACACACATCAGTTTAACTCTAGAAGTTGAATATACACATTGACAACCATTCTGCTAGATAGCTCCGTTTTGGTTTTAGAGCAAGGTATTTCCCTTTACAGCCTGTTCTCCCATCCACTCTGGAATGTCTAAACGCAGCTTTTAGAAGAAACGTGTTTCTACCTCGCTGAATCTAAACATAGATGCAACTTCCTAAAAGCAACCAACACACAACAGATGAGTTCGTAAGAAGCGGGTCTTTTGTGTTTTAAACACATTCTTACTGCTAACTCTTATAAGCGTCTCTAGGGCGGGAAAAGACTGTTTCTGCATTCTCCAAAGAAAGGGTTTCTGGACTGCTGCAAACACACATCAGTTTAACTCTGGATGATGAATACACACATTGACAACCATTCTGCTAGATAGCTCCGTTTTGGTTTTAGAGCAAGGTATTTCTCTTTACAGCCTGTTCTCCCATCCACTCTGGAATATCCAAACGCAGCTTTTAGAAGAAACGTTTTTCTACCTTGCTGAATCTAAACATAGATGCAACTTCCTAAAAGGAACTAACGCACAGCAGATGAGTTCGTAAGAAGCGGGTCTTCTTTGTTTTAAACGCATTCTTACTGCTAACTCTTATATGCGTCTCTAGGGCTGAAAATGACTGTTTCTGCATTCTCCAAAGAAAGGGTTTCTGAACTGCTGCAAACACACATCAGTTTAACTCTGGATGATGAATACACACATTGACAACCATTCTGCTAGATAGCTCCGTTTTGGTTTTAGAGCAAGGTATTTCTCTTTACAGCCTGTTCTCCCATCCATTCTGGAATGTCCAAACGCAGCTTTTAGAAGAAACGTCTTTCTGCCACGCTGAATCTAAACATAGATGCAACTTCCTAAAAGGAACCAACACACAGCAGAGGAGTTCGTAAGAAGCGGGTCTTCTTTGTTTTAAACGCATTCTTACTGCTAACTCTTATAAGCGTCTCTAGGACGGGAAAAGACTGTTTCTGCATTCTCCAAAGAAAGGGTTTCTGAACTGCTGCAAACACACATCAGTTTACCTCTGGAAGGTGAATACATACATTGACAACCATTCTGCTAGATAGCTCCGTTTTGGTTTTAGAGCAAAGTATTTCTATTTACAGCCTGCTCTACCATCCACTCTGGAATGTCCAAACACAGCTTTTAGAAGAAACGTGTTTCTTCCTCGCTGAATATAAACATAGATGAAACTTCCTAAAAGGAACAAAAGCACAGCAGATGAGTTCGTAAGAAGCGGGTCTTCGGTGTTTTAAACGCATTCTTACTGCTAACTCTTATATGCGTCTCTAGGGCTGGAAATGACGGTTTCTGCATTCTCCAAAGAAAGGGTTTCTGAACTGCTGCAAACACACATCAGTTTAACTCTAGAAGTTGAATACACACATTGACAACCATTCTGCTAGATAGCTCCGTTTTGGTTTTAGAGCAAGGTATTTCCCTTTACAGCCTGTTCTCCCATCCACTCTGGAATGTCTAAACGCAGCTTTTAGAAGAAACGTGTTTTTACCTCGCTGAATCTAAACATAGATGCAACTTCCTAAAAGGAACCAACACACAACATATGAGTTCGTAAGAAGCGGGTCTTTTGTGTTTTAAACACATTCTTACTGCTAATTCTTATAAGCGTCTCTAGGGCGGGAAAAGACTGTTTCTGCATTCTCCAAAGAAAGGGTTTCTGAACTGCTGCAAACACACATCAGTTTAACTCTGGATGATGAATACACACATTGACAACCATTCTGCTAGATAGCTCCGTTTTGGTTTTAGAGCAAGGTATTTCCCTTTACAGCCTGTTCTCCCATCCACTCTGGAATATCCAAACGCAGCTTTTAGAAGAAACGTTTTTCTACCTTTCTGAATCTAAAAGTAGATGCAACTTCCTAAAAGGAACTAACGCACAGCAGATGAGTTTGTAATAAGCGGGTCTTCTGTGTTTTAAACGAATTCTTACTGCTAACTCTTATATGCGTCTCTAGGGCTGAAAATGACTGTTTCTGCATTCTCCAAAAAAGGGTTTCTGAACTGCTGCAAACACACATCAGTTTAACTCTGGATGATGAATACACACATTGACAACCATTCTGCTAGATAGCTCCGTTTTGGTTTTAGTGCAAGGTATTTCTCTTTACAGCCTGTTCTCCCATCCACTCTGGAATGTCCAAACGCAGCTTTTAGAAGAAACGTGTTTCTGCCTCACTGAATCTAAACATAGATGCAACTTCCTAAAAGGAACCAACACACAACAGATGAGTTCGTAAGAAGCGGGTCTTCTGTGTTTTAAACGCATTCTTACTGCTAACTCTTATATGCGTCTCTAGGGCTGAAAATGACTGTTTCTGCATTCTCCAAAGAAAGGGTTTCTGAACTGCTGCAAACACAAATCAGTTTAACTCTGGATGATGAAAACACACATTGACAACCATTCTGCTAGATAGCTCCGTTTTGGTTTTAGAGCAAGGTATTTCTCTTTACAGCCTGTTCTCCCATCCACTCTGGAGTATCCAAACGCAGCTTTTAGAAGAAACGTTTTTCTACCTTGCTGAATCTAAACATAGATGCAACTTCCTAAAAGGAACTAACGCACGGCAGATGAGTTCGTTATAAGCGGGTCTTCTGTGTTTTAAACGCATTCTTACTGCTAACTCATATATGCGTCTCTAGGGCTGAAAATGACTGTTTCTGCATTCTCCAAAGAAAGGGTTTCTGAACTGCTGCAAACACACATCAGTTTAACTCTGGATGATGAATACACACATTGACAACCATTCTGCTAGATAGCTCCGTTTTGGTTTTAGAGCAAGGTATTTCTCTTTACAGCCTGTTCTCCCATCCACTCTGGAATGTCCAAACGCAGCTTTTAGAAGAAACGTGTTTCTGCCTCGCTGAGTCTAAACATAGATGCAACTTCCTAAAAGGAACCAACACACAGCAGAAGAGTTCGTAAGAAGCGGGTCTTCTTTGTTTTAAACGCATTCTTACTGCTAACTCTTATAAGCGTCTCTAGGACGGGAAAAGACTGTTTCTGCATTCTCCAAAGAAAGGGTTTCTGAACTGCTGCAAACACACATCAGTTTACCTCTGGAAGGTGAATACATACATTGACAACCATTCTGCTAGATAGCTCCGTTTTGGTTTTAGAGCAAAGTATTTCTCTTTACAGCCTGCTCTCCCATCCACTCTGGAATGTCCAAACACAGCTTTTAGAAGAAACGTGTTTCTTCCTCTCTGAATCTAAACATAGATGAAACTTCCTAAAAGGAACCAAAGCACAGCAGATGAGTTCGTAAGAAGCGGGTCTTCTGTGTTTTAAACGCATTCTTACTGCTAACTCTTATATGCGTCTCTAGGGCTGGAAATGACGGTTTCTGCATTCTCCAAAGAAAGGGTTTCTGAACTGCTGCAAACACACATCAGTTTAACTCTAGAAGTTGAATATACACATTGACAACCATTCTGCTAGATAGCTCCGTTTTGGTTTTAGAGCAAGGTATTTCCCTTTACAGCCTGTTCTCCCATCCACTCTGGAATGTCTAAACGCAGCTTTTAGAAGAAACGTGTTTCTACCTCGCTGAATCTAAACATAGATGCAACTTCCTAAAAGCAACCAACACACAACAGATGAGTTCGTAAGAAGCGGGTCTTTTGTGTTTTAAACACATTCTTATTGCTAACTCTTATAAGCGTCTCTAGGGCGGGAAAAGACTGTTTCTGCATTCTCCAAAGAAAGGGTTTCTGGACTGCTGCAAACACACATCAGTTTAACTCTGGATGATGAATACACACATTGACAACCATTCTGCTAGATAGCTCCGTTTTGGTTTTAGAGCAAGGTATTTCTCTTTACAGCCTGTTCTCCCATCCACTCTGGAATATCCAAACGCAGCTTTTAGAAGAAACGTTTTTCTACCTTGCTGAATCTAAACATAGATGCAACTTCCTAAAAGGAACTAACGCACAGCAGATGAGTTCGTAAGAAGCGGGTCTTCTTTGTTTTAAACGCATTCTTACTGCTAACTCTTATATGCGTCTCTAGGGCTGAAAATGACTGTTTCTGCATTCTCCAAAGAAAGGGTTTCTGAACTGCTGCAAACACACATCAGTTTAACTCTGGATGATGAATACACACATTGACAACCATTCTGCTAGATAGCTCCGTTTTGGTTTTAGAGCAAGGTATTTCTCTTTACAGCCTGTTCTCCCATCCATTCTGGAATGTCCAAACGCAGCTTTTAGAAGAAACGTCTTTCTGCCACGCTGAATCTAAACATAGATGCAACTTCCTAAAAGGAACCAACACACAGCAGAGGAGTTCGTAAGAAGCGGGTCTTCTTTGTTTTAAACGCATTCTTACTGCTAACTCTTATAAGCGTCTCTAGGACGGGAAAAGACTGTTTCTGCATTCTCCAAAGAAAGGGTTTCTGAACTGCTGCAAACACACATCAGTTTACCTCTGGAAGGTGAATACATACATTGACAACCATTCTGCTAGATAGCTCCGTTTTGGTTTTAGAGCAAAGTATTTCTATTTACAGCCTGCTCTACCATCCACTCTGGAATGTCCAAACACAGCTTTTAGAAGAAACGTGTTTCTTCCTCGCTGAATCTAAACATAGATGAAACTTCCTAAAAGGAACAAAAGCACAGCAGATGAGTTCGTAAGAAGCGGGTCTTCGGTGTTTTAAACGCATTCTTACTGCTAACTCTTATATGCGTCTCTAGGGCTGGAAATGACGGTTTCTGCATTCTCCAAAGAAAGGGTTTCTGAACTGCTGCAAACACACATCAGTTTAACTCTAGAAGTTGAATACACACATTGACAACCATTCTGCTAGATAGCTCCGTTTTGGTTTTAGAGCAAGGTATTTCCCTTTACAGCCTGTTCTCCCATCCACTCTGGAATGTCTAAACGCAGCTTTTAGAAGAAACGTGTTTTTACCTCGCTGAATCTAAACATAGATGCAACTTCCTAAAAGGAACCAACACACAACATATGAGTTCGTAAGAAGCGGGTCTTTTGTGTTTTAAACACATTCTTACTGCTAATTCTTATAAGCGTCTCTAGGGCGGGAAAAGACTGTTTCTGCATTCTCCAAAGAATGGGTTTCTGAACTGCTGCAAACACACATCAGTTTAACTCTGGATGATGAATACACACATTGACAACCATTCTGCTAGATAGCTCCGTTTTGGTTTTAGAGCAAGGTATTTCCCTTTACAGCCTGTTCTCCCATCCACTCTGGAATATCCAAACGCAGCTTTTAGAAGAAACGTTTTTCTACCTTTCTGAATCTAAAAGTAGATGCAACTTCCTAAAAGGAACTAACGCACAGCAGATGAGTTTGTAATAAGCGGGTCTTCTGTGTTTTAAACGAATTCTTACTGCTAACTCTTATATGCGTCTCTAGGGCTGAAAATGACTGTTTCTGCATTCTCCAAAAAAGGGTTTCTGAACTGCTGCAAACACACATCAGTTTAACTCTGGATGATGAATACACACATTGACAACCATTCTGCTAGATAGCTCCGTTTTGGTTTTAGTGCAAGGTATTTCTCTTTACAGCCTGTTCTCCCATCCACTCTGGAATGTCTAAACGCAGCTTTTAGAAGAAACGTGTTTCTACCTCGCTGAATCTAAACATAGATGCAACTTCCTAAAAGGAACCAACACACAACAGATGAGTTCGTAAGAAGCGGGTCTTTTGGGTTTTAAACACATTCTTACTGCTAACTCTTATAAGCGTCTCTAGGGCGGGAAAAGACTGTTTCTGCATTCTCCAAAGAAAGGGTTTCTGAACTGCTGCAAACACACATCAGTTTAACTCTGTTTGATGAATACACACATTGACAACCATTCTGCTAGATAGCTCCGTTTTGGTTTTAGAGCAAGGTATTTCTCTTTACAGCCTGTTCTCCCATCCACTCTGGAATGTCCAAACGCAGCTTTTAGAAGAAACGTGTTTCTACCTCGCTGAGTCTAAACATAGATGCAACTTCCTAAAAGGAACCAACACACAGCAGAGGAGTTCGTAAGAAGCGGGTCTTCTGTGTTTTATACGCATTCTTACTGCTAACTCTTATAAGCGTCTCTAGGACGGGAAAAGACTGTTTCTGCATTCTCCAAAGAAAGGGTTTCTGAACTGCTGCAAACACACATCAGTTTACCTCTGGAAGGTGAATACATACATTGACAACCATTCTGCTAGATAGCTCCGTTTTGGTTTTAGAGCAAAGTATTTCTCTTTACAGCCTGTTCTCCCTTCCACTCTGGAATGTCCAAACGCAGCTTTTAGAAGAAACGTGTTTCTTCCTCGCTGAATCTAAACATAGATGAAACTTCCTAAAAGGAATCAAAGCACAGCAGATGAGTTCGTAAGAAGCGGGTCTTCTGTGTTTTAAATGCATTCTTACCGCTAACTCTTATATGCGTCTCTAGGGCTGGAAAGGACGGTTTCTGCATTCTCCAAAGAAAGGGTTTCTGAACTGCTGCAAACACACATCAGTTTAACTCTAGAAGTTGAATACACACATTGACAACCATTCTGCTAGATAGCTCCGTTTTGGTTTTAGAGCAAGGTATTTCCCTTTACAGCCTGTTCTCCCATCCACTCTGGAATGTCTAAACGCAGCTTTTAGAAGAAACGTGTTTCTACCTCGCTGAATCTAAACATAGATGCAACTTCCTAAAAGGAACCAACACACAGCAGATGAGTTCGTAAGAAGCGGGTCTTTTGTGTTTTAAACTCATTCTTACTGCTAACTCTTATAAGCGTCTCTAGGGCGGGAACAGACTGTTTCTGCATTCTCCAAAGAAAGGGTTTCTGAACTGCTGCAAACACACATCAGTTTAACTCTGGATGATGAATACACACATTGACAACCATTCTGCTAGATAGCTCCGTTTTGGTTTTAGAGCAAGGTATTTCTCTTTACAGCCTGTTCTCCCATCCACTCTGGAATATCCAAACGCAGCTTTTAGAAGAAACGTTTTTCTACCTTGCTGAATCTAAACATAGATGCAACTTCCTAAAAGGAACTAACGCACAGCAGATGAATTCGTAATAAGCGGGTATTCTGTGTTTTAATCGCATTCTTACTGCTAACTCTTATATGCGTCTCTAGGGCTGAAAATGACTGTTTCTGCATTCCCCAAAGAAAGGGTTTCTGAACTGCTGCAAACACACATCAGTTTAACTCTGGATGATAAATACTCACATTGACAACCATTCTGCTAGATAGCTCCGTTTTGGTTTTAGAGCAAGGTATTTCCCTTTACAGCCTGTTCTCCCATCCACTCTGGAATGTCCAAACGCAGCTTTTAGAAGAAACGTGTTTCTGCCTCGCAGAATCTAAACATAGATGCAACTTCCTAAAAGGAACCAACACACAGCAGAGGAGTTCGTAAGAAGCGGGTCTTCTGTGTTTTAAACGCATTCTTACTGCTAACTCTTATATGCGTCTCTAGGGCTGATAATGACTGTTTCTGCATTCTCCAAAGAAAGGGTTTCTGAACTGCTGCAAACACACATCAGTTTACCTCTGGAAGTTGAATATATACATTGACAACCATTGTGCTAGATAGCTCCGTTTTGGTTTTAGAGCAAAGTATTTCTCTTTACAGCCTGTTCTCCCATCCACTCTGGAATGTCCAAACACAGCTTTTAGAAGAAACGTGTTTCTTCCCCTTGAATCTAAGCGTAGATGAAACTTCCTAAAAGGAAACAAAGCACAGCAGATGAGTTCGTAAGAAGCGGGTCTTCTGTGTTTTAAACGCATTCTTACAGCTAACACTTATGTGCGTCTCCAGGGCTGGAAATGACGGTTTCCGCATTCTCCAAAGAAAGGGTTTCTGAACTGCTGCAAACACACATCAGGTTAACTCTAGAAGTTGAATACACACATTGACAACCATTCTGCTAGATAGCTCCGTTTTGGTTTTAGAGCAAGGTATTTCCCTTTACAGCCTGTTCTCCCATCCACTCTGGAATGTCTAAACGCAGCTTTTAGAAGAAACGTGTTTCTACCTCGCTGAATCTAAACATAGATGCAACTTCCTAAAAGGAACCAACACACAACAGATGAGTTCGTAAGAAGCGGGTCTTTTGTGTTTTAAACACATTCTTACAGCTAACTCTTATAAGCGTCTCTAGGGCGGGAAAAGACTGTTTCTGTATTCTCCAAAGAAAGGGTTTCTGAACTGCTGCATACACACATCAGTTTAACTCTGGATGATGAATACACACATTGACAACCATTCTGCTAGATAGCTCCGTTTTGGTTTTAGAGCAAGGTATTTCTCTTTACAGCCTGTTCTACCATCCACTCTGGAATGTCCAAACGCAGCTTTTAGAAGAAACGTGTTTCTCCCTCGCTGAATCTAAACATAGATGCAACTTCCTAAAAGGAACCAACACACAGCAGAGGAGTTCGTAATAAGCGGGTCTTCTGTGTTTTAAACACATTCTTACTGCTAACTCTTATAAGCGTCTCTAGGACGGGAAAAGACTGTTTCTGCATTCTCCAAAGAAAGGGTTTCTGAACTGCTGCAAACACACATCAGTTTACCTCTGGAAGGTGAATACATACATTGACAACCATTCTGCTAGATAGCTCCGTTTTGGTTTTAGAGCAAAGTATTTCTCTTTACAGCCTGTTCTCCCATCCACTCTGGAATGTCCAAACACAGCTTTTAGAAGAAACGTGTTTCTTCCTCGCTGAATCTAAACATAGATGAAACTTCCTAAAAGGAACCAAAGCACAGCAGATGAGTTCGTAAGAAGCGGGTCTTCTGTGTTTTAAATGCATTCTTACTGCTAACTCTTATATGCGTCTCTAGGGCTGGAAATGACGGTTTCTGCATTCTCCAAAGAAAGGGTTTCTGAACTGCTGCAAACACACATCAGTTTAACTCTGGATGATGAATACACACATTGACAACCATTCTGCTAGATAGCTCCGTTTTGGTTTTAGAGCAAGGTATTTCCCTTTACAGCCTGTTCTCACATCCACTCTGGAATATCCAAACGCAGCTTTTAGAAGAAACGTTTTTCTACCTTGCTGAATCTAAACGTAGATGCAACTTCCTAAAAGGAACTAACGCACAGCAGATGAGTTCGTAATAAGCGGGTCTTCTGTGTTTAAAACGCATTCTTACTGCTAACTCTTATATGCGTCTCTAGGGCTGAAAATGACTGTTTCTGCATTCTCCAAAGAAAGGGTTTCTGAACTGCTGCAAACACACATCAGTTTAACTCTGGATGATGAATACACACATTGACAACCATTCTGCTAGATAGCTCCGTTTTGGTTTTAGAGCAAGGTATTTCTCTTTACAGCCTGTTCTCCCATCCACTCTGGAATATCCAAACGCAGCTTTTAGAAGAAACGTTTTTCTACCTTGCTGAATCTAAACATAGATGCAACTTCCTAAAAGGAACTAACGCACAGCAGATGAGTTCGTAATAAGCGGGTCTTCTGTGTTTTATACGCATTCTTACTGCTAACTCTTATATGCGTCTCTAGGGCTGAAAATGACTGTTTCTGCATTTTCCAAAGAAACGGTTTCTGAACTGTTGCAAACACACATCAGTTTAACTCTGGATGATGAATATACACATTGACAACCATTCTGCTAGATAGCTCCGTTTTGGTTTTATAGCAAGGTATTTCTCTTTACAGCCTGTTCTCCCATCCACTCTGGAATGTCCAAACGCAGCTTTTAGAAGAAACGTGTTTCTGCCTCGCTGAATCTAAACATAGATGCAACTTCCTAAAAGGAACCAACAAACAGCAGAGGAGTTCGTAAGAAGCGGGTCTTCTGTGTTTTATACGCATTCTTACTGCTAACTCTTATAAGCGTCTCTAGGACGGGAAAAGACAGTTTGTGCATTCTCCGAAGAAAGGGTTTCTGAACTGCTGCAAACACACATCAGTTTATCTCTGGAAGGTGAATACATACATTGACAACCATTCTGCTAGATTGCTCCGTTTTGGTTTTAGAGCAAAGTATTTCTCTTTACAGCCTGTTCTCCCATCCACTCTGGAATGTCCAAACACAGCTTTTAGAAGAAACGTGTTTCTTCCTCGCTGAATCTAAACATAGATGAAACTTCCTAAAAGGAACCAAAGCACATCAGATGAGTTCGTAAGAAGCGGGTCTTCTGTGTTTTAAACGCATTCTTACTGCTAACTCTTATATGCGTCTCTAGGGCTGGAAATGACGGTTTCTGCATTCTCCAAAGAAAGGGTTTCTGAACTGCTGCAAACACACATCAGGTTAACTCTAGAAGTTGAATACACACATTGACAACCATTCTGCTAAATAGCTCCGTTTTGGTTTTAGAGCAAGGTATTTCCCTTTACAGCCTGTTCTCCCATCCACTCTGGAATGTCTAAACGCAGCTTTTAGAAGAAACGTGTTTCTACCTCGCTGAATCTAAACATAGATGCAACTTCCTAAAAGGAACCAACACACAACAGATGAGTTCGTAAGAAGCGGGTCTTTTGTGTTTTAAACACATTCTTACTGCTAACTCTTATAAGCATCTCTAGGGCGGGTTAAGACTGTTTCTGCATTCTCCAAAGAAAGGGTTTCTGAACTGCTGCAAACACACATCAGTTTAACTCTGGATGATGAATACACACATTGACAACCATTCTGCTAGATAGCTCCGTTTTGGTTTTAGAGCAAGGTATTTCCCTTTACAGCCTGTTCTCCCATCCACTCTGGAATATCCAAACGCAGCTTTTCGAAGAAACGTTTTTCTACCTTGCTGAATCTAAACGTAGATGCAACTTCCTAAAAGGAACTAACGCACAGCAGATGAGTTCGTAATAAGCGGGTCTTCTGTGTTTTAAACGCATTCTTACTGCTAACTCTTATATGCGTCTCTAGGGCTGAAAATGACTGTTTCTGCATTCTCCAAAGAAAGGGTTTCTGAACTGCTGCAAACACACATCAGTTTAACTCTGGATGATGAATACAAACATTGACAACCATTCTGCTAGATAGCTCCGTTTTGGTTTTAGAGCAAAGTATTTCTCTTTACAGCCTGTTCTCCCTTCCACTCTGGAATGTCCAAACACAGCTTTTAGAAGAAACGTGTTTCTTCCTCGCTGAATCTAAACATAGATGCAACTTCCTAAAAGGAACCAACACACAACAGATGAGTTCGTAAGAAGCGGGTCTTTTGTGTTTTAAACACATTCTTACTGCTAATTCTTATAAGCGTCTCTAGGGCGGGAAAAGACTGTTTCTGCATTCTCCAAAGAAGGGGTTTCTGAACTGCTGCAAACACACATCAGTTTAACTCTGGATGATGAATACACACATTGACAACCATTCTGCTAGATAGCTCCGTTTTGGTTTTAGAGCAAGGTATTTCCCTTTACAGCCTGTTCTCCCATCCACTCTGGAATATCCAAACGCAGCTTTTAGAAGAAACGTTTTTCTACCTTTCTGAATCTAAAAGTAGATGCAACTTCCTAAAAGGAACTAACGCACAGCAGATGAGTTCGTAATAAGCGGGTCTTCTGTGTTTTAAACGAATTCTTACTGCTAACTCTTATATGCGTCTCTAGGGCTGAAAATGACTGTTTCTGCATTCTCCAAAAAAGGGTTTCTGAACTGATGCAAACACACATCAGTTTAACTCTGGATGATGAATACACACATTGACAACCATTCTGCTAGATAGCTCGGTTTTGGTTTTAGAGAAAGATATTTCTCTTTACAGCCTGTTCTCCCATCCACTCTGGAATGTCCAAACGCAGCTTTTAGAAGAAACGTGTTTCTGCCTCACTGAATCTAAACATAGATGCAACTTCCTAAAAGGAACCAACACACAGCAGAGGAGTTCGTAAGAAGCGGGTCTTCTGTGTTTTAAACGCATTCTTACTGCTAACTCTTATAAGCGTCTCTAGGACGGGAAAAGACTGTTTCGGCATTCTCCAAAGAAAGGGTTTCTGAACTGCTGCAAACACACATCAGTTTACCTCTGGAACGTGAATACATACATTGACAACCATTCTGCTAGATAGCTCCGTTTTGGTTTTAGAGCAAGGTATGTCCCTTTACAGCCTGTTCTCCCATCCACTCTGCAATGTCTAAACGCAGCTTTTAGAAGAAACGGGTTTCTACCTCGCTGAATCTAAACATAGATGCAACTTCCTAAAAGGAACCAACACACAACAGATGAGTTCGTAAGAAGCGGGTCTTTTGTGTTTTAAACACATTCTTACTGCTACCTCTTATATGCGTCTCTACGGCTGGAAATGACTGTTTCTGCATTCTCCAAAGAAAGGGTTTCTGAACTGCTGCAAACACACATCAGGTTAACTCTAGAAGTTGAATACACACATTGACAACCATTCTGCCAGATAGCTCCGTTTTGGTTTTAGAGCAAGGTATTTCCCTTTACAGCCTGTTCTCCCATCCACTCTGGAATGTCTAAACGCAGCTTTTAGAAGAAACGTGTTTCTACCTCGCTGAATCTAAACATAGATGCAACTTCCTAAAAGGAACCAACACACAACAGATGAGTTCGTAAGAAGCGGGTCTTTTGTGTTTTAAACACATTCTTACTGCTAACTCTTATAAGCGTCTCTAGGGCGGGAAAAGACTGTTTCTGCATTCTCCAAAGAAAGGGTTTCTGAACTGCTGCAAACACACATCAGTTTAACTCTGTTTGATGAATACACACATTGACAACCATTCTGCTAGATAGCTCCGTTTTGGTTTTAGAGCAAGGTATTTTTCTTTACAGCCTGTTCTCCCATCCACTCTGGAATGTCCAAACGCAGCTTTTAGAAGAAACGTGTTTCTACCTCGCTGAATCTAAACATAGATGCAACTTCCTAAAATTAACCAACACACAGCAGAGGAGTTCGTAAGAAGCGGGTCTTCTGTGTTTTATACGCATTCTTACTGCTAACTCTTATAAGCGTCTCTAGGACGGGAAAAGACTGTTTCTGCATTCTCCAAAGAAAGGGTTTCTGAACTGCTGCAAACACACATCAGTTTACCTCTGGAAGGTGAGTACATACATTGACAACCATTCTGCTAGATAGCTCCGTTTTGGTTTTAGAGCAAAGTATTTCTCTTTACAGCCTGTTCTCCCTTCCACTCTGGAATGTCCAAACGCAGCTTTTAGAAGAAACGTGTTTCTTCCTCGCTGAATCTAAACATAGATGAAACTTCCTAAAAGGAATCAAAGCACAGCAGATGAGTTCGTAAGAAGCGGGTCTTCTGTGTTTTAAATGCATTCTTACCGCTAACTCTTATATGCGTCTCTAGGGCTGGAAAGGACGGTTTCTGCATTCTCCAAAGAAAGGGTTTCTGAACTGCTGCAAACACACATCAGTTTAACTCTAGAAGTTGAATACACACATTGACAACCATTCTGCTAGATAGCTCCGTTTTGGTTTTAGAGCAAGGTATTTCCCTTTACAGCCTGTTCTCCCATCCACTCTGGAATGTCTAAACGCACCTTTTAGAAGAAACGTGTTTCTACCTCGCTGAATCTAAACATAGATGCAACTTCCTAAAAGGAACCAACACACAGCAGATGAGTTCGTAAGAAGCGGGTCTTTTGTGTTTTAAACTCATTCTTACTGCTAACTCTTATAAGCGTCTCTAGGGCGGGAAAAGACTGTTTCTGCATTCTCCAAAGAAAGGGTTTCTGAACTGCTGCAAACACACATCAGTTTAACTCTGGATGATGAATACACACATTGACAACCATTCTGCTAGATAGCTCCGTTTTGGTTTTAGAGCAAGGTATTTCTCTTTACAGCCTGTTCTCCCATCCACTCTGGAATATCCAAACGCAGCTTTTAGAAGAAACGTTTTTCTACCTTGCTGAATCTAAACATAGATGCAACTTCCTAAAAGGAACTAACGCACAGCAGATGAATTCGTAATAAGCGGGTATTCTGTGTTTTAATCGCATTCTTACTGCTAACTCTTATATGCGTCTCTAGGGCTGAAAATGACTGTTTCTGCATTCCCCAAAGAAAGGGTTTCTGAACTGCTGCAAACACACATCAGTTTAACTCTGGATGATAAATACACACATTGACAACCATTCTGCTAGATAGCTCCGTTTTGGTTTTAGAGCAAGGTATTTCTCTTTACAGCCTGTTCTCCCATCCACTCTGGAATGTCCAAACGCAGCTTTTAGAAGAAACGTGTTTCTGCCTCGCAGAATCTAAACATAGATGCAACTTCCTAAAAGGAACCAACACACAGCAGAGGAGTTCGTAAGAAGCGGGTCTTCTGTGTTTTAAACGCATTCTTACTGCTAACTCTTATATGCGTCTCTAGGGCTGATAATGACTGTTTCTGCATTCTCCAAAGAAAGGGTTTCTGAACTGCTGCAAACACACATCAGTTTACCTCTGGAAGGTGAATATATACATTGACAACCATTGTGCTAGATAGCTCCGTTTTGGTTTTAGAGCAAAGTATTTCTCTTTACAGCCTGTTCTCCCATCCACTCTGGAATGTCCAAACACAGCTTTTAGAAGAAACGTGTTTCTTCCCCTTGAATCTAAACGTAGATGAAACTTCCTAAAAGGAACCAAAGCACAGCAGATGAGTTCGTAAGAAGCGGGTCTTCTGTGTTTTAAACGCATTCTTACTGCTAACACTTATAGGCGTCTCCAGGGCTGGAAATGACGGTTTCCGCATTCTCCAAAGAAAGGGTTTCTGAACTGCTGCAAACACACATCAGGTTAACTCTAGAAGTTGAATACACACATTGACAACCATTCTGCTAGATAGCTCCGTTTTGGTTTTAGAGCAAGGTATTTCCCTTTACAGCCTGTTCTCCCATCCACTCTGGAATGTCTAAACGCAGCTTTTAGAAGAAACGTGTTTCTACCTCGCTGAATCTAAACATAGATGCAACTTCCTAAAAGGAACCAACACACAACAGATTAGTTCATAAGAAGCGGGTCTTTTGTGTTTTAAACACATTCTTACAGCTAACTCTTATAAGCGTCTCTAGGGCGGGAAAAGACTGTTTCTGCATTCTCCAAAGAAAGGGTTTCTGAACTGCTGCAAACACACATCAGTTTAACTCTGGATGATGAATACACACATTGACAACCATTCTGCTAGATAGCTCCGTTTTGGTTTTAGAGCAAGGTATTTCTCTTTACAGCCTGTTCTCCCATCCACTCTGGAATGTCCAAACGCAGCTTTTATAAGAAACGTGTTTCTCCCTCGCTGAATCTAAACATAGATGCAACTTCCTAAAAGGAACCAACACACAGCAGAGGAGTTCGTAAGAAGCGGGTCTTCTGTGTTTTATACGCATTCTTACTGCTAACTCTTATAAGCGTCTCTAGGACGGGAAAAGACTGTTTCTGCATTCTCCAAAGAAAGGGTTTCTGAACTGCTGCAAACACACATCAGTTTACCTCTGGAAGGTGAATACATACATTGACAACCATTCTGCTAGATAGCTCCGTTTTGGTTTTAGAGCAAAGTATTTCTCTTTACAGCCTGTTCTCCCATCCACGCTGGAATGTCCAAACACAGCTTTTAGAAGAAACGTGTTTCTTCCTCGCTGAATCTAAACATAGATGAAACTTCCTAAAAGGAACCAAAGCACAGCAGATGAGTTCGTAAGAAGCGGGTCTTCTGTGTTTTAAACGCATTCTTACTGCTAACTCTTATATGCGTCTCTAGGGCTGATAATGACTGTTTCTGCATTCTCCAAAGAAAGGGTTTCTGAACTGCTGCAAACACACATCAGTTTACCTCTGGAAGGTGAATATATACATTGACAACCATTGTGCTAGATAGCTCCGTTTTGGTTTTAGAGCAAAGTATTTCTCTTTACAGCCTGTTCTCCCATCCACTCTGGAATGTCCAAACACAGCTTTTAGAAGAAACGTGTTTCTTCCCCTTGAATCTAAACGTAGATGAAACTTCCTAAAAGGAACCAAAGCACAGCAGATGAGTTCGTAAGAAGCGGGTCTTCTGTGTTTTAAACGCATTCTTACTGCTAACACTTATAGGCGTCTCCAGGGCTGGAAATGACGGTTTCCGCATTCTCCAAAGAAAGGGTTTCTGAACTGCTGCAAACACACATCAGGTTAACTCTAGAAGTTGAATACACACATTGACAACCATTCTGCTAGATAGCTCCGTTTTGGTTTTAGAGCAAGGTATTTCCCTTTACAGCCTGTTCTCCCATCCACTCTGGAATGTCTAAACGCAGCTTTTAGAAGAAACGTGTTTCTACCTCGCTGAATCTAAACATAGATGCAACTTCCTAAAAGGAACCAACACACAACAGATTAGTTCATAAGAAGCGGGTCTTTTGTGTTTTAAACACATTCTTACAGCTAACTCTTATAAGCGTCTCTAGGGCGGGAAAAGACTGTTTCTGCATTCTCCAAAGAAAGGGTTTCTGAACTGCTGCAAACACACATCAGTTTAACTCTGGATGATGAATACACACATTGACAACCATTCTGCTAGATAGCTCCGTTTTGGTTTTAGAGCAAGGTATTTCTCTTTACAGCCTGTTCTCCCATCCACTCTGGAATGTCCAAACGCAGCTTTTATAAGAAACGTGTTTCTCCCTCGCTGAATCTAAACATAGATGCAACTTCCTAAAAGGAACCAACACACAGCAGAGGAGTTCGTAAGAAGCGGGTCTTCTGTGTTTTATACGCATTCTTACTGCTAACTCTTATAAGCGTCTCTAGGACGGGAAAAGACTGTTTCTGCATTCTCCAAAGAAAGGGTTTCTGAACTGCTGCAAACACACATCAGTTTACCTCCGGAAGGTGAATACATACATTGACAACCATTCTGCTAGATAGCTCCGTTTTGGTTTTAGAGCAAAGTATTTCTCTTTACAGCCTGTTCTCCCATCCACGCTGGAATGTCCAAACACAGCTTTTAGAAGAAACGTGTTTCTTCCTCGCTGAATCTAAACATAGATGAAACTTCCTAAAAGGAACCAAAGCACAGCAGATGAGTTCGTAAGAAGCGGGTCTTCTGTGTTTTAAATGCATTCTTACTGCTAACTCTTATATGCGTCTCTAGGGCTGGAAATGACGGTTTCTGCATTCTCCAAAGAAAGGGTTTCTGAACTGCTGCAAACACACATCAGTTTAACTCTAGAAGTTGAATACACACATTGACAACCATTCTGCTAGATAGCTCCGTTTTGGTTTTAGAGCAAGGTATTTCCCTTTACAGCCTGTTCTCCCATCCACTCTGGAATGTCTAAACGCAGCTTTTAGAAGAAACGTCTTTCTACCTCGCTGAATCTAAACATAGATGCAACTTCCTAAAAGGAACCAACACACAGCAGATGAGTTCGTAAGAAGCGGGTCTTTTGTGTTTTAAACACATTCTCACTGCTAACTCTTATAAGCGTCTCTAGGGCGGGAAAAGACTGTTTCTGCATTCTCCAAAGAAAGGGTTTCTGAACTGCTGCAAACACACATCAGTTTAACTCTGGATGATGAATACACACATTGACAACCATTCTGCTAGATAGCTCCGTTTTGGTTTTAGAGCAAGGTATTTCTCTTTACAGCCTGTTCTCCCATCCACTCTGGAATATCCAAACGCAGCTTTTAGAAGAAACGTTTTTCTACCTTGCTGAATCTAAACATAGATGCAACTTCCTAAAAGGAACTAACGCACAGCAGATGAGTTCGTAATAAGCGGGTCTTCTGTGTTTTAAACGCATTCTTACTGCTAACTCTTATATGCGTCTCTAGGGCTGAAAATGACTGTTTCTGCATTCTCCAAAGAAAGGGTTTCTGAACTGCTGCAAACACACATCAGTTTAACTCTGGATGATGAATACACACATTGACAACCATTCTGCGAGATAGCTCCGTTTTGGTTTTAGAGCAAGGTATTTCTCTTTACAGCCTGTTCTCCCATCCACTCTGGAATGTCCAAATGCAGCTTTTAGAAGAAACGTGTTTCTGCCTCGCTGAATCTAAACATAGATGCAACTTCCTAAAAGGAACCAACACACAGCAGAGGAGTTCGTAAGAAGCGGGTCTTCTGTGTTTTAAACGCATTCTTACTGCTAACTCTTATAAGCGTCTCTAGGACGGGAAAAGACTGTTTCTGCATTCTCCAAAGAAAGGGTTTCTGAACTGCTGCAAACACACATCAGTTTACCTCTGGAAGGTGAATACATACATTGACAACCATTCTGCTAGATAGCTCCGTTTTGGTTTTAGAGCAAAGTATTTCTCTTTACAGCCTGTTCTCTCATCCACTCTGGAATGTCCAAACACAGCTTTTAGAAGAAACGTGTTTCTTCCTCACTGAATCTAAACGTAGATGAAACTTCCTAAAAGGAACCAAAGCACAGCAGATGAGTTCGTAAGAAGCGGGTCTTCTGTGTTTTAAACGCATTCTTACTGCTAACTCTTATATGCGTCTCTAGGGCTGGAAATGACGGTTTCTGCATTCTCCAAAGAAAGGGTTTCTGAACTGCTGCAAACACACATCAGTTTAACTCTAGAAGTTGAATACACACATTGACAACCATTCTGCTAGATAGCTCCGTTTTGGTTTTAGAGCAAGGCATTTCTCTTTACAGCCTGTTCTCCCATCCACTCTGGAATGTCCAAACGCAGCTTTTAGAAGAAACGTGATTCTGCCTCGCTGAATCTAAACATAGATGCAACTTCCTAAAAGGAACCAACACACAGCAGAGGAGTTCGTAAGAAGCGGGTCTTCTGTGTTTTAAACGCATTCTTACTGCTAACTCTTATAAGCGTCTCTAGGACGGGAAAAGACTGTTTCTGCATTCTCCAAAGAAAGGGTTTCTGAACTGCTGCAAACACACATCAGTTTACCTCTGGAAGGTGAATACATACATTGACAACCATTCTGCTAGATAGCTCCGTTTTGGTTTTAGAGCAAAGTATTTCTCTTTACAGCCTGCTCTCCCATCCACTCTGGAATGTCCAAACACAGCTTTTAGAAGAAACGTGTTTCTTCTTCGCTGAATCTAAACGTAGATGAAACTTCCTAAAAGGAACCAACACACAACAGATGAGTTCATAAGAAGCGGGTCTTTTGTGTTTTAAACACATTCTTACTGCTATCTCTTATAAGCGTCTCTAGGGCGGGAAAAGACTGTTTCTGCATTCTCCAAAGAAAGGGTTTCTGAACTGCTGCAAACACACATCAGTTTAACTCTGGATGATGAATACACCATTGACAACCATTCTGCTAGATAGCTCCGTTTTGGTTTTAGAGCAAGGTATTTCTCTTTACAGCCTGTTCTCCCATCCACTCTGGAATATCCAAACGCAGCTTTTAGAAGAAACGTTTTTCTACCTTGCTGAATCTAAACATAGATGCAACTTCCTAAAAGCAACTAACGCACAGCAGATGAGTTTGTAATAAGCGGGTCTTCTGTGTTTTAAACACATTCTTACTGCTAACTCTTATATGCGTCTCTAGGGCTGAAAATGCCTGTTTCTGCATTCTCCAAAGAAAGGGTTTCTGAACTGCTGCAAACACACATCAGTTTAACTCTTGATGATGAATACACACATTGACAACCATTCTGCTAGATAGCTCCGTTTTGGTTTTAGAGCAAGGTATTTCTCTTTACAGCCTGTTCTCCCATCCACTCTGGAATGTCCAAACACAGCTTTTAGAAGAAACGTGTTTCTTCCTCGCTGAATCTAAACATAGATGAAACTTCCTAAAAGGAACCAAAGCACAGCAGATGAGTTCGTAAGAAGCGGGTCTTCTGTGTTTTAAACGCATTCTTACTGCTAACTCTTATATGCGTCTCTAGGGCTGGAAATGACGGTTTCTGCATTCTCCAAAGAAAGGGTTTCTGAACTGCTGCAAACACACATCAGTTTTACTCTAGAAGTTGAATACACACATTGACAACCATTCTGCTAGATAGCTCCGTTTTGTTTTAGAGCAAGGTATTTCCCTTTACAGCCTATTCTCCCATCCACTCTGGAATGTCTAAACGCAGCTTTTAGAAGAAACGTTTTTCTACCTCGCTGAATCTAAACATAGATGCAACTTCCTAAAAGGAACCAACACACAACAGATGAGTCGTAAGAAGCGGGTCTTTTGTGTTTTAAACACATTCTTACTGCTAACTCTTATAAGTGTCTCTAGGGCGGGAAAAGACTGTTTCTGCATTCTCCAAAGAAAGGGTTTCTGAACTGCTGCAATCACACATCAGTTTAATTCTGGATGATGAATACACACATTGACAACCATTCTGCTAGATAGCTCCGTTTTGGTTTTAGAGCAAGGTATTTCCCTTTACAGCCTGTTCTCCCATCCACTCTGGAATATCCAAACGCAGCTTTTAGAAGAAACGTTTTTCTACCTTGCTGAATCTAAACGTAGATGCAACTTCCTAAAAGGAACTAACGCACAGCACAGGAGTTCGTAAGAAGCGGGTCTTCTGTGTTTTAAACGCATTCTTACTGCTAACTCTTATATGCGTCTCTAGGGCTGAAAATGACTCTTTCTGCATTCTCCAAAGAAAGGGTTTCTAAACTGCTGCAAACACACATCAGTTTAACTCTGGATGATGAATACACACATTGACAACCATTCTGCTAGATAGCTCCGTTTTGGTTTTAGAGCAAGGTATTTCTCTTTACAGCCTGTTCTCCCATCCACTCTGGAATGTCCAAGCGCAGCTTTTAGAAGAAACGTGTTTCTGCCTCGCTGAATCTAAACATAGATGCAACTTCCTAAAAGGAACCAACACACAACAGATGAGTTCGTAAGAAGCGGGTCTTTTTTGTTTTAAACACATTCTTACTGCTAACTCTTATAAGCGTCTCTAGGGCGGGAAAAGACTGTTTCTGCATTCTCCAAAGAAAGGGTTTCTGAACTGCTGCAAACACATCAGTTTACCTCTGGAAGGTGAATACATACATTGACAACCATTCTGCTAGATAGCTCCGTTTTGGTTTTAGAGCAAAGTATTTCTCTTTACAGCCTGTTCTCCCATCCACTCTGGAATGTCCAAACACAGCTTTTAGAAGAAACGTGTTTCTTCCTCGCTGAATCTAAACATAGATGAAACTTCCTAAAAGTAACCAAAGCACAGCAGATGAGTTCGTAAGAAGCGGGTCTTCTGTGTTTTAAACGCATTCTTACTGCTATCTCTTATATGCGTCTCTAGGGCTGGAAATGACGGTTTCTGCATTCTCCAAAGAAAGGGTTTCTGAACTGCTGCAAACACACATCAGTTTAACTCTAGAAGTTGAATACACACATTGACAACCATTCTGCTAGATAGCTCCGTTTTGGTTTTAGAGCAAGGTATTTCCCTCTACAGCCTGTTCTCCCATCCACTCTGGAATGTCTAAACGCAGCTTTTGGAAGAAACGTGTTTCTACCTCGCTGAATCTAAACATAGATGCAACTTCCTAAAAGGAACCAACACACAACAGATGAGTTCGTAAGAAGCGGGTCTTTTGTGTTTTAAACACATTCTTACTGCTAACTCTTATAAGCGTCTCTAGGGTGGGAAAAGACTGTTTCTGCATTCTCCAAAGAAAGGGTTTCTGAACTGCTGCAAACACACATCAGTTTAACTCTGGATGATGAATACACACATTGACAACCATTCTGCTAGATAGCTCCGTTTTGGTTTTAGAGCAAGGTATTTCCCTTTACAGCCTGTTCTCACATCCACTCTGGAATATCCAAACGCAGCTTTTAGAAGAAACGTTTTTCTACCTTGCTGAATCTAAACATAGATGCAACTTCCTAAAAGGAACTAACGCACAGCAGATGAGTTCGTAATAAGCGGGTCTTCTGTGTTTAAAACGCATTCTTACTGCTAACTCTTATATGCGTCTCTAGGGCTGAAAATGACTGTTTCTGCATTCTCCAAAGAAAGGGTTTCTGAACTGCTGCAAACACACATCAGTTTAACTCTGGATGATGAATACACACATTGACAACCATTCTGCTAGATAGCTCCGTTTTGGTTTTAGAGCAAGGTATTTCTCTTTACAGCCTGTTCTCCCATCCACTCTGGAATATCCAAACGCAGCTTTTAGAAGAAACGTTTTTCTACCTTGCTGAATCTAAACATAGATGCAACTTCCTAAAAGGAACTAACGCACAGCAGATGAGTTCGTAATAAGCGGGTCTTCTGTGTTTTATACGCATTCTTACTGCTAACTCTTGTATGCGTCTCTAGGGCTGAAAATGACTGTTTCTGCATTTTCCAAAGAAACGGTTTCTGAACTGCTGCAAACACACATCAGTTTAACTCTGGATGATGAATATACACATTGACAACCATTCTGCTAGATAGCTCCGTTTTGGTTTTAGAGCAAGGTATTTCTCTTTACAGCCTGTTCTCCCATCCACTCTGGAATGTCCAAACGCAGCTTTTAGAAGAAACGTGTTTCTGCCTCGCTGAATCTAAACATAGATACAACTTCCTAAAAGGAACCAACAAACAGCAGAGGAGTTCGTAAGAAGCGGGTCTTCTGTGTTTTATACGCATTCTTACTGCTAACTCTTATAAGCGTCTCTAGGACGGGAAAAGACAGTTTGTGCATTCTCCAAAGAAAGGGTTTCTGAACTGCTGCAAACACACATCAGTTTATCTCTGGAAGGTGAATACATACATTGACAACCATTCTGCTAGATTGCTCCGTTTTGGTTTTAGAGCAAAGTATTTCTCTTTACAGCCTGTTCTCCCATCCACTCTGGAATGTCCAAACACAGCTTTTAGAAGAAACGTGTTGCTTCCTCGCTGAATCTAAACATAGATGAAACTTCCTAAAAGGAACCAAAGCACATCAGATGAGTTCGTAAGAAGCGGGTCTTCTGTGTTTTAAACGCATTCTTACTGCTAACTCTTATATGCGTCTCTAGGGCTGAAAATGACTGTTTCTGCATTCTCCAAAGAAAGGGTTCCTGAACTGCTGCAAACACACATCAGTTTAACTCTGGATGATGAATACACACATTGACAACCATTCTGCTAGATAGCTCCGTTTTGGTTTTAGAGCAAGGTATTTCCCTTTACAGCCTGTTCTCCCATCCACTGTGGAATGTCTAAACGCAGCTTTTAGAAGAAACGTGTTTCTACCTCGCTGAATCTAAACATAGATGCAACTTCCTAAAAGGAACCAACACACAACAGATGAGTTCGTAAGAAGCGGGTCTTTTGTGTTTTAAACACATTCTTACTGCTAACCCTTATAAGCGTCTCTAGGGCGGGAAAAGACTGTTTCTGCATTCTCCAAAGAAAGGGTTTCTGAACTGCTGCAAACACACATCAGTTTAACTCTGGATGATGAATACACACATTGACAACCATTCTGCTAGATAGCTCCGCTTTGGTTTTAGAGCAAGGTATTTCCCTTTACAGCCTGTTCTCCCATCCACTCTGGAATATCCAAACGCAGCTTTTAGAAGAAACGTTTTTCTACCTTGCTGAATCTAAACGTAGATGCAACTTCCTAAAAGGAACTAACGCACAGCAGATGAGTTCGTAATAAGCGGGTCTTCTGTGTTTTAAACGCATTCTTACTGCTAACTCTTATATGCGTCTCTAGGGCTGAAAATGACTGTTTCTGCATTCTCCAAAGAAAGGGTTCCTGAACTGCTGCAAACACACATCAGTTTAACTCTGGATGATGAATACACACATTGACAACCATTCTGCTAGATAGCTCCGTTTTGGTTTTAGAGCAAGGTATTTCTCTTTACAGCCTGTTCTCCCATCCACTCTGGAATGTTCAAACGCAGCTTTTAGAAGAAACGTGTTTCTGCCTCGCTGAATCTAAACATAGATGCAACTTCCTAAAAGGAACCAACACACAGCAGAGGAGTTCGTAATAAGCGGGTCTTCTGTGTTTTAAACGCATTCTTACTGCTAACACTTATAAGCGTCTCTAGGACGGGAAAAGACTGTTTCTGCATTCTCCAAAGAAAGGGTTTCTGAACTGCTGCAAACACACATCAGTTTACCTCTGGAAGGTGAATATATACATTGACAACCATTCTGCTAGATAGCTCCGTTTTGGTTTTAGAGCAAAGTATTTCTCTTTACAGCCTGTTCTCCCTTCCACTCTGGAATGTCCAAACACAGCTTTTAGAAGAAACATGTTTCTTCCTCGCTGAATCTAAACGTAGATGAAACTTCCTAAAAGGAACCAAAGCACAGCAGATGAGTTCGTAAGAAGCGGGTCTTCTGTGTTTTAAATGCATTCTTACTGCTAACCCTTATATGCGTCTCCAGGGCTGTAAATGACGGTTTCTGCATTCTCCAAAGAAAGGGTTTCTGAACTGCTGCAAACACACATCAGGTTAACTCTAGAAGTTGAATACACACATTGACAACCATTCTCCTAGATAGCTCCGTTTTGGATTTAGAGCAAGGTATTTCCCTTTACAGCCTGTTCTCCCATCCACTCTGGAATGTCCAAACGCAGCTTTTAGGAGAAACGTGTTTCTTCCTCGCTGAATCTACACGTAGATGAAACTTCCTAAAAGGAACCAAAGCACAGCAGATGAGTTCGTAAGAAGCGGGTCTTCTGTGTTTTAAACGCATTCTTACTGCTAACTCTTATATGCGTCTCTAGGGCTGGAAATGACGGTTTCTGCATTCTCCAAAGAAAGGGTTTCTGAACTGCTGCAAACACACATCAGTTTAACTCTAGAAGTTGAATACACACATTGACAACCATTCTGCTAGATAGCTCCGTTTTGGTTTTAGAGCAAGGTATTTCCCTTTACAGCCTGTTCTCCCATCCACTCTGGAATGTCTAAACGCAGCTTTTAGAAGAAACGTGTTTCTACCACTGAATCTAAACATAGATGAAACTTCCTAAAAGGAACCAACACACAACAGATGAGTTCGTAAGAAGCGGGTCTTTTGTGTTTTAAACACATTCTTACTGCTAACTCTTATAAGCGTCTCTAGGGCGGGAAAAGACTGTTTCTGCATTCTCCAAAGAAAGGGTTTCTGAACTGCTGCAAACACACATCAGTTTAACTCTGGATGATGAATACACACATTGACAACCATTCTGCTAGATAGCTCCGTTTAGTTTTAGAGCAAGGTATTTCTCTTTACAGCCTGTTCTCCCATCCACTCTGGAATATCCAAACGCAGCTTTTAGAAGAAACGTTTTTCTACCTTGCAGAATCTAAACATAGATGCAACTTCCTAAAAGGAACTAACGCACAGCAGATGAGTTCGTAATAAGCGGGTCTTCTGTGTTTTAAACGCATTCTTACTGCTAACTCTTATATGCGTCTCTAGGGCTGGAAATGTCGGTTTCTGCATTCTCCAAAGAAAGGGTTTCTGAACTGCTGCAAACACACATCAGTTTAACTCTAGGAGTTGAATACACACATTGACAACCATTCTGCTAGATAGCTCCGTTTTGGTTTTAGAGCAAGGTATTTCCCTTTGCAGCCTGTTCTCCCATCCACTCTGGAATGTCTAAACGCAGCTTTTAGAAGAAACGTGTTTCTACCTCGCTGAATCTAAACATAGATGCAACTTCCTAAAAGGAACCAACACACAACAGATGAGTTCGTAAGAAGCGGGTCTTTTGTGTTTTAAACACATTCTTACTGCTAACTCTTATAAGCGTCTCTAGGGCGGGAAAAGACTGTTTCTGCATTCTCCAAAGAAAGGGTTTCTGAACTGCTGCAATCACACATCAGTTTAACTCTGGATGATGAATACACACATTGACAACCATTCTGCTAGATAGCTCCGTTTTGGTTTTAGAGCAAGGTATTTCCCTTTACAGCCTGTTCTCCCGTCCACTCTGGAATATCCAAACGCAGCTTTTAGAAGAAACGTTTTTCTACCTTGCTGAATCTAAACGTAGATGCAACTTCCTAAAAGGAACTAACGCACAGCAGATGAGTTCGTAATAAGCGGGTCTTCTGTGTTTTAAACGCATTCTTACTGCTAACTCTTATATGCGTCTCTAGGGCTGAAAATGACTGTTTCTGCATTCTCCAAAGAAAGGGTTTCTGAACTGCTGCAAACACACATCAGTTTAACTCTGGATGATGAATACACACATTGACAACCATTCTGCTAGATAGCTCCGTTTTGGTTTTAGAGCAAGGTATTTCCCTTTACAGCCTGTTCTCCCGTCCACTCTGGAATGTCCAAACGCAGCTTTTAGAAGAAACGTGTTTCTGCCTCGCTGAATCTAAACATAGATGCAACTTCCTAAAAGGAACCAACACACAGCAGAGGAGTTCGTAAGAAGCGGGTCTTCTGTGTTTTAAACGCATTCTTACTGCTAACTCTTATAAGCGTCTCTAGGACGGGAAAAGACTGTTTCTGCATTCTCCAAAGAAAGGGTTTCTGAACTGCTGCAAACACACATCAGTTTACCTCTGGAAGGTGAATATATACATTGACAACCATTCTGCTAGATAGCTCCGTTTCGGTTTTAGAGCAAAGTATTTCTCTTTACAGCCTGTTCTCCCATCCACTCTGGAATGTCCAAACAGCTTTTAGAAGAAACGTGTGTCTACCTCGCTGAATCTAAACATAGATGCAACTTCCAAAAAGGAACCAACACACAACAGATGAGTTCGTAAGAAGCGGGTCTTTTGTGTTTTAAACACATTCTTACTGCTAACTCTTTTAAGCGTCACTAGGGCGGGAAAAGACTGTTTCTGCATTCTCCAAAGAAAGGGTTTCCGAACTGCTGCAAACACACATCAGTTTAACTCTGGATGATGAATACACACATTGAAAACCATTCTGCTAGATAGCTCCGTTTTGGTTTTAGAGCAAGGTATTTCTCTTTACAGCCTGTTCTCCCATCCACTCTGGAATATCCAAACGCAGCTTTTAGAAGAAACGTTTTTCTACCTTGCTGAATCTAAACATAGATGCAACTTCCTAAAAGGAACTAACGCACAGCAGATGAGTTCGTAATAAGCGGGTCTTCTGTGTTTTAAACGCATTCTTACTGCTAACTCTTATATGCGTCTCTAGGGCTGAAAATGACTGTTTCTGCATTCTCAAAAGAAAGGGTTTCTGAAGTGCTGCAAACACACATCAGTTTAACTCTGGATGATGAATACACACATTGACAACCATTCTGCTAGATAGCTCCGTTTTGGTTTTAGAGCAAGGTATTTCTCTTTACAGCCTGTTCTCCCATCCACTCTGGAATGTCCAAACGCAGCTTTTAGAAGAAACGTTTTTCTACCTTGCTGAATATAAACATAGATGCAACTTCCTAAAAGGAACTAACGCACAGCAGATGAGTTCGTAAGAAGCGGGTCTTCTGTGTTTTAAACGCATTCTTACTGCTAACTCTTATATGCGTCTCTAGGGCTGAAAATGACTGTTTCTGCATTTTCCAAAGAAAGGGTTTCTGAACTGCTGCAAACACACATCAGTTTAACTCTGGATGATGAATATACACATTGACAACCATTCTGCTAGATAGCTCCGTTTTGGTTTTAGAGCAAAGTATTTCTCTTTACAGCCTGTTCTCCCTTCCACTCTGGAATGTCCAAACACAGCTTTTAGAAGAAACGTGTTTCTTCCTCGCTGAATCTAAACATAGATGAAACTTCCTAAAAGGAACCAAAGCACAGCAGATGAGTTCGTAAGAAGCGGGTTTTCTGTGTTTTAAACGCATTCTTACTGCTAACTCTTATATGCGTCTCTAGGGCTGGAAATGACGGTTTCTGCATTCTCCAAAGAAAGGGTTTCTGAACTGCTGCAAACACACATCAGTTTAACTCTAGAAGTTGAATACACACATTGACAACCATTCTGCTAGATAGCTCCGTTTTGGTTTTAGAGCAAGGTATTTCCCTTTACAGCCTGTTCTCCCATCCACTCTGGAATGTCTAAACGCAGCTTTTAGAAGAAACGTGTTTCTACCTCGCTGAATCTAAACATAGATGAAACTTCCTAAAAGGAACCAACACACAATAGATGAGTTCGTAAGAAGCGGGTCTTTTGTGTTTTAAACACATTCTTACTGCTAACTCTTATAAGCGTCTCTAGGGCGGGAAAAGACTGTTTTTGCATTCTCCAAAGAAAGGGTTTCTGAACTGCTGCAAACACACATCAGTTTAACTCTGGATGATGAATACACACATTGACAACCATTCTGCTAGATAGCTCCGTTTTGGTTTTAGAGCAAGGTATTTCTCTTTACAGCCTGTTCTCCCATCCACTCTGGAATATCCAAACGCAGCTTTTAGAAGAAACGTTTTTCTACCTTGCTGAATCTAAACATACATGCAACTTCCTAAAAGGAACTAACGCACAGCAGATGAGTTCGTAATAAGCGGGTCTTCTGTGTTTTAAACGCATTCTTACTGCTAACACTTATATGCGTCTCTAGGGCTGAAAATGACTGTTTCTGCATTCTCCAAAGAAAGGGTTTCTGAACTGCTGCAAACACACATCAGTTTAACTCTGGATGATGAATACACACATTGACAACCATTCTGCTAGATAGCTCCGTTTTGGTTTTAGAGCAAGGTATTTCTCTTTACAGCCTGTTCTCCCATCCACTCTGGAATGTCCAAACGCAGCTTTTAGAAGAAATGTGTTTCTGCCTCGCTGAATCTAAACATAGATGCAACTTCCTAAAAGAAACCAACACACAGCAGAGAAGTTCGTAAGAAGCGGGTCTTCTGTGTTTTAAACGCATTCTTACTGCTAACTCTTATAAGCGTCTCTAGGACGGGAAAAGACTGTTTCTGCATTCTCCAAAGAAAGGGTTTCTGAACTGCTGCAAACACACATCAGTTTACCTCTGGAAGATGAATACATACATTGACAACCATTCTGCTAGATAGCTCCGTTTTGGTTTTAGAGAAAAGTATTTCTCTTCACAGCCTGCTCTCCCATCCACTCTGGAATGTCCAAACACAGCTTTTAGAAGAAACGTGTTTCTTCCTCGCTGAATCTAAACATAGATGAAACTTCCTAAAAGGAACCAAAGCACAGCAGATAAGTTCGTAAGAAGCGGGTCTTCTGTGTTTTAAACGCATTCTTACTGCTAACTCTTATATGCGTCTCTAGGGCTGGAAATGACGGTTTCTGCATTCTCCAAAGAAAGGGATTCTGAACTGCTGCAAACACACATCAGTTTAACTATAGAAGTTGAATACACACATTGACAACCATTCTGCTAGATAGCTCCGTTTTGGTTTTAGAGCAAGGTATTTCCCTTTACAGCCTGTTCTCCCATCCACTGTGGAATGTCTAAACGCAGCTTTTAGAAGAAACGTGTTTCTACCTCGCTGAATCTAAACATAGATGCAACTTCCTAAAAGGAACCAACACACAACAGATGAGTTCATAAGAAGCGGGTCTTTTGTGTTTTAAACGCATTCTTACTGCTAACTCTTATAAGCGTCTCTAGGGCGGGAAAAGACTGTTTCTACATTCTCCAAAGAAAGGGTTTCTGAACTGCTGCAAACACACATCAGTTTAACTCTGGATGATGAATACACACATTGACAACCATTCTGCTAGATAGCTTCATTTTGGTTTTAGAGCAAGGTATTTCTCTTTACAGCCTGTTCTCCCATCCACTCTGGAATGTCCAAACGCAGCTTTTAGAAGAAACGTTTTTCTACCTTGCTGAATCTAAACATAGATGCAACTTCCTAAAAGGAACTAACGCACAGCAGATGAGTTCGTAATAAGCGGGTCTTCTGTTTTTTAAACGCATTCTTACTGCTAAATCTTATATGCGTCTCTAGGGCTGAAAATGACTGTTTCTGCATTTTCCAAAGAAAGGGTTTCTGAACTGCTGCAAACACACATCAGTTTAACTCTGGATGATGAATATACACATTGACAACCATTCTGCTAGATAGCTCCGTTTTGGTTTTAGAGCAAGGTATTTCTCTTTACAGCCTGTTCTCCCATCCACTCTGGAATGTCCAAACGCAGCTTTTAGAAGAAACGTGTTTCTGCCTCGCTGAATCTAAACATATGTGCAACTTCCTAAAAGGAACCAACACACAGCAGAGGAGTTCGTAAGAAGCGGGTCTTCTGTGTTTTATACGCATTCTTACTGCTAACTCTTATAAGCGTCTCTAGGACGGGAAAAGACTGTTTCTGCATTCTCCAAAGAAAGGGTTTCTGAACTGCTGCAAACACACATCAGTTTACCTCTGGAAGTTGAATACATACATTGACAACCATTCTGCTAGATAGCTCCATTTTCGTTTTAGAGCAAAGTATTTCTCTTTACAGCCTGTTCTCCCATCCACTCTGGAATGTCCAAACACAGCTTTTAGAAGAAACGTGTTTCTTCCTCGCTGAATGTAAACATAGATGAAACTTCCTAAAAGGAACCAAAGCACAGCAGATGAGTTCGTAAGAAGCGGGTCTTCTGTGTTTTAAATGCATTCTTACTGCTAACTCTTATATGCGTCTCTAGGGCTGGAAAGGACGGTTTCTGCATTCTCCAAAGAAAGGGATTCTGAACTGCTGCAAACACACATCAGTTTAACTCTAGAAGTTGAATACACACATTGACAACCATTCTGCTAGATAGCTCCGTTTTGGTTTTAGAGCAAGGTATTTCCCTTTACAGCCTGTTCTCCCATCCACTCTGGAATGTCTAAACGCAGCTTTTAGAAGAAACGTGTTTCTACCTCGCTGAATCTAAACATAGATGCAACTTCCTAAAAGGAACCAACACACAGCAGATGAGTTCGTAAGAAGCGGGTCTTTTGTGTTTTAAACACATTTTTACTGCTAACTCTTATAAGCGCCTCTGGGGAGGGAAAAGACTGTTTCTGCATTCTCCAAAGAAAGGGTTTCTGAACTGCTGCAAACACACATCAGTTTAACTCTGGATGATGAATACACACATTGACAACCATTCTGCTAGATAGCTCCGTTTTGGTTTTAGTGCAAGGTAATTCTCTTTACAGCCTGTTCTCCCATCCACTCTGGAATATCCAAACGCAGCTTTTAGAAGAAACGTTTTTCTACCTTGCTGAATCTAAACGTAGATGCAACTTCCTAAAAGGAACTAACGCACAGCAGATGAGTTCGTAATAAGCGGGTCTTCTGTGTTTTAAACGCATTCTTACTGCTAACTCTTATATGCGTCTCTAGGGCTGAAAATGACTGTTTCTGCATTCTCCAAAGAAAGGGTTTCTGAACTGCTGCAAACACACATCAGTTTAACTCTGGATGATGAATACACACATTGACAACCATTCTGCTAGATAGCTCCGTTTTGGTTTTAGAGCAAGGTATTTCTCTTTACAGCCTGTTCTCCCATCCACTCTGGAATGTCCAAACGCAGCTTTTAGAAGAAACGTGTTTCTGCCTCGCTGAATCTAAACATAGATGCAACTTCCTAAAAGGAACCAACACACAGCAGAGGAGTTCGTAAGAAGCGGGTCTTCTGTGTTTTAAACGCATTCTTACTGTTAACTCTTATAAGCGTCTCTAGGACGGGAAAAGACTGTTTCTGCATTCTCCAAAGAAAGGGTTTCTGAACTGCTGCAAACACACATCAGTTTACCTCTGGACGGTGAATATATACATTGACAACCATTCTGCTAGATAGCTCCGTTTTGGTTTTAGAGGAAAGTATTTCTCTTTACAGCCTGTTCTCCCATCCACTCTGGAATGTCCAAACACAGCTTTTAGAAGAAACGTGTTTCTTCCCCTTGAATCTAAACGTAGATGAAACTTCCTAAAAGGAACCAAAGCACAGCAGATGAGTTCGTAAGAAGCGGGTCTTCTGTGTTTTAAACGCATTCTTACTGCTAAATCTTATATGCGTCTCCAGGGCTGGAAATGACGGTTTCTGCATTCTCCAAAGAAAGGGTTTCTGAACTGCTGCAAACACACATCAGTTTAACTCTAGAAGTTGAATACACACATTGACAACCATTCTGCTAGATAGCTCCGTTTTGGTTTTAGAGCAAGGTATTTTCCTTTACAGCCTGTTCTCCCATCCACTCTGGAATGTCTAAACGCAGCTTTTAGAAGAAACGTGTTTCTACCTCGCTGAATCTAAACATAGATGCAACTTCCTAAAAGGAACCAACACACAAAAGATGAGTTCGTAAGAAGCGGGTCTTTTGTGTTTTAAACACATTCTTACTGCTAACTCTTATAAGCGTCTCTAGGGCGGGAAAAGACTGTTTCTGCATTCTCCAAAGAAAGGGTTTCTGAACTGCTGCAAACACACATCAGTTTAACTCTGGATGATGAATACACACATTGACAACCATTCTGCTAGATAGCTCCGTTTTGGTTTTAGAGCAAGGTATTTCTCTTTACAGCCTGTTCTCCCATCCACTCTGGAATATCCAAAAGCAGCTTTTAGAAGAAACGTTTTTCTACCTTGCTGAATCTAAACATAGATGCAACTTCCTAAAAGGAACTAACGCACAGCAGATGAGTTCGTAATAAGCGGGTCTACTGTGTTTTAAACGCATTCTTACTGCTAACTCTTATATGCGTCTCTAGGGCTGAAAATGACTGTTTCTGCATTCCCCAAAGAAAGGGTTTCTGAACTGCTGCAAACACACATCACTTTAACTCTAGAAGTTGAATACACACATTGACAACCATTCTGCTAGATAGCTCCGTTTTGGTTTTAGAGCAAGGTATTTCCCTTTACAGCCTGTTCTCCCATCCACTCTGGAATGTCTAAACGCAGCTTTTAGAAGAAACGTGTGTCTACCTCGCTGAATCTAAACATAGATGCAACTTCCAAAAAGGAACCAACACACAACAGATGAGTTCGTAAGAAGCGGGTCTTTTGTGTTTTAAACACATTCTTACTGCTAACTCTTTTAAGCGTCACTAGGGCGGGAAAAGACTGTTTCTGCATTCTCCAAAGAAAGGGTTTCCGAACTGCTGCAAACACACATCAGTTTAACTCTGGATGATGAATACACACATTGACAACCATTCTGCTAGATAGCTCCGTTTTGGTTTTAGAGCAAGGTATTTCTCTTTACAGCCTGTTCTCCCATCCACTCTGGAATATCCAAACGCAGCTTTTAGAAGAAACGTTTTTCTACCTTGCTGAATCTAAACATAGATGCAACTTCCTAAAAGGAACTAACGCACAGCAGATGAGTTCGTAATAAGCGGGTCTTCTGTGTTTTAAACGCATTCTTACTGCTAACTCTTATATGCGTCTCTAGGGCTGAAAATGACTGTTTCTGCATTCTCAAAAGAAAGGGTTTCTGAAGTGCTGCAAACACACATCAGTTTAACTCTGGATGATGAATACACACATTGACAACCATTCTGCTAGATAGCTCCGTTTTGGTTTTAGAGCAAGGTATTTCTCTTTACAGCCTGTTCTCCCATCCACTCTGGAATGTCCAAACGCAGCTTTTAGAAGAAACGTTTTTCTACCTTGCTGAATATAAACATAGATGCAACTTCCTAAAAGGAACTAACGCACAGCAGATGAGTTCGTAAGAAGCGGGTCTTCTGTGTTTTATACGCATTCTTACTGCTAACTCTTATAAGCGTCTCTAGGACGGGAAAAGACTGTTTCTGCATTCTCCAAAGAAAGGGTTTCTGAACTGCTGCAAACACACATCAGTTTACCTCTGGAAGTTGAATACATACATTGACAACCATTCTGCTAGATAGCTCCATTTTCGTTTTAGAGCAAAGTATTTCTCTTTACAGCCTGTTCTCCCATCCACTCTGGAATGTCCAAACACAGCTTTTAGAAGAAACGTGTTTCTTCCTCGCTGAATGTAAACATAGATGAAACTTCCTAAAAGGAACCAAAGCACAGCAGATGAGTTCGTAAGAAGCGGGTCTTCTGTGTTTTAAATGCATTCTTACTGCTAACTCTTATATGCGTCTCTAGGGCTGGAAAGGACGGTTTCTGCATTCTCCAAAGAAAGGGATTCTGAACTGCTGCAAACACACATCAGTTTAACTCTAGAAGTTGAATACACACATTGACAACCATTCTGCTAGATAGCTCCGTTTTGGTTTTAGAGCAAGGTATTTCCCTTTACAGCCTGTTCTCCCATCCACTCTGGAATGTCTAAACGCAGCTTTTAGAAGAAACGTGTTTCTACCTCGCTGAATCTAAACATAGATGCAACTTCCTAAAAGGAACCAACACACAGCAGATGAGTTCGTAAGAAGCGGGTCTTTTGTGTTTTAAACACATTTTTACTGCTAACTCTTACAAGCGCCTCTGGGGAGGGAAAAGACTGTTTCTGCATTCTCCAAAGAAAGGGTTTCTGAACTGATGCAAACACACATCAGTTTAACTCTGGATGATGAATACACACATTGACAACCATTCTGCTAGATAGCTCCGTTTTGGTTTTAGTGCAAGGTAATTCTCTTTACAGCCTGTTCTCCCATCCACTCTGGAATATCCAAACGCAGCTTTTAGAAGAAACGTTTTTCTACCTTGCTGAATCTAAACGTAGATGCAACTTCCTAAAAGGAACTAACGCACAGCAGATGAGTTCGTAATAAGCGGGTCTTCTGTGTTTTAAACGCATTCTTACTGCTAACTCTTATATGCGTCTCTAGGGCTGAAAATGACTGTTTCTGCATTCTCCAAAGAAAGGGTTTCTGAACTGCTGCAAACACACATCAGTTTAACTCTGGATGATGAATACACACATTGACAACCATTCTGCTAGATAGCTCCGTTTTGGTTTTAGAGCAAGGTATTTCTCTTTACAGCCTGTTCTCCCATCCACTCTGGAATGTCCAAACGCAGCTTTTAGAAGAAACGTGTTTCTGCCTCGCTGAATCTAAACATAGATGCAACTTCCTAAAAGGAACCAACACACAGCAGAGGAGTTCGTAAGAAGCGGGTCTTCTGTGTTTTAAACGCATTCTTACTGTTAACTCTTATAAGCGTCTCTAGGACGGGAAAAGACTGTTTCTGCATTCTCCAAAGAAAGGGTTTCTGAACTGCTGCAAACACACATCAGTTTACCTCTGGAAGGTGAATATATACATTGACAACCATTCTGCTAGATAGCTCCGTTTTGGTTTTAGAGGAAAGTATTTCTCTTTACAGCCTGTTCTCCCATCCACTCTGGAATGTCCAAACACAGCTTTTAGAAGAAACGTGTTTCTTCCCCTTGAATCTAAACGTAGATGAAACTTCCTAAAAGGAACCAAAGCACAGCAGATGAGTTCGTAAGAAGCGGGTCTTCTGTGTTTTAAACGCATTCTTACTGCTAAATCTTATATGCGTCTCCAGGGCTGGAAATGACGGTTTCTGCATTCTCCAAAGAAAGGGTTTCTGAACTGCTGCAAACACACATCAGTTTAACTCTAGAAGTTGAATACACACATTGACAACCATTCTGCTAGATAGCTCCGTTTTGGTTTTAGAGCAAGGTATTTCCCTTTACAGCCTGTTCTCCCATCCACTCTGGAATGTCTAAACGCAGCTTTTAGAAGAAACGTGTTTCTACCTCGCTGAATCTAAACATAGATGCAACTTCCTAAAAGGAACCAACACACAACAGATGAGTTCGTAAGAAGCGGGTCTTTTGTGTTTTAAACACATTCTTACTGCTAACTCTTATAAGCGTCTCTAGGGCGGGAAAAGACTGTTTCTGCATTCTCCAAAGAAAGGGTTTCTGAACTGCTGCAAACACACATCAGTTTAACTCTGGATGATGAATACACACATTGACAACCATTCTGCTAGATAGCTCCGTTTTGGTTTTAGAGCAAGGTATTTCTCTTTACAGCCTGTTCTCCCATCCACTCTGGAATATCCAAACGCAGCTTTTAGAAGAAACGTTTTTCTACCTTGCTGAATCTAAACATAGATGCAACTTCCTAAAAGGAACTAACGCACAGCAGATGAGTTCGTAATAAGCGGGTCTTCTGTGTTTTAAACGCATTCTTACTGCTAACTCTTATATGCGTCTCTAGGGCTGAAAATGACTGTTTCTGCATTTTCCAAAGAAAGGGTTTCTGAACTGCTGCAAACACACATCAGTTTAACTCTGGATGATGAATATACACATTGACAACCATTCTGCTAGATAGCTCCGTTTTGGATTTAGAGCAAGGTATTTCTCTTTACAGCCTGTTCTCCCATCCACTCTGGAATGTCCAAACGCAGCTTTTAGAAGAAACGTGTTTCTGCCTCGCTGAATCTAAACATAGATGCAACTTCCTAAAAGGAACCAACACACAGCAGAGGAGTTCGTAAGAAGCGGGTCTTCTGTGTTTTATACGCATTCTTAATGCTAACTCTTATAAGTGTCTCTAGGACGGGAAAAGACTGTTTCTGCATTCTCCAAAGAAAGGGTTTCTGAACTGCTGCAAACACACATCAGTTTACCTCTGGAAGTTGAATACATACATTGACAACCATTCTGCTAGATAGCTCCGTTTTCGTTTTAGAGCAAAGTATTTCTCTTTACAGCCTGTTCTCCCATCCACTCTGGAATGTCCAAACACAGCTTTTAGAAGAAACGTGTTTCTCCCTCGCTGAATCTAAACATAGATGAAACTTCCTAAAAGGAACCAAAGCACAGCAGATGAGTTCGTAAGAAGCGGGTCTTCTGTGTTTTAAATGCATTCTTACTGCTAACACTTATATGCGTCTCTAGGGCTGGAAAGGACGGTTTCTGCATTCTCCAAAGAAAGGGTTTCTGAACTGCTGCAAACACACATCAGTTTAACTCTAGAAGTTGAATACACACATTGACAACCATTCTGCTAGATAGCTCCGTTTTGGTTTTAGAGCAAGGTATTTCCCTTTACAGCCTGTTCTCCCATCCACTCTGGAATGTCTAAACGCAGCTTTTAGAAGAAACGTGTTTCTACCTCGCTGAATCTAAACATAGATGCAACTTCCTAAAAGGAACCAACACACAGCAGATGAGTTCGTAAGAAGCGGGTCTTTTGTGTTTTAAACACATTCTTACTGCTAACTCTTATAAGCGTCTCTAGGGAGGGAAAAGACTGTTTCTGCATTCTCCAAAGAAAGGGTTTCTGAACTGCTGCAAACACACATCAGTTTAACACTGGATGATGAATACACACATTGACAACCATTCTGCTAGATAGCTCCGTTTTGGTTTTTGAGCAAGGTATTTCTCTTTACAGCCTGTTCTCCCATCCACTCTGGAATATCCAAACGCAGCTTTTAGAAGAAACGTTTTTCTACCTTGCTGAATCTAAACATAGATGCAACTTCCTAAAAGGAACTAACGCACAGCAGATGAGTTCGTAATAAGCGGGTCTTCCGTGTTTTAAACGCATTCTTACTGCTAACTCTTATATGCGTCTCTATGGCTGAAAATGACTGTTTCTGCATTCTCCAAAGAAAGGGTTTCTGAACTGCTGCAAACACACATCAGTTTAACTCTGGATGATGAATACACACATTGACAACCATTCTGCTAGATAGCTCCGTTTTGGTTTTAGAGCAAGGTATTTCTCTTTACAGCCTGTTCTCCCATCCACTCTGGAATGTCCAAACGCAGCTTTTAGAAGAAACGTGTTTCTGCCTCGCTGAATCTAAACATAGATGCAACTTCCTAAAAGGAACCAACACACAGCAGAGGAGTTCGTAAGAAGCGGGTCTTCTGTGTTTTAAATGCATTCTTACTGCTAACTCTTAAATGCGTCTCTGGGCTGGAAAGGACGGTTTCTGCATTCTCCAAAGAAAGGGTTTCTAAACTGCTGCAAACACACATCAGTTTAACTCTAGAAGTTGAATACACACATTGACAACCATTCTGCTAGATAGCTCCGTTTTGGTTTTAGAGCAAGGTATTTCCCTTTACAGCCTGTTCTCCCATCCACTCTGGAATGTCTAAACGCAGCTTTTAGAAGAAACGTGTTTCTACCTCGCTGAATCTAAACATAGATGCAACTTCCTAAAAGGAACCAACACACAGCAGATGAGTTCGTAAGAAGCGGGTCTTATGTGTTTTAAACGCATTCTGAGTGCTAACGTTTATAAGCCTCTCTAGGGCGGGAAAAGACTGTTTCTGCATTCTCCAAAGGAAGGGTTTCTGAACTGCTGCAAACACACATCAGTTTAACTCTGGAAGTTGAATACACACACTGACAACCATTCTGCTAGATAGCTCCGTTTTGGTTTTAGAGCAAGGTATTTCTCTTTACAGCCTGATCTCCCATCCACTCTGGAATGTCCAAACACAGCTTTTAGAAGAAACGTGTTTCTTCCTCGCTGAATCTAAACGTAGATGAAACTTCCTAAAAGGAACCAAAGCACAGCAGATGAGTTCGTAAGAAGCGGGTCTTCTGTGTTTTAAACGCATTCTTACTGCTAAATCTTATATGCGTCTCCAGGGCTGGAAATGACGGTTTCTGCATTCTCCAAAGAAAGGGTTTCTGAACTGCTGCAAACACACATCAGTTTAACTCTGGATGATGAATACACACATTGACAACCATTCTGCTAGATAGCTCCGTTTTGGTTTTAGAGCAAGGTATTTCTCTTTACAGCCTGTTCTCCCATCCACTCTGGAATATCCAAACGCAGCTTTTAGAAGAAACGTTTTTCTACCTTGCTGAATCTAAACATAGATGCAACTTCCTAAAAGGAACTAACGCACAGCAGATGAGTTCGTAATAAGCGGGTCTTCTGTGTTTTAAACGCATTCTTACTGCAAACTCTTATATGCGTCTCTAGGGCTGAAAATGACGGTTTCTGCATTCCCCAAAGAAAGGGTTTCTGAACTGCTGATAACACACATCAGTTTAACTCTTGATGATGAATACTCACATTGACAACCATTCTGCTAGATAGCTCCGTTTTGGTTTTAGAGCAAGGTATTTCTCTTTACAGCCTGTTCTCCCATCCACTCTGGAATGTCCAAACACAGCTTTTAGAAGAAACGTGTTTCTTCCTCGCTGAATCTAAACATAGATGAAACTTCCTAAAAGGAACCAAAGCACAGCAGAGGAGTTCGTAAGAAGCGGGTCTTCTGTGTTTTAAACGCATTCTTACAGCTAACTCTTATAAGCGTCTCTAGGACGGGAAAAGACTGTTTCTGCATTCTCCAAAGAAAGGGTTTCTGAACTGCTGCAAACACACATCAGTTTACCTCTGGAAGGTGAATACATACATTGACAACCATTCTGCTAGATAGCTCCGTTTTGGTTTTAGAGCAAAGTATTTCTCTTCACAGCCTGCTCTCCCATCCACTCTGGAATGTCCAAACACAGCTTTTAGAAGAAACGTGTTTCTTTCTCGCTGAAACTAAACATAGATGAAACTTCCTAAAAGGAACCAAAGCACAGCAGATGAGTTCGTAAGAAGCGGGTCTTCTGTGTTTTAAACGCATTCTTACTGCTAACTCTTATATGCGTCTCTAGGGCTGAAAATGACTGTTTCTGCATTCCCCAAACAAAGGGTTTCTGAACTGCTGCAAACACACATCAGTTTAACTCTGGATGATAAATACACACATTGACAACCATTCTGCTAGATAGCTCCGTTTTGGTTTTAGAGCAAGGTATTTCTCTTTACAGCCTGTTCTCCCATCCACTCTCGAATGTCCAAACGCAGCTTTTAGAAGAAACGTGTTTCTGCCTCGCTGAATCTAAACATAGATGCAACTTCCTAAAAGGAACCAACACACAGCAGAGGAGTTCGTAAGAAGCGGGTCTTTTGTGTTTTAAACACATTCGTACTGCTAACTCTTATAAGCGTCTCTAGGGAGGGAAAAGACTGTTTCTGCATTCTCCAAAGAAAGGGTTTCTGAACTGCTGCAAACACACATCAGTTTAACTCTGGATGATGAATACACACATTGACAACCATTCTGCTAGATAGCTCCGTTTTGGTTTTAGAGCAAGGTATTTCTCTTTACAGCCTGTTCTCCCATCCACTCTGGAATATCCAAACGCAGCTTTTAGAAGAAACGTTTTTCTACCTTGCTGAATCTATACATAGATGCAACTTCCTAAAGGGAACTAACGCACAGCAGATGAGTTCGTAATAAGCGGGTCTTCCGTGTTTTAAACGCATTCTTACTGCTAACTCTTATATGCGTCTCTAGGGCTGAAAATGACTGTTTCTGCATTCCCCAAAGAAAGGGTTTCTGAACTGCTGGAAACACACATCAGTTTACCTCTGGAAGGTGAATACATACATTGGCAACCATTCTGCTAGATAGCTCCGTTTTGGTTTTAGAGCAAAGTATTTCTCTTTACAGCCTGTTCTCCCATCCACTCTGGAATGTCCAAACACAGCTTTTAGAAGAAACGTGTTTCTTCCTCGCTGAATCTAAACGTAGGTGAAACTTCCTAAAAGGAACCAAAGCACAGCAGATGAGTTCGTAAGAAGCGGGTCTTTTGTGTTTTAAACACATTCTTACTGCTAACTCTTATAAGCGTCTCTAGGACGGGAAAAGACTGTTTCTGCATTCTCCAAAGAAAGGGTTTCTGAACTGCTGCAATCACACATCAGTTTAACTCTGGATGATGAATACACACATTGACAACCATTCTGCTAGATAGATCCATTTTGCTTTTAGAGCAAGGTATTTCCCTTTACAGCCTGTTCTCCCATCCACTCTGGAATATCCAAACCCAGCTTTTAGAAGAAACTTTTTTCTACCTTGCTGAATCTAAACATAGATGCAACTTCCTAAAAGGAACTAACGCACAGCAGATGAGTTCGTAATAAGCGGGTCTTCTGTGTTTTAAACGCATTCTTACTGCTAACTCTTATATGCGTCTCTAGGGCTGAAAATGACTGTTTCTGCATTCTCCAAAGAAAGGGTTTCTGAACTGCTGCAAACACACATCACTTTAACTCTGGATGATGAATACACACATTGGCAACCATTCTGCTAGATAGCTCCGTTTTGGTTTTAGAGCAAGGTATTTCTCTTTACAGCCTGATCTCCCATCCACTCTGGAATGTCCAAACACAGCTTTTAGAAGAAACGTTTTTCTACCTTGCTGAATCTAAACATAGATGCAACTTCCTAAAAGGAACTAACGCACAGCAGATGAGTTCGTAATAAGCGTGTCTTCTGTGTTTTAAACGCATTCTTACTGCAAACTCTTATATGCGTCTCTAGGGCTGAAAATGACGGTTTCTGCATTCCCCAAAGAAAGGGTTTCTGAACTGCTGATAACACACATCAATTTAACTCTTGATGATGAATACTCACATTGACAACCATTCTGCTAGATAGCTCCGTTTTGGTTTTAGAGCAAGGTATTTCTCTTTACAGCCTGTTCTCCCATCCACTCTGGAATGTCCAAACACAGCTTTTAGAAGAAACGTGTTTCTTCCTCGCTGAATCTAAACATAGATGAAACTTCCTAAAAGGAACCAAAGCACAGCAGAGGAGTTCGTAAGAAGCGGGTCTTCCGTGTTTTAAACGCATTCTTACTGCTAACTCTTATATGCGTCTCTAGGGCTGAAAATGACTGTTTCTGCATTCCCCAAAGAAAGGGTTTCTGAACTGCTGGAAACACACATCAGTTTACCTCTGGAAGGTGAATACATACATTGGCAACCATTCTGCTAGATAGCTCCGTTTTGGTTTTAGAGCAAAGTATTTCTCTTTACAGCCTGTTCTCCCATCCACTCTGGAATGTCCAAACACAGCTTTTAGAAGAAACGTGTTTCTTCCTCGCTGAATCTAAACGTAGGTGAAACTTCCTAAAAGGAACCAAAGCACAGCAGATGAGTTCGTAAGAAGCGGGTCTTTTGTGTTTTAAACACATTCTTACTGCTAACTCTTATAAGCGTCTCTAGGACGGGAAAAGACTGTTTCTGCATTCTCCAAAGAAAGGGTTTCTGAACTGCTGCAATCACACATCAGTTTAACTCTGGATGATGAATACACACATTGACAACCATTCTGCTAGATAGATCCGTTTTGCTTTTAGAGCAAGGTATTTCCCTTTACAGCCTGTTCTCCCATCCACTCTGGAATATCCAAACCCAGCTTTTAGAAGAAACTTTTTTCTACCTTGCTGAATCTAAACATAGATGCAACTTCCTAAAAGGAACTAACGCACAGCAGATGAGTTCGTAATAAGCGGGTCTTCTGTGTTTTAAACGCATTCTTACTGCTAACTCTTATATGCGTCTCTAGGGCTGAAAATGACTGTTTCTGCATTCTCCAAAGAAAGGGTTTCTGAACTGCTGCAAACACACATCACTTTAACTCTGGATGATGAATACACACATTGGCAACCATTCTGCTAGATAGCTCCGTTTTGGTTTTAGAGCAAGGTATTTCTCTTTACAGCCTGATCTCCCATCCACTCTGGAATGTCCAAACACAGCTTTTAGAAGAAACGTTTTTCTACCTTGCTGAATCTAAACATAGATGCAACTTCCTAAAAGGAACTAACGCACAGCAGATGAGTTCGTAATAAGCGTGTCTTCTGTGTTTTAAACGCATTCTTACTGCAAACTCTTATATGCGTCTCTAGGGCTGAAAATGACGGTTTCTGCATTCCCCAAAGAAAGGGTTTCTGAACTGCTGATAACACACATCAGTTTAACTCTTGATGATGAATACTCACATTGACAACCATTCTGCTAGATAGCTCCGTTTTGGTTTTAGAGCAAGGTATTTCTCTTTACAGCCTGTTCTCCCATCCACTCTGGAATGTCCAAACACAGCTTTTAGAAGAAACGTGTTTCTTCCTCGCTGAATCTAAACATAGATGAAACTTCCTAAAAGGAACCAAAGCACAGCAGAGGAGTTCGTAAGAAGCGGGTCTTCTGTGTTTTAAACGCATTCTTACAGCTAACTCTTATAAGCGTCTCTAGGACGGGAAAAGACTGTTTCTGCATTCTCCAAAGAAAGGGTTTCTGAACTGCTGCAAACACACATCAGTTTACCTCTGGAAGGTGAATACATACATTGACAACCATTCTGCTAGATAGCTCCGTTTTGGTTTTAGAGCAAAGTATTTCTCTTCACAGCCTGCTCTCCCATCCACTCTGGAATGTCCAAACACAGCTTTTAGAAGAAACGTGTTTCTTTCTCGCTGAAACTAAACATAGATGAAACTTCCTAAAAGGAACCAAAGCACAGCAGATGAGTTCGTAAGAAGCGGGTCTTCTGTGTTTTAAACGCATTCTTACTGCTAACTCTTATATGCGTCTCTAGGGCTGAAAATGACTGTTTCTGCATTCCCCAAACAAAGGGTTTCTGAACTGCTGCAAACACACATCAGTTTAACTCTGGATGATAAATACACACATTGACAACCATTCTGCTAGATAGCTCCGTTTTGGTTTTAGAGCAAGGTATTTCTCTTTACAGCCTGTTCTCCCATCCACTCTGGAATGTCCAAACGCAGCTTTTAGAAGAAACGTGTTTCTGCCTCGCTGAATCTAAACATAGATGCAACTTCCTAAAAGGAACCAACACACAGCAGAGGAGTTCGTAAGAAGCGGGTCTTTTGTGTTTTAAACACATTCGTACTGCTAACTCTTATAAGCGTCTCTAGGGAGGGAAAAGACTGTTTCTGCATTCTCCAAAGAAAGGGTTTCTGAACTGCTGCAAACACACATCAGTTTAACTCTGGATGATGAATACACACATTGACAACCATTCTGCTAGATAGCTCCGTTTTGGTTTTAGAGCAAGGTATTTCTCTTTACAGCCTGTTCTCCCATCCACTCTGGAATATCCAAACGCAGCTTTTAGAAGAAACGTTTTTCTACCTTGCTGAATCTATACATAGATGCAACTTCCTAAAGGGAACTAACGCACAGCAGATGAGTTCGTAATAAGCGGGTCTTCCGTGTTTTAAACGCATTCTTACTGCTAACTCTTATATGCGTCTCTAGGGCTGAAAATGACTGTTTCTGCATTCCCCAAAGAAAGGGTTTCTGAACTGCTGGAAACACACATCAGTTTACCTCTGGAAGGTGAATACATACATTGGCAACCATTCTGCTAGATAGCTCCGTTTTGGTTTTAGAGCAAAGTATTTCTCTTTACAGCCTGTTCTCCCATCCACTCTGGAATGTCCAAACACAGCTTTTAGAAGAAACGTGTTTCTTCCTCGCTGAATCTAAACGTAGGTGAAACTTCCTAAAAGGAACCAAAGCACAGCAGATGAGTTCGTAAGAAGCGGGTCTTTTGTGTTTTAAACACATTCTTACTGCTAACTCTTATAAGCGTCTCTAGGACGGGAAAAGACTGTTTCTGCATTCTCCAAAGAAAGGGTTTCTGAACTGCTGCAATCACACATCAGTTTAACTCTGGATGATGAATACACACATTGACAACCATTCTGCTAGATAGATCCGTTTTGCTTTTAGAGCAAGGTATTTCCCTTTACAGCCTGTTCTCCCATCCACTCTGGAATATCCAAACCCAGCTTTTAGAAGAAACTTTTTTCTACCTTGCTGAATCTAAACATAGATGCAACTTCCTAAAAGGAACTAACGCACAGCAGATGAGTTCGTAATAAGCGGGTCTTCTGTGTTTTAAACGCATTCTTACTGCTAACTCTTATATGCGTCTCTAGGGCTGAAAATGACTGTTTCTGCATTCTCCAAAGAAAGGGTTTCTGAACTGCTGCAAACACACATCACTTTAACTCTGGATGATGAATACACACATTGGCAACCATTCTGCTAGATAGCTCCGTTTTGGTTTTAGAGCAAGGTATTTCTCTTTACAGCCTGATCTCCCATCCACTCTGGAATGTCCAAACACAGCTTTTAGAAGAAACGTGTTTCTTCCTCGCTGAATCTAAACGTAGATGAAACTTCCTAAAAGGAACCAAAGCACAGCAGATGAGTTCGTAAGAAGCGGGTCTTCTGTGTTTTAAACGCATTCTTACTGCTAAATCTTATATGCGTCTCCAGGGCTGGAAATGACGGTTTCTGCATTCTCCAAAGAAAGGGTTTCTGAACTGCTGCAAACACACATCAGTTTAACTCTGGATGATGAATACTCACATTGACAACCATTCTGCTAGATAGCTCCGTTTTGGTTTTAGAGCAAGGTATTTCTCTTTACAGCCTGTTCTCCCATCCACTCTGGAATGTCCAAACAGAGCTTTTAGAAGAAACGTGTTTCTTCCTCGCTGAATCTAAACATAGATGCAACTTCCTAAAAGGAACCAACACACAACAGATGAGTTCGTAAGAAGCGGGTCTTTTGTGTTTTAAACACATTCTTACTGCTAACTCTTATAAGCGTCTCTAGGACGGGAAAAGACTGTTTCTGCATTCTCCAAAGAAAGGGTTTCTGAACTGCTGCAATCACACATCAGTTTAACTCTGGATGATGAATACACACATTGACAACCATTCTGCTAGATAGATCCGTTTTGCTTTTAGAGCAAGGTATTTCCCTTTAGAGCCTGTTCTCCCATCCACTCTGGAATATCCAAACGCAGCTTTTAGAAGAAACTTTTTTCTACCTTGCTGAATCTAAACATAGATGCAACTTCCTAAAAGGAACTAACGCACAGCAGATGAGTTCGTAATAAGCGGGTCTTCTGTGTTTTAAACGCATTCTGACTGCTAACTCTTATATGCGTCTCTAGGGCTGAAAATGACTGTTTCTGCATTCTCCAAAGAAAGGGTTTCTGAACTGCTGCAAACACACATCACTTTAACTCTGGATGATGAATACACACATTGGCAACCATTCTGCTAGATAGCTCCGTTTTGGTTTTAGAGCAAGGTATTTCTCTTTACAGCCTGATCTCCCATCCACTCTGGAATGTCCAAACACAGCTTTTAGAAGAAACGTGTTTCTTCCTCGCTGAATCTAAACGTAGATGAAACTTCCTAAAAGGAACCAAAGCACAGCAGATGAGTTCGTAAGAAGCGGGTCTTCTGTGTTTTAAACGCATTCTTACTGCTAAATCTTATATGCGTCTCCAGGGCTGGAAATGACGGTTTCTGCATTCTCCAAAGAAAGGGTTTCTGAACTGCTGCAAACACACATCAGTTTAACTCTGGATGATGAATACTCACATTGACAACCATTCTGCTAGATAGCTCCGTTTTGGTTTTAGAGCAAGGTATTTCTCTTTACAGCCTGTTCTCCCATCCACTCTGGAATGTCCAAACGCAGCTTTTAGAAGAAACGTGTTTCTGCCTCGCTGAATCTAAACATATGTGCAACTTCCTAAAAGGAACCAACACACAGCAGAGGAGTTCGTAAGAAGCGGGTCTTCTGTGTTTTAAATGCATTCTTACTGCTAACTCTTATATGCGTCTCTGGGCTGGAAAGGACGGTTTCTGCATTCTCCAAAGAAAGGGTTTCTGAACTGCTGCAAACACACATCAGTTTAACTCTAGAAGTTGAATACACACATTGACAACCATTCTGCTAGATAGCTCCATTTTGGTTTTAGAGCAAGGTATTTCCCTTTACAGCCTGTTCTCCCATCCACTCTGGAATGTCTAAACGCAGCTTTTAGAAGAAACGTGTTTCTACCTCGCTGAATCTAAACATAGATGCAACTTCCTAAAAGGAACCAACACACAGCAGATGAGTTCGTAAGAAGCGGGTCTTATGTGTTTTAAACGCATTCTGAGTGCTAACTTTTATAAGCCTCTCTAGGGCGGGAAAAGACTGTTTCTGCATTCTCCAAAGGAAGGGTTTCTGAACTGCTGCAAACACACATCAGTTTAACTCTGGAAGTTGAATACACACACTGACAACCATTCTGCTAGATAGCTCCGTTTTGGTTTTAGAGCAAGGTATTTCTCTTTACAGCCTGATCTCCCATCCACTCTGGAATGTCCAAACACAGCTTTTAGAAGAAACGTGTTTCTTCCTCGCTGTATCTAAACGTAGATGAAACTTCCTAAAAGGAAACAAAGCACAGCAGATGAGTTCGTAAGAAGCGGGTCTTCTGTGTTTTAAACGCATTCTTACAGCTAACTCTTATAAGCGTCTCTAGGACGGGAAAAGACTGTTTCTGCATTCTCCAAAGAAAGGGTTTCTGAACTGCTGCAAACACACATCAGTTTACCTCTGGAAGGTGAATACATACATTGACAACCATTCTGCTAGATAGCTCCGTTTTGTTTTTAGAGCAAAGTATTTCTCTTCACAGCCTGCTCTCCCATCCACTCTGGAATGTCCAAACACAGCTTTTAGAAGAAACGTGTTTCTTCCTCGCTGAAACTAAACATAGATGAAACTTCCTAAAAGGAACCAAAGCACAGCAGATGAGTTCGTAAGAAGCGGGTCTTCTGTGTTTTAAACGCATTCTTACTGCTAACTCTTATATGCGTCTCTAGGGCTGAAAATGACTGTTTCTGCATTCCCCAAACAAAGGGTTTCTGAACTGCTGCAAACACACATCAGTTTAACTCTGGATGATAAATACACACATTGACAACCATTCTGCTAGATAGCTCCGTTTTGGTTTTAGAGCAAGTAATTTCTCTTTACAGCCTGTTCTCCCATCCACTCTGGAATGTCCAAACGCAGCTTTTAGAAGAAACGTGTTTCTGCCTCGCTGAATCTAAACATAGATGCAACTTCCTAAAAGGAACCAACACACAGCAGAGGAGTTCGTAAGAAGCGGGTCTTTTGTGTTTTAAACACATTCTTACTGCTAACTCTTATAAGCGTCTCTAGGGAGGGAAAAGACTGTTTCTGCATTCTCCAAAGAAAGGGTTTCTGAACTGCTGCAAACACACATCAGTTTAACTCTGGATGATGAATACACACATTGACAACCATTCTGCTAGATAGCTCCGTTTTGGTTTTAGAGCAAGGTATTTCTCTTTACAGCCTGTTCTCCCATCCACTCTGGAATATCCAAACGCAGCTTTTAGAAGAAACGTTTTTCTACCTTGCTGAATCTATACATAGATGCAACTTCCTAAAGGGAACTAACGCACAGCAGATGAGTTCGTAATAAGCGGGTCTTCTGTGTTTTAAACGCATTCTTACTGCTAACTCTTATATGCGTCTCTAGGGCTGAAAATGACTGTTTCTGCATTCCCCAAAGAAAGGGTTTCTGAACTGCTGCAAACACACATCACTTTAACTCTGGATGATGAATACACACATTGGCAACCATTCTGCTAGATAGCTCCGTTTTGGTTTTAGAGCAAGGTATTTCTCTTTACAGCCTGATCTCCCATCCACTCTGGAATGTCCAAACACAGCTTTTAGAAGAAACGTGTTTCTTCCTCGCTGAATCTAAACGTAGATGAAACTTCCTAAAAGGAACCAAAGCACAGCAGATGAGTTCGTAAGAAGCGGGTCTTCTGTGTTTTAAACGCATTCTTACTGCTAAATCTTATATGCGTCTCCAGGGCTGGAAATGACGGTTTCTGCATTCTCCAAAGAAAGGGTTTCTGAACTGCTGCAAACACACATCAGTTTAACTCTGGATGATGAATACTCACATTGACAACCATTCTGCTAGATAGCTCCGTTTTGGTTTTAGAGCAAGGTATTTCTCTTTACAGCCTGTTCTCCCATCCACTCTGGAATGTCCAAACACAGCTTTTAGAAGAAACGTGTTTCTTCCTCGCTGAATCTAAACACAGATGAAACTTCCTAAAAGGAACCAAAGCACAGCAGAGGAGTTCGTAAGAAGCGGGTCTTCTGTGTTTTAAACGCATTCTTACAGCTAACTCTTATAAGCGTCTCTAGGACGGGAAAAGACTGTTTCTGCATTCTCCAAAGAAAGGGTTTCTGAACTGCTGCAAACACACATCAGTTTACCTCTGGTAGGTGAATACATACATTGACAACCATTCTGCTAGATAGCTCTGTTTTGTTTTTAGAGCAAAGTATTTCTCTTCACAGCCTGCTCTCCCATCCGCTCTGGAATGTCCAAACACAGCTTTTAGAAGAAACGTGTTTCTTCCTCGCTGAATCTAAACATAGATGAAACTTCCTAAAAGGAACCAAAGCACAGCAGATGAGTTCGTAAGAAGCGGGTCTTCTGTGTTTTAAACGCATTCTTACTGCTAACTCTTATATGCGTCTCTAGGGCTGGAAATGACGGTTTCTGCATTCTCCAAAGAAAGGGTTTCTGAACTGCTGCAAACACACATCAGTTTAACTCTAGAAGTTGAATACACACATTGACAACCATTCTGCTAGATAGCTCCGTTTTGGTTTTAGAGCAAGGTATTTCCCTTTACAGCCTGTTCTCCCATCCACTGTGGAATGTCTAAACGCAGCTTTTAGAAGAAACGTGTTTCTACCTCGCTGAATCTAAACATAGATGCAACTTCCTAAAAGGAACCAACACACAACAGATGAGTTCGTAAGAAGCGGGTCTTTTGTGTTTTAAACACATTCTTACTGCTAACTCTCATAAGCGTCTCTAGGGCGGGAAAAGACTGTTTCTGCATTCTCCAAAGAAAGGGTTTCTGAACTGCTGCAATCACACATCAGTTTAACTCTGGATGATGAATACACACATTGACAACCATTCTGCTAGATAGCTCCGTTTTGGTTTTAGAGCAAGGTATTTCTCTTTACAGCCTGTTCTCCCATCCACTCTGGAATATCCAAACGCAGCTTTTAGAAGAAACGTTTTTCTACCTTGCTGAATCTAAACATAGATGCAACTTCCTAAAAGGAACTAACGCACAGCAGATGAGTTCGTAATAAGCGGGTCTTCTGTGTTTTAAACACATTCTTACTGCTAACTCTTATATGCGTCTCTAGGGCTGAAAATGACTGTTTCTGCATTCCCCAAAGAAAGGGTTTCTGAACTGCTGCAAACAACATCAGTTTAACTCTGGATGATGAATACACACATTGACAACCATTCTGCTAGATAGCTCCGTTTTGGTTTTAGAGCAAGGTATTTCTCTTTACAGCCTGATCTCCCATCCACTCTGGAATGTCCAAACACAGCTTTTAGAAGAAACGTGTTTCTTCCTCGCTGAATCTAAACGTAGATGAAACTTCCTAAAAGGAACCAAAGCACAGCAGATGAGTTCGTAAGAAGCGGGTCTTCTGTGTTTTAAACGCATTCTTACTGCTAAATCTTATATGCGTCTCTAGGGCTGGAAATGACGGTTTCTGCATTCTCCAAAGAAAGGGTTTCTGAACTGCTGCAAACACACATCAGTTTAACTCTAGAAGTTGAATACACACATTGACAACCATTCTGCTAGATAGCTCCGTTTTTGTTTTAGAGCAAGGTATTTCCCTTTACAGCCTGTTCTCCCATCCACTCTGGAATGTCTAAACGCAGCTTTTAGAAGAAACGTGTTTCTACCTCGCTGAATCTAAACATAGATGCAACTTCCTAAAAGGAACCAACACACAGCAGATGAGTTCGTAAGAAGCGGGTCTTTTGTGTTTTAAACACATTCTTACTGCTAACTCTTATAAGCGTCTCTAGGGCTGAAAATGACTGTTTCTGCATTCTCCAAAGAAAGGGTTTCTGAACTGCTGCAAACACACATCAGTTTACCTCTGGAAGGTGAATACATACATTGACAACCATTCTGCTAGATAGCTCCGTTTTGGTTTTAGAGCAAAGTATTTCTCTTTACAGCCTGTTCTCCCTTCCACTCTGGAATGTCCAAACACAGCTTTTAGAAGAAACGTGTTTCTTCCTCGCTGAATCTAAACATAGATGAAACTTCCTAAAAGGAACCAAAGCACAGCAGATGAGTTCGTAAGAAGCGGGTCTTCTGTGTTTTAAATGCATTCTTACTGCTAACTCTTATATGCGTCTCTAGGGCTGGAAATGACGGTTTCTGCATTCTCCAAAGAAAGGGTTTCTGAACTGCTGCAAACACACATCAGTTTAACTCTAGAAGTTGAATACACACATTGACAACCATTCTGCTAGATAGCTCCGTTTTGGTTTTAGAGCAAGGTATTTCCCTTTACAGCCTGTTCTCCCATCCACTCTGGAATGTCCAAACACAGCTTTTAGAAGAAACGTGTTTCTTCCTCGCTGAATCTAAACGTAGATGAAACTTCCTAAAAGGAACCAAAGCACAGCAGATGAGTTCGTAAGAAGCGGGTCTTTTGTGTTTTAAACACATTCTTACTGCTAACTCTTATAAGCGTCTCTAGGACGGGAAAAGACTGTTTCTGCATTCTCCAAAGAAAGGGTTTCTGAACTGCTGCAATCACACATCAGTTTAACTCTGGATGATGAATACACACATTGACAACCATTCTGCTAGATAGATCCGTTTTGCTTTTAGAGCAAGGTATTTCCCTTTAGAGCCTGTTCTCCCATCCACTCTGGAATATCCAAACGCAGCTTTTAGAAGAAACTTTTTTCTACCTTGCTGAATCTAAACATAGATGCAACTTCCTAAAAGGAACTAACGCACAGCAGATGAGTTCGTAATAAGCGGGTCTTCTGTGTTTTAAACGCATTCTGACTGCTAACTCTTATATGCGTCTCTAGGGCTGAAAATGACTGTTTCTGCATTCTCCAAAGAAAGGGTTTCTGAACTGCTGCAAACACACATCACTTTAACTCTGGATGATGAATACACACATTGGCAACCATTCTGCTAGATAGCTCCGTTTTGGTTTTAGAGCAAGGTATTTCTCTTTACAGCCTGATCTCCCATCCACTCTGGAATGTCCAAACACAGCTTTTAGAAGAAACGTGTTTCTTCCTCGCTGAATCTAAACGTAGATGAAACTTCCTAAAAGGAACCAAAGCACAGCAGATGAGTTCGTAAGAAGCGGGTCTTCTGTGTTTTAAACGCATTCTTACTGCTAAATCTTATATGCGTCTCCAGGGCTGGAAATGACGGTTTCTGCATTCTCCAAAGAAAGGGTTTCTGAACTGCTGCAAACACACATCAGTTTAACTCTGGATGATGAATACTCACATTGACAACCATTCTGCTAGATAGCTCCGTTTTGGTTTTAGAGCAAGGTATTTCTCTTTACAGCCTGTTCTCCCATCCACTCTGGAATGTCCAAACGCAGCTTTTAGAAGAAACGTGTTTCTGCCTCGCTGAATCTAAACATATGTGCAACTTCCTAAAAGGAACCAACACACAGCAGAGGAGTTCGTAAGAAGCGGGTCTTCTGTGTTTTAAATGCATTCTTACTGCTAACTCTTATATGCGTCTCTGGGCTGGAAAGGACGGTTTCTGCATTCTCCAAAGAAAGGGTTTCTGAACTGCTGCAAACACACATCAGTTTAACTCTAGAAGTTGAATACACACATTGACAACCATTCTGCTAGATAGCTCCATTTTGGTTTTAGAGCAAGGTATTTCCCTTTACAGCCTGTTCTCCCATCCACTCTGGAATGTCTAAACGCAGCTTTTAGAAGAAACGTGTTTCTACCTCGCTGAATCTAAACATAGATGCAACTTCCTAAAAGGAACCAACACACAGCAGATGAGTTCGTAAGAAGCGGGTCTTATGTGTTTTAAACGCATTCTGAGTGCTAACTTTTATAAGCCTCTCTAGGGCGGGAAAAGACTGTTTCTGCATTCTCCAAAGGAAGGGTTTCTGAACTGCTGCAAACACACATCAGTTTAACTCTGGAAGTTGAATACACACACTGACAACCATTCTGCTAGATAGCTCCGTTTTGGTTTTAGAGCAAGGTATTTCTCTTTACAGCCTGATCTCCCATCCACTCTGGAATGTCCAAACACAGCTTTTAGAAGAAACGTGTTTCTTCCTCGCTGTATCTAAACGTAGATGAAACTTCCTAAAAGGAAACAAAGCACAGCAGATGAGTTCGTAAGAAGCGGGTCTTCTGTGTTTTAAACGCATTCTTACAGCTAACTCTTATAAGCGTCTCTAGGACGGGAAAAGACTGTTTCTGCATTCTCCAAAGAAAGGGTTTCTGAACTGCTGCAAACACACATCAGTTTACCTCTGGAAGGTGAATACATACATTGACAACCATTCTGCTAGATAGCTCCGTTTTGTTTTTAGAGCAAAGTATTTCTCTTCACAGCCTGCTCTCCCATCCACTCTGGAATGTCCAAACACAGCTTTTAGAAGAAACGTGTTTCTTCCTCGCTGAAACTAAACATAGATGAAACTTCCTAAAAGGAACCAAAGCACAGCAGATGAGTTCGTAAGAAGCGGGTCTTCTGTGTTTTAAACGCATTCTTACTGCTAACTCTTATATGCGTCTCTAGGGCTGAAAATGACTGTTTCTGCATTCCCCAAACAAAGGGTTTCTGAACTGCTGCAAACACACATCAGTTTAACTCTGGATGATAAATACACACATTGACAACCATTCTGCTAGATAGCTCCGTTTTGGTTTTAGAGCAAGTAATTTCTCTTTACAGCCTGTTCTCCCATCCACTCTGGAATGTCCAAACGCAGCTTTTAGAAGAAACGTGTTTCTGCCTCGCTGAATCTAAACATAGATGCAACTTCCTAAAAGGAACCAACACACAGCAGAGGAGTTCGTAAGAAGCGGGTCTTTTGTGTTTTAAACACATTCTTACTGCTAACTCTTATAAGCGTCTCTAGGGAGGGAAAAGACTGTTTCTGCATTCTCCAAAGAAAGGGTTTCTGAACTGCTGCAAACACACATCAGTTTAACTCTGGATGATGAATACACACATTGACAACCATTCTGCTAGATAGCTCCGTTTTGGTTTTAGAGCAAGGTATTTCTCTTTACAGCCTGTTCTCCCATCCACTCTGGAATATCCAAACGCAGCTTTTAGAAGAAACGTTTTTCTACCTTGCTGAATCTATACATAGATGCAACTTCCTAAAGGGAACTAACGCACAGCAGATGAGTTCGTAATAAGCGGGTCTTCTGTGTTTTAAACGCATTCTTACTGCTAACTCTTATATGCGTCTCTAGGGCTGAAAATGACTGTTTCTGCATTCTCCAAAGAAAGGGTTTCTGAACTGCTGGAAACACACATCAGTTTACCTCTGGAAGGTGAATACACACATTGGCAACCATTCTGCTAGATAGCTCCGTTTTGGTTTTAGAGCAAAGTATTTCTCTTTACAGCCTGTTCTCCCATCCACTCTGGAATGTCCAAACACAGCTTTTAGAAGAAACGTGTTTCTTCCTCGCTGAATCTAAACGTAGATGAAACTTCCTAAAAGGAACCAAAGCACAGCAGATGAGTTCGTAAGAAGCGGGTCTTTTGTGTTTTAAACACATTCTTACTGCTAACTCTTATATGCGTCTCTAGGGCTGAAAATGACGGTTTCTGCATTCTCCAAAGAAAGGGTTTCTGAACTGCTGCAATCACACATCAGTTTAACTCTGGATGATGAATACACACATTGACAACCATTCTGCTAGATAGCTCCATTTTGGTTTTAGAGCAAGGTATTTCCCTTTACAGCCTGTTCTCCCATCCACTCTCAAATGTCCAAACACAGCTTTTAGAAGAAACGTGTGTCTTCCTCGCTGAATCTAAACATAGATGCAACTTCCTAAAAGGAACCAAAGCACAGCAGATGAGTTCGTAAGAAGCGGGTCTTCTGTGTTTTAAACGCATTCTTACTGCTAACTCTTATATGCGTCTCTACGGCTGGAAATGACGGTTTCTGCATTCTCCAAAGAAAGGGTTTCTGAACTGCTGCAAACACACATCAGTTTAACTCTGAATGATGAATACACACATTGACAACCATTCTGCTAGATAGCTCCGTTTTGGTTTTAGAGCAAGGTATTTCTCTTTACAGCCTGTTCTCCCATCCACTCTGGAATGTCCAAACGCAGCTTTTAGAAGAAACGTGTTTCTGCCTCGCTGAATCTAAACATAGATGCAACTTCCTAAAAGCAACCAACACACAGCAGAGGAGTTCGTAAGAAGCGGGTCTTCTGTGTTTTAAACACATTCTTACTGCTAACTCTTATAAGCGTCTCTAGGACGGGAAAAGACTGTTTCTGCATTCTCCAAAGAAAGGGTTTCTGAACTGCTGCAAACACACATCAGTTTACCTCTGGAAGGTGAATATATACATTGACAACCATTCTGCTAGATAGCTCCGTTTTGGTTTTAGAGCGAAGTATTTCTCTTTACAGCCTGTTCTCCCATCCACTCTGGAATGTCCAAACGCAGCTGTTAGAAGAAACGTGTTTCTTCCTCGCTGAATCTAAACATAGAAGAAACTTCCTAAAAGGAACCAAAGCACAGCAGATGAGTTCGTAAGAAGCGGGTCTCTTGTGTTTTAAACGTATTCTTACTGCTAACTATTATATGCGTCTCTAGGGCTGGAAATGACGGTTTCTGCATTCTCCAAAGAAAGGGTTTCTGAACTGCTGCAAACACACATCAGTTTAACTCTAGAAGTTGAATACACACATTGACAACCATTCTGCTAGATAGCTCCGTTTTGGTTTTAGAGCAAGGTATTTCCCTTTACAGCCTGTTCTCCCATCCACTCTGGAATGTCTAAACGCAGCTTTTAGAAGAAACGTGTTTCTACCTCGCTGAATCTAAACATAGATGCAACTTCCTAAAAGGAACCAACTCACAACAGATGAGTTCATAAGAAGCGGGTCTTTTGTGTTTTAAACACATTCTTACTGCTAACTCTTATAAGCGTCTCTAGGGCGGGAAATGACTGTTTCTGCATTCTCCAAAGAAAGGGTTTCTGAACTGCTGCAAACACACATCAGTTTAACTCTGGATGATGAATACACACATTGACAACCATTCTGCTAGATAGCTCCGTTTTGGTTTTAGAGCAAGGTATTTCTCTTTACAGCCTGTTCTCCCATCCACTCTGGAATGTCCAAACGCAGCTTTTAGAAGAAACGTTTTTCTACCTTGCTGAATCTAAACATAGATGCAACTTCCTAAAAGGAACTAACGCACAGCAGATGAGTTCGTAAGAAGCGGGTCTTCTGTGTTTTAAACGCATTCTTACTGCTAACTCTCATATGCGTCTCTAGGGCTGAAAATGACTGTTTCTGCATTCTCCAAACAAAGGGTTTCTGAACTGCTGCAAACACACATCAGTTTAACTCTTGATGATGAATACACACATTGACAACCATTCTGCTAGATAGCTCCGTTTTGGTTTTAGAGCAAGGTATTTCTCTTTACAGCCTGTTCTCCCATCCACTCTGGAATGTCCAAATGCAGCTTTTAGAAGAAACGTGTTTCTGCCTCGCTGAATCTAAACATAGATGCAACTTCCTAAAAGGAACCAACACACAGCAGATGAGTTCGTAAGAAGCGGGTCTCTTGTGTTTTAAACGTATTCTTACTGCTAACTATTATATGCGTCTCTAGGACGGGAAAAGACTGTTTCTGCATTCTCCAAAGAAAGGGTTTCTGAACTGCTGCAAACACACATCAGTTTAACTCTAGAAGTTGAATACACACATTGACAACCATTCTGCTAGATAGCTCCGTTTTGGTTTTAGAGCAAGGTATTTCCCTTTACAGCCTGTTCTCCCATCCACTCTGGAATGTCTAAACGCAGCTTTTAGAAGAAACGTGTTTCTACCTCGCTGAATCTAAACATAGATGCAACTTCCTAAAAGGAACCAAAGCACAGCAGATGAGTTCGTAAGAAGCGGGTCTTTTGTGTTTTAAACACATTCTTACTGCTAACTGTTATATGCGTCTCTAGGGCTGGAAATGACGGTTTCTGCATTCTCCAAAGAAAGGGTTTCTGAACTGCTGCAAACACACATCAGTTTAACTCTGGATGATGAATACACACATTGACAACCATTCTGCTAGATAGCAACGTTTTGGTTTTAGAGCAAGGTATTTCTCTTTACAGCCTGTTCCCCCATCCACTCTGGAATATCCAAACGCAGCTTTTAGAAGAAACGTTTTTCTACCTTGCTGAATCTAAACATAGATGCAACTTCCTAAAAGGAACTAACGCACAGCAGATGAGTTCGTAATAAGCGGGTCTTTTGTGTTTTAAACGCATTCTTACTGCTAACTCTTATAAGCGTCTCTAGGGCGGGAAAAGACTGTTTCTGCATTCTCCAAAGAAAGGGTTTCTGAACTGCTGCAAACACACATCAGTTTAACTCTGGATGATGAATACACACATTGACAACCATTCTGCTAGATAGCAACGTTTTGGTTTTAGAGCAAGGTATTTCTCTTTACAGCCTGTTCTCCCATCCACTCTGGAATGTCCAAACGCAGCTTTTAGAAGAAACGTGTTTCTACCTTGCTGAATCTAAACATAGATGCAACTTCCTAAAAGGAACTAACGCACAGCAGATGAGTTCGTAATAAGCGGGTCTTCTGTGTTTTAAACGCATTCTTACTGCTAACTCTTATATGAGTCTCTAGGGCTAAAAATGACTGTTTCTGCATTCTCCAAAGAAAGGGTTTCTGAACTGCTGCAAACACACATCAGTTTAACTCTGGATGGTGAATACATACATTGACAACCATTCTGCTAGATAGCTCCGTTTTGTTTTAGAGCGAGGTATTTCCCTTTACAGCCTGTTCTCCCAATCACTCTGGAATATCCAAACGCAGCTTTTAGAAGAAACGTTTTTCTACCTTGCTGAATCTAAACATAGATGCAACTTCCTAAATTAACTAACGCACAGCAGATGAGTTCGTAATAAGCGGGTCTTCTGTGTTTTAAACGCATTCATACTGCTAACTCTTATATGCGTCTCTAGGGCTGAAAATGACTGTTTCTGCATTCTCCAAAGAAAGGGTTTCTGAACTGCTGCAAACACACATCAGTTTAACTCTGGATGATGAATACACACATTGACAACCATTCTGCTAGATAGCTCCGTTTTGGTTTTAGAGCAAGGTATTTCTCTTTACAGCCTGTTCTCCCATCCACTCTGGAATATCCAAACGCAGCTTTTAGAAGAAACGTTTTTCTACCTCGCTGAATCTAAACATAGATGCAACTTCCTAAAAGGAACTAACGCACAGCAGATGAGTTCGTAATAAGCGGGTCTTTTGTGTTTTAAACGCATTCTTACTGCTAACTCTTATAAGTGTCTCTAGGGCTGAAAATGACTGTTTCTGCATTCTCCAAACAAAGGGTTTCTGAACTGCTGCAAACACACATCAGTTTAACTCTTGATGATGAATACACACATTGACAACCATTCTGCTAGATAGCTCCGTTTTGGTTTTAGAGCAAGGTATTTCTCTTTACAGCCTGTTCTCCCATCCACTCTGGAATGTCCAAACACAGCTTTTAGAAGAAACGTGTTTCTGCCTCGCTGAATCTAAACATAGATGCAACTTCCTAAAAGGAACCAAAGCACAGCAGATGAGTTCGTAAGAAGCGGGTCTTCTGTGTTTTAAACGCATTCTTACTGCTAACTATTATATGTGTCTCTAGGGCTGGAAATAACGGTTTCTGCATTCTCCAAAGAAAGGGTTTCTGAACTGCTGCAAACACACATCAGTTTAACTCTAGAAGTTGAATACACACATTGACAACCATTCTGCTAGATAGCTCCGTTTTGGTTTTAGAGCAAGGTATTTCTCTTTACAGCCTGTTCTCCCATCCACTCTGGAATGTCTAAACGCAGCTTTTAGAAGAAACGTGTTTCTACCTCGCTGAATCTAAACGTAGATGAAACTTCCTAAAAGGAACCAAAGCACAGCAGATGAGTTCGTAAGAAGCGGGTCTTTTGTGTTTTAAACACATTCTTACTGCTAACTCTTATAAGCGTCTCTAGGGTGGGAAAAGACTGTTTCTGCATTCTCCAAAGAAAGGGTTTCTGAACTGCTGCAATCACACATCAGTTTAACTCTGGATGATGAATACACACATTGACAACCATTCTGCTAGATAGCTCCGTTTTGGTTTTAGAGCAAGGTATTTCCCTTTACAGCCTGTTCTCCCATCCACTCTGGAATATCCAAACACAGCTTTTAGAAGAAACGTTTTTCTACCTTGCTGCATCTAAACGTAAATGCAACTTCCTAAAAGGAACTAACGCACAGCAGATGAGTTCGTAATAAGCGGGTCTTCTGTTTTTTAAACGCATTCTTACTGCTAACTCTTATATGCGTCTCTAGGGCTGAAAATGACTGTTTCTGCATTCTCCAAAGAAAGGGTTTCTGAACTGCTGCAAACACACATCACTTTAACTCTGGATGATGAATACACACATTGGCAACCATTCTGCTAGATAGCTCCGTTTTGGTTTTAGAGCAAGGTATTTCTCTTTACAGCCTGATCTCCCATCCACTCTGGAATGTCCAAACACAGCTTTTAGAAGAAACGTGTTTCTTCCTCGCTGAATCTAAACGTAGATGAAACTTCCTAAAAGGAACCAAAGCACAGCAGATGAGTTCGTAAGAAGCGGGTCTTCTGTGTTTTAAACGCATTCTTACTGCTAAATCTTATATGCGTCTCTAGGGCTGGAAATGACGGTTTCTGCATTCTCCAAAGAAAGGGTTTCTGAACTGCTGCAAACACACATCAGTTTAACTCTGGATGATGAATACACACATTGACAACCATTCTGATAGATAGCTCCGTTTTGGTTTTAGAGCAAGGTATTTCTCTTTACAGCCTGTTCTCCCATCCACTCTGGAATGTCCAAACACAGCTTTTAGAAGAAACGTGTTTCTGCCTCGCTGAATCTAAACATAGATGCAACTTCCTAAAAGGAACCAACACACAGCAGAGGAGTTCGCAAGAAGCGGGTCTTCTTTGTTTTAAACGCATTCTTACTGCTAACTCTTATAAGCGTCTCTAGGACGGGAAAAGACTGTTACTGCATTCTCCAAAGAAAGGGTTTCTGAACTGCTGCAAACACACATCAGTTTACCTCTGGTAGGTGAATACATACATTGACAACCATTCTGCTAGATAGCTCTGTTTTGTTTTTAGAGCAAAGTATTTCTCTTCACAGCCTGCTCTCCCATCCGCTCTGGAATGTCCAAACACAGCTTTTAGAAGAAACGTGTTTCTTCCTCGCTGAATCTAAACATAGATGAAACTTCCTAAAAGGAACCAAAGCAAAGCAGATGAGTTCGTAAGAAGCCGGCCTTCTGTGTTTTAAGCGCATTCTTACTGCTAACTCTAATATGCGTCTCTACGGCTGGAAATGACGGTTTCTGCATTCTCCAAAGAAAGGGTTTCTGAACTGCTGCAAACACACATCAGTTTAACTCTAAAAGTTGAATACACACATTGACAACCATTCTGCTAAATAGCTCCGTTTTGGTTTTAGAGCAAGGTATTTCCCTTTACAGCCTGTTCTCCCATCCACTCTGGAATGTCTAAACGCAGCTTTTATAAGAAACGTGTTTCTACCTCGCTGAATCTAAACATAGATGCAACTTCCTAAAAGGAACCAACACACAACAGATGAGTTCGTAAGAAGCGGGTCTTTTGTGTTTTAAACACATTCTTACTGCTAACTCTTATAAGCGTCTCTAGGGCGGGAAAAGACTGTTTCTGCATTCTCCAAACAAAGGGTTTCTGAACTGCTGCAATCACACATCAGTTTAACTCTGGATGATGAATACACACATTGACAACCATTCTGCTAGATAGCTCCGTTTTGGTTTTAGAGCAAGGTATTTCCCTTTACAGCCTGTTCTTCCATCCACTCAGGAATATCCAAACGCAGCTTTTAGAAGAAACGTTTTTCTACCTTGCTGAATCTAAACGTAGATGCAACTTCCTAAAAGGAACTAACGCACAGCAGATGAGTTCGTAATAAGCTGGTCTTCTGTGTTTTAAACGCATTCTTACTTCTAACTCTTATATGCGTCTCTAGGGCTGAAAATGACTGTTTCTGCATTCTCCAAAGAAAGGTTTTCTGAACTGCTGCAAACACACATCAGTTTAACTCTGGATGATGAATACAAACATTGACAACCATTCTGCTAGATAGATCCGTTTTGGTTTTAGAGCAAGGTATTTCTCTTTACATCCTGTTCTCCCATCCACTCTGGAATATCCAAACGCAGCTTTTAGAAGAAACGTGTTTCTGCCTCGCTGAATCTAAACATAGATGCAACTTCCTAAAAGGAATCAACACACAGCAGAGGAGTTCGTAAGAAGCGGGTCTTCTGTGTTTTAAACGCATTCTTACTGCTAACTCTTATATGAGTCTCTAGGGCTGAAAATGACTGTTTCTGCATTTTCCAAAGAAAGGGTTTCTGAACTGCTGCAGACACACATCAGTTTAACTCTGGATGATGAATATATACGTTGACAACCATTCTGCTAGATAGCTCCGTTTTGGTTTTAGAGCAAGGTATTTCTCTTTACAGCCTGTTCTCCCATCCACTCTGGAATGTCCAAATGCAGCTTTTAGAAGAAACGTGTTTTTGCCTCGCTGAATATAAACATAGATGCAACTTCCTAAAAGGAACCAACACACAGCAGAGGAGTTCGTAAGAAGCGGGTCTTCTGTGTTTTAAACGCATTCTTACTGCTAACTCTTATAAGCGTCTCTAGGACGGGAAAAGACTGTTTCTGCATTCTCCAAAGAAAGGGTTTCTGAACTGCTGCAAACACACATCAGTTTACCTCTGGAAGGTGAATACATACATTGACAACCATTCTGCTAGATAGCTCCGTTTTGGTTTTAGAGCAAAGTATTTCTCTTTACAGCCTGTTCTCCCATCCACTCTGGAATGTCCAAACACAGCTTTTAGAAGAAACGTGTTTCTTCCTCGCTGAATCTAAACATAGATGAAACTTCCTAAAAGGAACCAAAGCACAGCAGATGAGTTCGTAAGAAGCGGGTCTTCTGTGTTTTAAATGCATTCTTACTGCTAACTCTTATATGCGTCTCTAGGGCTGGAAATGACGGTTTCTGCATTCTCCAAAGAAACGGTTTCTGAACTGCTGCAAACACACATCAGTTTAACTCTTGATGATGAATACACACATTGACAACCATTCTGCTAGATAGCTCCGTTTTGGTTTTAGAGCAAGGTATTTCTCTTTACAGCCTGTTCTCCCATCCACTCTGGAATGTCCAAACACAGCTTTTAGAAGAAACGTGTTTCTTCCTCGCTGAATCTAAACATAGATGAAACTTCCTAAAAGGAACCAAAGCACAGCAGATGAGTTCGTAAGAATCGGGTCTTCTGTGTTTTAAACGCATTCTTACTGCTAACTCTTATATGCGTCTCTAGGGCTGGAAATGACGGTTTCTGCATTCTCCAAAGAAAGGGTTTCTGAACTGCTGCAAACACACATCAGTTTAACTCTAGAAGTTGAATACACACATTGACAACCATTCTGCTAGATAGCTCCGTTTTGGTTTTAGAGCAAGGTATTTCCCTTTACAGCCTGTTCTCCCATCCACTCTGGAATGTCTAAACGCAGCTTTTAGAAGAAACGTGTTTCTACCTCGCTGAATCTAAACATAGATGCAACTTCCAAAAAGGAACCAACGCACAACAGATGAGTTCGTAAGAAGCGGGTCTTCTGTGTTTTAAACGCATTCTTACTGCTAACTCTTATAAGCGTCTCTAGGGCGGGAAAAGACTGTTTCTGCATTCTCCAAAGAAAGGGTTTCTGAACTGCTGCAAACACAAATCAGTTTAACTCTGGATGATGAATACACACATTGACAACCATTCTGCTAGATAGCTCCGTTTTGGTTTTAGAGCCAGGTATTTCTCTTTACAGCCTGTTCTCCCATCCACTCTGGAATATCCAAACGCAGCTTTTAGAAGAAACGTTTTTCTACCTTGCTGAATCTAAACATAGATGCAACTTCCTAAAAGGAACTAACGCACAGCAGATGAGTTCGTAAGAAGCGGGTCTTCTGTGTTTTAAACGCATTCTTACTGCTAACTCTTATATGCGTCTCTAGGGCTGAAAATGACTGTTTCTGCATTCTCCAAAGAAAGGGTTTCTGAACTGCTGCAAACACACATCAGTTTAACTCTGAATGATGAATACACACATTGACAACCATTCTGCTAGATAGCTCCGTTTTGGTTTTAGAGCAAGGTATTTCTCTTTACAGCCTGTTCTCCCATCCACTCTGGAATGTACAAACGCAGCTTTTAGAAGAAACGTGTTTCTGCCTCGCTGAATCTAAACATAGATGCAACTTCCTAAAAGCAACCAACACACAGCAGAGGAGTTCGTAAGAAGCGGGTCTTCTGTGTTTTAAACACATTCTTACTGCTAACCCTTATAAGCGTCTCTAGGACGGGAAAGACTGTTTCTGCATTCTCCAAAGAAAGGGTTTCTGAACTGCTGCAAACACACATCAGTTTAACTCTGGAAGGTGAATATATACATTGACAACCATTCTGCTAGATAGCTCCGTTTTGGTTTTAGAGCAAGGTATTTCTCTTTACAGCCTGATCTTCCATCCACTCTGGAATGTCCAAACACAGCTTTTAGAAGAAACGTGTTTCTTCCTCGCTGAATCTAAACGTAGGTGAAACTTCCTAAAAGGAACCAAAGCACAGCAGATGAGTTCGTAAGAAGCGGGTCTTCTGTGTTTTAAACGCATTCTTACTGCTAAATCTTATATGCGTCTCCAGGGCTGGAAATGACGGTTTCTGAATTCTCCAAAGAAAGGGTTTCTGATCTGCTGCAAACACACATCAGTTTAACTCTGGATGATGAATACACACATTGACAACCATTCTGCTAGATAGCTCCGTTTTGGTTTTAGAGCAAGGTATTTCCCTTTACAGCCTGTTCTCCCATCCACTCTGGAATATCCAAACGCAGCTTTTAGAAGAAACGTTTTTCTACCTTGCTGAATCTAAACATAGATGCAACTTCCTAAAAGGAACTAACGCACAGCAGATGAGTTCGTAATAAGCGGGTCTTCTGTGTTTTAAACGCATTCTTACTGCAAACTCTTTTATGCGTCTCTAGGGCTGAAAATGACGGTTTCTGCATTCTCCAAAGAAAGGGTTTCTGAACTGCTGCAAACACACATCAGTTTAACTCTTGATGATGAATACTCACATTGACAACCATTCTGCTAGATAGCTCCGTTTTGGTTTTAGAGCAAGGTATTTCTCTTTACAGCCTGTTCTCTCATCCACTCTGGAATGTCCAAACACAGCTTTTAGAAGAAACGTGTTTCTTCCTCGCTGAATCTAAACATAGATGAAACTTCCTAAAAGGAACCAAAGCACAGCAGATGAGTTCGTAAGAAGCGGGTCTTCTGTGTTTTAAACACATTCTTACTGCTAACTCTTATATGCGTCTCTACGGCTGGAAATGACGGTTTCTGCATTCTCCAAAGAAAGGGTTTCTGAACTGCTGCAGACACACATCAGTTTAACTCTGGATGATGAATATATACGTTGACAACCATTCTGCTAGATAGCTCCGTTTTGGTTTTAGAGCAAGGTATTTCCCTTTACAGCCTGTTCTCCCATCCACTCTGGAATGTCTAAACGCAGCTTTTATAAGAAACGTGTTTCTACCTCGCTGAATCTAAACATAGATGCAACTTCCTAAAAGGAACCAACACACAACAGATGAGTTCGTAAGAAGCGGGTCTTCTGTGTTTTAAACACATTCTTACTGCTAACTCTTATAAGCGTCTCTAGGGCGGGAAAAGACTGTTTCTGCATTCTCCAAACAAAGGGTTTCTGAACTGCTGCAATCACACATCAGTTTAACTCTGGATGATGAATACACACATTGACAACCATTCTGCTAGTTAGCTCCGTTTTGGTTTTAGAGCAAGGTATTTCTCTTTACAGCCTGCTCTCCCATCCACTCTGGAATGTCCCAACACAGCTTTTAGAAGAAACGTGTTTCTTCCTCGCTGAATCTAAACATAGATGAAACTTCATAAAAGGAACCAAAGCACAGCAGATGAGTTCGTAAGAAGTGGGTCTCTTGTGTTTAAAACGCATTCTTTCTGCTAACTCTTATATGCGTCTCTAGGGCTGGAAATGACGGTTTCTGCATTCTCCAAAGAAAGGGTTTCTGAACTGCTGCAAACACACATCAGTTTAACTCTAGAAGTTGAATACACACATTGACAACCATTCTGCTAGATAGCTCCGTTTTGTTTTAGAGCAAGGTATTTCCCTTTACAGCCTGTTCTCCCATCCACTCTGGAATGTCTAAACGCAGCTTTTAGAAGAAACGTGTTTCTACCTCGCTGAATCTAAACATAGATGCAACTTCCTAAAAGGAACCAACACACAACAGATGAGTTCATAAGAAGCGGGTCTTTTGTGTTTTAAACACATTCTTACTGCTAACTCTTATAAGTGTCTCTAGGGCAGGAAAAGACTGTTTCTGCATTCTCCAAAGAAAGGGTTTCTGAACTGCTGCAAACACACATCAGTTTAACTCTGGATGATGAATACACACATTGACAACCATTCTGCTAGATAGCTCCGTTTTGGTTTTAGAGCAAGGTATTTCTCTTTACAGCCTGTTCTCCCATCCACTCTGGAATGTCCAAACGCAGCTTTTAGAAGAAACGTGTTTCTGCCTCGCTGAATCTAAACATAGATGCAACTTCCTAAAAGGAACCAACACACAGCAGATGAGTTCGTAAGAAGCGGGTCTTCTGTGTTTTAAACGCATTCTTACTGCTAACTCTTATATGCGTCTCTAGGACGGGAAAAGACTGTTTCTGCATTCTCCAAAGAAAGGGTTTCTGAACTGCTGCAAACACACATCAGTTTAACTCTGGATGATGAATACACACATTGACAACCATTCTGATAGATAGCTCCGTTTTGGTTTTAGAGCAAGGTATTTCTCTTTACACCCTGTTCTCCCATCCACTCTGGAATATCCAAACGCAGCTTTTAGAAGAAACGTTTTTCTACCTTGCTGAATCTAAACATAGATGCAACTTCCTAAAAGGAACTAACGCACAGCAGATGAGTTCGTAATAAGCGGGTCTTCTGTGTTTTAAACGCATTCTTACTGCTATCTCTTATATGCGTCTCTAGGGCTGAAAATGACTGTTTCTGCATTCTCCAAAGAAAGGGTTTCTGAACTGCTGCAAACACACATCAGTTTAACTCTGGATGATGAATACACACATTGACAACCATTCTGCTAGATAGCTCCGTTTTGGTTTTAGAGCAAGGTATTTCTCTTTACAGCCTGTTCTCCCATCCACTCTGGAATGTCCAAATGCAGCTTTTAGAAGAAACGTGTTTCTACCTCGCTGAATCTAAACATAGATGCAACTTCCTAAAAGGAACCAACACACAGCAGAGGAGTTCGTAAGAAGCGGGTGTTCTGTGTTTTAAACGCATTCTTACTGTAACTCTTATAAGCGTCTCTAGGACGGGAAAAGACTGTTTCTGCATTCTCCAAAGAAAGGGTTTCTGAACTGCTGCAAACACACATCAGTTTACCTCTGGAAGGTGAATACATACATTGACAACCATTCTGCTAGATAGCTTTGTTTTGGTTTTGGAGCAAACTATTTCTCTTTACAGCCTGCTCTCCCATCCACTCTGGAATGTCCCAACACAGCTTTTAGAAGAAACGTGTTTCTTCCTCGCTGAAGCTAAACATAGATGAAACTTCCTAAAAGGAACCAAAGCACAGCAGATGAGTTCGTAAGAAGCGGGTCTTCTGTGTTTTAAATGCATTCTTACTGCTAACTGTTATATGCGTCTCTAGGGCTGGAAATGACGGTTTCTGCATTCTCCAAAGAAAGGGTTTCTGAACTGCTGCAAACACACATCAGTTTAACTCTAGAAATTGAATACAAACATTGACAACCATTCTGCTAGATAGCTCCGTTTTGGTTTTAGAGCAAGGTATTTCCCTTTACAGCCTGTTCTCCCATCCACTCTGGAATGTCTAAACGCAGCTTTTAGAAGAAACGTGTTTCTACGTCGCTGAATCTAAACATAGATGCAACTTCCTAAAAGGAACCAACACACAACAGATGAGTTCGTAAGAAGCGGGTCTTTTGTGTTTTAAACACATTCTTACTGCTAACTCTTATAAGCGTCTCTAGGGCGGGAAAAGACTGTTTCTGCATTCTCCAAAGAAAGGGTTTCTGAACTGCTGCAAACACACATCAGTTTAACTCTGGATGATGAATACACACATTGACAACCATTCTGCTAGATAGCTCCGTTTTGGTTTTAGAGCAAGGTATTTCTCTTTACAGCCTGTTCTCCCATCCACTCTGGAATGTCCAAACGCAGCTTTTAGAAGAAACGTTTTTCTACCTTGCTGAATCTAAACATAGATGCAACTTCCTAAAAGGAACTAACGCACAGCAGATGAGTTCGTAATAAGCGGGTCTTCTGTGTTTTAAACGCATTCTTACTGCTAAATCTTATATGCGTCTCTAGGGCTGAAAATGACTCTTTCTGCATTCTCCAAAGAAAGGGTTTCTGAACTGCTGCAAACACACATCAGTTTAACTCTGGATGATGAATACACACATTGACAACCATTCTGCTAGATAGCTCCGTTTTGGTTTTAGTGCAACGTATTTCTCTTTGCAGCCTGTTCTCCCATCCATTCTGGAATGTCCAAACGCAGCTTTTAGAAGAAACGTGTTTCTGCCTCGCTGAATCTAAACATAGATGCAACTTCCTAAAAGGAACCAACACACAGCAGAGGAGTTCGTAAGAAGCGGGTCTTCTGTGTTTTAAACGCATTCTTACTGCTAACTCTTATAAGCGTCTCTAGGACGGGAAAAGACTGTTTCTGCATTCTCCAAAGAAAGGGTTTCTGAACTGCTGCAAACACACATCAGTTTACCTCTGGATGGTGAATACATACATTGACAACCATTCTGCTAGATAGCTCCGTTTTGGTTTTAGAGCAAAGTATTTCTCTTTACAGCCTGCTCTCCCATCCACTCTGGAATGTCCAAACACAGCTTTTAGAAGAAACGTGTTTCTTCCTCGCTGAATCTAAACATAGATGATACTTCCTAAAAGGAACCAAAGCACAGCAGATGAGTTCGTAAGAAGTGGGTCTCTTGTGTTTAAAACGCATTCTTTCTGCTAACTCTTATATGCGTCTCTAGGGCTGGAAATGACGGTTTCTGCATTCTCCAAAGAAAGGGTTTCTGAACTGCTGCAAACACACATCAGTTTAACTCTAGAAGTTGAATACACACATTGACAACCATTCTGCTAGATAGCTCCGTTTTGTTTTAGAGCAAGGTATTTCCCTTTACAGCCTGTTCTCCCATCCACTCTGGAATGTCTAAACGCAGCTTTTAGAAGAAACGTGTTTCTACCTCGCTGAATCTAAACATAGATGCAACTTCCTAAAAGGAACCAACACACAACAGATGAGTTCATAAGAAGCGGGTCTTTTGTGTTTTAAACACATTCTTACTGCTAACTCTTATAAGTGTCTCTAGGGCAGGAAAAGACTGTTTCTGCATTCTCCAAAGAAAGGGTTTCTGAACTGCTGCAAACACACATCAGTTTAACTCTGGATGATGAATACACACATTGACAACCATTCTGCTAGATAGCTCCGTTTTGGTTTTAGAGCAAGGTATTTCTCTTTACAGCCTGTTCTCCCATCCACTCTGGAATGTCCAAACGCAGCTTTTAGAAGAAACGTGTTTCTGCCTCGCTGAATCTAAACATAGATGCAACTTCCTAAAAGGAACCAACACACAGCAGATGAGTTCGTAAGAAGCGGGTCTTCTGTGTTTTAAATGCATTCTTACTGCTAACTCTTATATGCGTCTCTAGGACGGGAAAAGACTGTTTCTGCATTCTCCAAAGAAAGGGTTTCTGAACTGCTGCAAACACACATCAGTTTAACTCTGGATGATGAATACACACATTGACAACCATTCTGCTAGATAGCTCCGTTTTGGTTTTAGAGCAAGGTATTTCTCTTTACACCCTGTTCTCCCATCCACTCTGGAATATCCAAACGCAGCTTTTAGAAGAAACGTTTTTCTACCTTGCTGAATCTAAACATAGATGCAACTTCCTAAAAGGAACTAACGCACAGCAGATGAGTTCGTAATAAGCGGGTCTTCTGTGTTTTAAACGCATTCTTACTGCTAACTCTTATATGCGTCTCTAGGGCTGAAAATGACTCTTTCTGCATTCTCCAAAGAAAGGGTTTCTGAACTGCTGCAAACACACATCAGTTTAACTCTGGATGATGAATACACACATTGACAACCATTCTGCTAGATAGCTCCGTTTTGGTTTTAGAGCAAGGTATTTCTCTTTACAGCCTGTTCTCCCATCCACTCTGGAATGTCCAAACACAGCTTTTAGAAGAAACGTGTTTCTTCCTCGCTGAATCTAAACATAGATGCAACTTCCTAAAAGGAACCAAAGCACAGCAGATGAGTTCGTAAGAAGCGGGTCTTCTGTGTTTTAAACGCATTCTTACTGCTAACTATTATATGCGTCTCTAGGGCTGGAAATGACGGTTTCTGCATTCTCCAAAGAAAGGGTTTCTGAACTGCTGCAAACACACATCAGTTTAACTCTAGAAGTTGAATACACACATTGACAACCATTCTGCTAGATAGCTCCATTTTGGTTTTAGAGCAAGGTATTTCCCTTTACAGCCTGTTCTCCCATCCACTCTGAAATGTCCAAACACAGCTTTTAGAAGAAACGTGTGTCTTCCTCGCTGAATCTAAACATAGATGCAACTTCCTAAAAGGAACCAAAGCACAGCAGATGAGTTCGTAAGAAGCGGGTCTTCTGTGTTTTAAACGCATTCTTACTGCTAACTCTTATATGCGTCTCTACGGCTGGAAATGACGGTTTCTGCATTCTCCAAAGAAAGGGTTTCTGAACTGCTGCAAACACACATCAGTTTAACTCTGAATGATGAATACACACATTGACAACCATTCTGCTAGATAGCTCCGTTTTGGTTTTAGAGCAAGGTATTTCTCTTTACAGCCTGTTCTCCCATCCACTCTGGAATGTCCAAACGCAGCTTTTAGAAGAAACGTGTTTCTGCCTCGCTGAATCTAAACATAGATGCAACTTCCTAAAAGCAACCAACACACAGCAGAGGAGTTCGTAAGAAGCGGGTCTTCTGTGTTTTAAACACATTCTTACTGCTAACTCTTATAAGCGTCTCTAGGACGGGAAAAGACTGTTTCTGCATTCTCCAAAGAAAGGGTTTCTGAACTGCTGCAAACACACATCAGTTTACCTCTGGAAGGTGAATATATACATTGACAACCATTCTGCTAGATAGCTCCGTTTTGGTTTTAGAGCAAAGTATTTCTCTTTACAGCCTGTTCTCCCATCCACTCTGGAATGTCCAAACACAGCTGTTAGAAGAAACGTGTTTCTTCCTCGCTGAATCTAAACATAGATGAAACTTCGTAAAAGGAACCAAAGCACAGCAGATGAGTTCGTAAGAAGCGGGTCTTCTGTGTTTTAAACGCATTCTTACTGCTAATTCTTATATGCGTCTCTAGGGCTGGAAATGACTGTTTCTGCATTCTCCAAAGAAAGGGTTTCTGAACTGCTGCAAACACACATCAGTTTAACTCTAGAAGTTGAATACACACATTGACAACCATTCTGCTAGAAAGCTCCGTTTTGGTTTTAGAGCAAGGTATTTCCCTTTACAGCCTGTTCTCCCATCCACTCTGGAATGTCTAAACGCAGCTTTTAGAAGAAACGTGTTTCTACCTCGCTGAATCTAAACATAGATGCAACTTCCTAAAAGGAACCAACTCACAACAGATGAGTTCATAAGAAGCAGGTCTTTTGTGTTTTAAACACATTCTTACTGCTAACTCTTATAAGCGTCTCTAGGGCGGGAAATGACTGTTTCTGCATTCTCCAAAGAAAGGGTTTCTGAACTGCTGCAAACACACATCAGTTTAACTCTGGATGATGAATACACACATTGACAACCATTCTACTAGATAGCTCCGTTTTGGTTTTAGAGCAAGGTATTTCTCTTTACAGCCTGTTCTCCCATCCACTCTGGAATATCCAAACGCAGCTTTTAGAAGAAACGTTTTTCTACCTTGCTGAATCTAAACATAGATGCAACTTCCTAAAAGGAACTAACGCACAGCAGATGAGTTCGTAATAAGCGGGTCTTCTGTGTTTTAAACGCATTCTTACTGCTAACTCTTATATGCGTCTCTAGGGCTGAAAATGACTGTTTCTGCATTCTCCAAACAAAGGGTTTCTGAACTGCTGCAAACACACATCAGTTTAACTCTTGATGATGAATACACACATTGACAACCATTCTGCTAGATAGCTCCGTTTTGGTTTTAGAGCAAGGTATTTCTCTTTACAGCCTGTTCTCCCTTCCACTCTGGAATGTCCAAACACAGCTTTTAGAAGAAACGTGTTTCTTCCTCGCTGAATCTAAACATAGATGCAACTTCCTAAAAGGAACCAAAGCACAGCAGATGAGTTCGTAAGAAGCGGGTCTTCTGTGTTTTAAACGCATTCTTACTGCTAACTCTTATATGCGTCTCTAGGGCTGGAAATGACGGTTTCTGCATTCTCCAAAGAAAGGGTTTCTGAACTGCTGCAAACACACATCAGTTTAACTCTAGAAGTTGAATACACACATTGACAACCATTCTGCTAGATAGCTCCGTTTTGGTTTTAGAGCAAGGTATTTCCCTTTACAGCCTGTTCTCCCATCCACTCTGGAATGTCTAAACGCAGCTTTTAGAAGAAACGTGTTTCTACCTCGCTGAATCTAAACATAGATGCAACTTCCTAAAAGGAACCAACACACAACAGATGAGTTCGTAAGAAGCGGGTCTTTTGTGTTTTAAACACATTCTTACTGCTAACTCTTATAAGCGTCTCTAGGGCGGGAAAAGACTGTTTCTGCATTCTCCAAAGAAAGGGTTTCTGAACTGCTGCAAACACACATCAGTTTAACTCTGGATGATGAATACACACATTGACAACCATTCTGCTAGATAGCTCCGTTTTGGTTTTAGAGCAAGGTATTTCTCTTTACAGCCTGTTCTCCCATCCACTCTGGAATATCCAAACGCAGCTTTTAGAAGAAACGTTTTTCTACCTTGCTGAATCTAAACGTAGATACAACTTCCTAAAAGGAAATAACGCACAGCAGATGAGTTCGTAATAAGCGGGTCTTCTGTGTTTTAAACGCATTCTTACTGCTGACTCTTATATACGTCCCTAGGGCTGAAAATGACTGTTTCTGCATTCTCCAAAGAAAGGGTTTCTGAACTGCTGCAAACATACATCAGTTTAACTCTGGATGATGAATACACACATTGACAACCATTCTGCTAGATAGCTCCGTTTTGGTTTAGAGCAAGGTATTTCTTTTTACAGCCTGTTCTCCCATCCACTCTGGAATGTCCAAACCCAGCTTTTAGAAGAAACGTGTTTCTGTCTCGCTGAATCTAAACGTAGATGCAACTTCCTAAAAGGAACCAACACACAGCAGAGGAGTTCGTAAGAAGCGGGTCTTCTGTGTTTTAAACGCATTCTTACTGCTAACTCTTATAAGCGTCTCTAGGACGGGAAAAGACTCTTTCTGCATTCTCCAAAGAAAGGGTTTCTGAACTGCTGCTAACACACATCAGTTTACCTCTGGAAGGTGAATACATACATTGACAACCATTCTGCTAGATAGCTCCGTTTTGGTTTTAGAGCAAAGAATTTCTCTTTACAGCCTGTTCTCCCATCCTCTCTGAAATGTCCAAACACAGCTTTTAGAAGAAACGTGTGTCTTCCTCGCTAAATCTAAACATAGATGAAACTTCCTAAAAGGAACTAACGCACAGCAGATGAGTTCGTAAGAAGCGGGTCTTCTGTGTTTTAAACGCATTCTTACTGCTAACTCTTATATGCGTCTCTAGGGCTGAAAATGACTGTTTCTGCATTCTCCAAAGAAAGGGTTTCTGAACTGCTGCAAACACACATCAGTTTAACTCTGGATGATGAATACACACATTGACAACCATTCTGCTAGATAGCTCCGTTTTGGTTTTAGAGCAAGGTATTTCTCTTTACAGCCTGTTCTCCCATCCACTCTGGAATGTCCAAATGCAGCTTTTAGAAGAAACGTGTTTCTGCCTCGCTGAATCTAAACATAGATGCAACTTCCTAAAAGGAACCAACACACAGCAGAGGAGTTCGTAAGAAGCGGGTGTTCTGTGTTTTAAACGCATTCTTACTGTAACTCTTATAAGCGTCTCTAGGACGGGAAAAGACTGTTTCTGCATTCTCCAAAGAAAGGGTTTCTGAACTGCTGCAAACACACATCAGTTTACCTCTGGAAGGTGAATACATACATTGACAACCATTCTGCTAGATAGCTTTGTTTTGGTTTTGGAGCAAACTATTTCTCTTTACAGCCTGCTCTCCCATCCACTCTGGAATGTCCCAACACAGCTTTTAGAAGAAACGTGTTTCTTCCTCGCTGAAGCTAAACATAGATGAAATTTCCTAAAAGGAACCAAAGCACAGCAGATGAGTTCGTAAGAAGCGGGTCTTCTGTGTTTTAAATGCATTCTTACTGCTAACTGTTATATGCGTCTCTAGGGCTGGAAATGACGGTTTCTGCATTCTCCAAAGAAAGGGTTTCTGAACTGCTGCAAACACACATCAGTTTAACTCTAGAAATTGAATACAAACATTGACAACCATTCTGCTAGATAGCTCCGTTTTGGTTTTAGAGCAAGGTATTTCCCTTTACAGCCTGTTCTCCTATCCACTCTGGAATGTCTAAACGCAGCTTTTAGAAGAAACGTGTTTCTACGTCGCTGAATCTAAACATAGATGCAACTTCCTAAAAGGAACCAACACACAACAGATGAGTTCGTAAGAAGCGGGTCTTTTGTGTTTTAAACACATTCTTACTGCTAACTCTTATAAGCGTCTCTAGGGCGGGAAAAGACTGTTTCTGCATTCTCCAAAGAAAGGGTTTCTGAACTGCTGCAAACACACATCAGTTTAACTCTGGATGATGAATACACACATTGATAACCATTCTGCTAGATAGCTCCGTTTTGGTTTTAGAGCAAGGTATTTCTCTTTACAGCCTGTTCTCCCATCCACTCTGGAATATCCAAACGCAGCTTTTAGAAGAAACGTTTTTCTACCTTGCTGAATCTAAACATAGATGCAACTTCCTAAAAGGAACTAACGCACAGCAGATGAGTTCGTAATAAGCGGGTCTTCTGTGTTTTAAACGCATTCTTACTGCTAACTCTTATATGCGTCTCTAGGGCTGAAAATGACTGTTTCTGCATTCTCCAAAGAAAGGGTTTCTGAACTGCTGCAAACACACATCAGTTTAACTCTGGATGATGAATACACACATTGACAACCATTCTGCTAGATAGCTCCGTTTTGGTTTTAGTGCAACGTATTTCTCTTTACAGCCTGTTCTCCCATCCACTCTGGAATGTCCAAACGCAGCTTTTAGAAGAAACGTGTTTCTGCCTCGCTGAATCTAAACATAGATGCAACTTCCTAAAAGGAACCAACACACAGCAGAGGAGTTCGTAAGAAGCGGGTCTTCTGTGTTTTAAACGCATTCTTACTGCTAACTCTTATAAGCGTCTCTAGGACGGGAAAAGACTGTTTCTGCATTCTCCAAAGAAAGGGTTTCTGAACTGCTGCAAACACACATCAGTTTACCTCTGGAAGGTGAATACATACATTGACAACCATTCTGCTAGATAGCTCCGTTTTGGTTTTAGAGCAAAGTATTTCTCTTTACAGCCTGTTCTCCCATCCACTCTGGAATGTCCAAACACAGCTTTTTGAAGAAACGTGTTTCTTCCTCGCTGAATCTAAACGTAGATGAAACTTCCTAAAAGGAACCAAAGCACAGCAGATGAGTTCGTAAGAAGCGGGTCTTCTGTGTTTTAAACGCATTCTTACTGCTAACTCTTATATGCGTCTCTACGGCTGGAAATGACGGTTTCTGCATTCTCCAAAGAAAGGGTTTCTGAACTGCTGCAAACACACATCAGTTTAACTCTAGAAGTTGAATACACACATTGACAACCATTCTGCTAGATAGCTCCGTTTTGGTTTTAGAGCAAGGTATTTCCCTTTACAGCCTGTTCTCCAATCCACTCTGGAATGTCTAAACGCAGCTTTTAGAAGAAACGTGTTTCTACCTCGCTGAATCTAAACATAGATGCAACTTCCTAAAAGGAAACAACACACAACAGATGAGTTCATAAGAAGCGGGTCTTTTGTGTTTTAAACACATTCTTACTGCTAACTCTTATAAGCGTCTCTAGGGCGGGAAAAGACTGTTTCTGCATTCTCCAAAGAAAGGGTTTCTGAACTGCTGCAAACACACATCAGTTTAACTCTGGATGATGAATACACACATTGACAACCATTCTGCTAGATAGCTCCGTTTTGGTTTTAGAGCAAGGTATTTCTCTTTACAGCCTGTTCCCCCATCCACACTGGAATATCCAAACGCAGCTTTTAGAAGAAACGTTTTTCTACCTTGCTGAATCTAAACATAGATGCAACTTCCTAAAAGGAACTAACGCACAGCAGATGAGTTCGTAATAAGCGGGTCTTCTGTGTTTTAAACGCATTCTTACTGCTAACTCTTATATGCGTCTCTAGGGCTGAAAATGACTGTTTCTGCATTCTCCAAAGAAAGGGTTTCTGAACTGCTGCAAACACACATCAGTTTAACTCTGGATGATGAATACACACATTGACAACCATTCTGCTAGATAGCTCCGTTTTGGTTTTAGAGCAAGGTATTTCTCTTTACAGCCTGTTCTCCCATCCACTCTGGAATGTCCAAACGCAGCTTTTAGAAGAAACGTGTTTCTGCCTCGCTGAATCTAAACATAGATGCAACTTCCTAAAAGGAACCAACACACAGCAGAGGAGTTCGTAAAAACGGGTCTTCTTTGTTTTAAACACATTCTTACTGCTAACTCTTATAAGCGTCTCTTGGACGGGAAAAGACTGTTTCTGCATTCTCCAAAGAAAGGGTTTCTGAACTGCTGCAAACACACATCAGTTTACCTCTGGATGGTGAATACATACATTGACAACCATTCTGCTAGATAGCTCCGTTTTGGTTTTAGAGCAAAGTATTTCTCTTTACAGCCTGCTCTCCCATCCACTCTGGAATGTCCAAACACAGCTTTTAGAAGAAACGTGTTTCTTCCTCGCTGAATCTAAACATAGATGAAACTTCCTAAAAGGAACCAAAGCACAGCAGATGAGTTCGTAAGAAGCGGGTCTCTTGTGTTTAAAACGCATTCTTTCTGCTAACTCTTATATGCGTCTCTAGGGCTGGAAATGACGGTTTCTGCATTCTCCAAAGAAAGGGTTTCTGAACTGCTGCAAACACACATCAGTTTAACTCTAGAAGTTGAATACACACATTGACAACCATTCTGCTAGATAGCTCCGTTTTGTTTTAGAGCAAGGTATTTCCCTTTACAGCCTGTTCTCCCATCCACTCTGGAATGTCTAAACGCAGCTTTTAGAAGAAACGTGTTTCTACCTCGCTGAATCTAAACATAGATGCAACTTCCTAAAAGGAACCAACACACAACAGATGAGTTCATAAGAAGCGGGTCTTTTGTGTTTTAAACACATTCTTACTGCTAACTCTTATAAGTGTCTCTAGGGCAGGAAAAGACTGTTTCTGCATTCTCCAAAGAAAGGGTTTCTGAACTGCTGCAAACACACATCAGTTTAACTCTGGATGATGAATACACACATTGACAACCATTCTGCTAGATAGCTCCGTTTTGGTTTTAGAGCAAGGTATTTCTCTTTACAGCCTGTTCTCCCATCCACTCTGGAATGTCCAAACGCAGCTTTTAGAAGAAACGTGTTTCTGCCTCGCTGAATCTAAACATAGATGCAACTTCCTAAAAGGAACCAACACACAGCAGATGAGTTCGTAAGAAGCGGGTCTTCTGTGTTTTAAACGCATTCTTACTGCTAACTCTTATAAGCGTCTCTAGGACGGGAAAAGACTGTTTCTGCATTCTCCAAAGAAAGGGTTTCTGAACTGCTGCAAACACACATCAGTTTACCTCTGGAAGGTGAATATATACATTGACAACCATTCTGCTAGATAGCTCCGTTTTGGTTTTAGAGCAAAGTATTTCTCTTTACAGCCTGTTCTCCCATCCACTCTCGAATGTCCAAACACAGCTTTTAGAAGAAACGTGTTTCTTCCTCGCTGAATCTAAACGTAGATGAAACTTCCTAAAAGGAACCAAAGCACAGCAGATGAGTTCGTAAGAAGCGGGTCATCTGTGTTTTAAACGCATTCTTACTGCTAACTCTTATATGCGTCTCCAGGGCTGGAAATGACGGTTTCTGCATTCTCCAAAGAAAGGGTTTCTGAACTGCTGCAAACACACATCAGGTTAACTCTAGAAGTTGAATACACACATTGACAACCATTCTGCTAGATAGCTCCGTTTTGGTTTTAGAGCAAGGTATTTCCCTTTACAGCCTGTTCTCCCATCCACTCTGGAATGTCTAAACGCAGCTTTTAGAAGAAACGTGTTTCTACCTCGCTGAATCTAAACATAGATGCAACTTCCTAAAAGGAACCAACACACAACAGATGAGTTCGTAAGAAGCGGGTCTTTTGTGTTTTAAACCCATTCTTACTGCTAACTCTTATAAGCGTCTCTAGGGCGGGAAAAGACTTTCTGCATTCTCCAAAGAAAGGGTTTCTGAACTGCTGCAAACACACATCAGTTTAACTCTGGATGATGAATACACACATTGACAACCATTCTGCTAGATAGCTCCGTTTTGGTTTTAGAGCAAGGTATTTCTCTTTACAGCCTGTTCTCCCATCCACTCTGGAATGTCCAAACGCAGCTTTTAGAAGAAACGTGTTTCTGCCTCGCTGAATCTAAACATAGATGCAACTTCCTAAAAGGAACCAACACACAGCAGATGAGTTCGTAAGAAGCGGGTCTTCTGTGTTTTAAACGCATTCTTACTGCTAACTCTTATAAGCGTCTCTAGGACGGGAAAAGACTGTTTCTGCATTCTCCAAAGAAAGGGTTTCTGAACTGCTGCAAACACACATCAGTTTACCTCTGGATGGTGAATACATACATTGACAACCATTCTGCTAGATAGCTCCGTTTTGGTTTTAGAGCAAAGTATTTCTCTTTACAGCCTGCTCTCCCATCCACTCTGGAATGTCCAAACACAGCTTTTAGAAGAAACGTGTTTCTTCCTCGCTGAATCTAAACATAGATGAAACTTCCTAAAAGGAACCAAAGCACAGCAGATGAGTTCGTAAGAAGCGGGTCTCTTGTGTTTAAAACGCATTCTTTCTGCTAACTCTTATATGCGTCTCTAGGGCTGGAAATGACGGTTTCTGCATTCTCCAAAGAAAGGGTTTCTGAACTGCTGCAAACACACATCAGTTTAACTCTAGAAGTTGAATACACACATTGACAACCATTCTGCTAGATAGCTCCGTTTTGTTTTAGAGCAAGGTATTTCCCTTTACAGCCTGTTCTCCCATCCACTCTGGAATGTCTAAACGCAGCTTTTAGAAGAAACGTGTTTCTACCTCGCTGAATCTAAACATAGATGCAACTTCCTAAAAGGAACCAACACACAACAGATGAGTTCATAAGAAGCGGGTCTTTTGTGATTTAAACACATTCTTACTGCTAACTCTTATAAGTGTCTCTAGGGCAGGAAAAGACTGTTTCTGCATTCTCCAAAGAAAGGGTTTCTGAACTGCTGCAAACACACATCAGTTTAACTCTGGATGATGAATACACACATTGACAACCATTCTGCTAGATAGCTCCGTTTTGGTTTTAGAGCAAGGTATTTCTCTTTACAGCCTGTTCTCCCATCCACTCTGGAATGTCCAAACGCAGCTTTTAGAAGAAACGTGTTTCTGCCTCGCTGAATCTAAACATAGATGCAACTTCCTAAAAGGAACCAACACACAGCAGATGAGTTCGTAAGAAGCGGGTCTTCTGTGTTTTAAACGCATTCTTACTGCTAACTCTTATAAGCGTCTCTAGGACGGGAAAAGACTGTTTCTGCATTCTCCAAAGAAAGGGTTTCTGAACTGCTGCAAACACACATCAGTTTACCTCTGGAAGGTGAATATATACATTGACAACCATTCTGCTAGATAGCTCCGTTTTGGTTTTAGAGCAAAGTATTTCTCTTTACAGCCTGTTCTCCCATCCACTCTCGAATGTCCAAACACAGCTTTTAGAAGAAACGTGTTTCTTCCTCGCTGAATCTAAACGTAGATGAAACTTCCTAAAAGGAACCAAAGCACAGCAGATGAGTTCGTAAGAAGCGGGTCATCTGTGTTTTAAACGCATTCTTACTGCTAACTCTTATATGCGTCTCCAGGGCTGGAAATGACGGTTTCTGCATTCTCCAAAGAAAGGGTTTCTGAACTGCTGCAAACACACATCAGGTTAACTCTAGAAGTTGAATACACACATTGACAACCATTCTGCTAGATAGCTCCGTTTTGGTTTTAGAGCAAGGTATTTCCCTTTACAGCCTGTTCTCCCATCCACTCTGGAATGTCTAAACGCAGCTTTTAGAAGAAACGTGTTTCTACCTCGCTGAATCTAAACATAGATGCAACTTCCTAAAAGGAACCAACACACAACAGATGAGTTCGTAAGAAGCGGGTCTTTTGTGTTTTAAACCCATTCTTACTGGTAACTCTTATAAGCGTCTCTAGGGCGGGAAAAGACTTTCTGCATTCTCCAAAGAAAGGGTTTCTGAACTGCTGCAAACACACATCAGTTTAACTCTGGATGATGAATACACACATTGACAACCATTCTGCTAGATAGCTCCGTTTTGGTTTTAGAGCAAGGTATTTCTCTTTACAGCCTGTTCTCCCATCCACTCTGGAATGTCCAAACGCAGCTTTTAGAAGAAACGTGTTTCTGCCTCGCTGAATCTAAACATAGATGCAACTTCCTAAAAGGAACCAACACACAGCAGAGGAGTTCGTAAGAAGCGGGTCTTCTGTGTTTTAAACGCATTCTTACTGCTAACTCTTATAAGCGTCTCTAGGACGGGAAAAGACTGTTTCTGCATTCTCCAAAGAAAGGGTTTCTGAACTGCTGCAAACACACATCAGTTTACCTCTGGAAGGTGAATACATACATTGACAACCATTCTGCTAGATAGCTCCGTTTTGGTTTTAGAGCAAAGTATTTCTCTTTACAGCCTGTTCTACCATCCACTCTGAAATGTCCAAACACAGCTTTTAGAAGAAACGTGTGTCTTCTTCGCTGAATCTAAACATAGATGAAACTTCCTAAAAGGAACCAAAGCACAGCAGATGAGTTCGTAAGAAGCGGGTCTTCTGTGTTTTAAACCCATTCTTACTGCTAACTCTTATATGCGTCTCTAGGGCTGAAAATGACTGTTTCTGCATTCTCCAAAGAAAGGGTTTCTGAACTGCTGCAAACACACATCAGTTTAACTCTGGATGATGAATACACACATTGACAACCATTCTGCTAGATAGCTCCGTTTTGGTTTTAGAGCAAGGTATTTCTCTTTACAGCCTGTTCTCCCATCCACTCTGGAATGTCCAAATGCAGCTTTTAGAAGAAACGTGTTTCTGCTTCGCTGAATCTAAACATAGATGCAACTTCCTAAACGGAACCAACACACAGCAGAGGAGTTCGTAAGAAGCGGGTGTTCTGTGTTTTAAACGCATTCTTACTGCTAACTCTTATAAGCGTCTCTAGGACGGGAAAAGACTGTTTCTGCATTCTCCAAAGAAAGGGTTTCTGAACTGCTGCAAACACACATCAGTTTACCTCTGGAAGGTGAATACATACATTGACAACCATTCTGCTAGATAGCTTTGTTTTGGTTTTGGAGCAAAGTATTTCTCTTTACAGCCTGCTCTCCCATCCACTCTGGAATGTCCAAACACAGCTTTTAGAAGAAACGTGTTTCTTCCTCGCTGAAGCTAAACATAGATGAAACTTCCTAAAAGGAACCAAAGCACAGCAGATGAGTTCGTAAGAAGCGGGTCTTCTGTGTTTTAAATGCATTCTTACTGCTAACTGTTATATGCGTCTCTAGGGCTGGAAATGACGGTTTCTGCATTCTCCAAAGAAAGGGTTTCTGAACTGCTGCAAACACACATCAGTTTAACTCTAGAAGTTGAATACAAACATTGACAACCATTCTGCTAGATAGCTCCGTTTTGGTTTTAGAGCAAGGTATTTCCCTTTACAGCCTGTTCTCCCATCCACTCTGGAATGTCTAAACGCAGCTTTTAGAAGAAACGTGTTTCTACCTCGCTGAATCTAAACATAGATGCAACTTCCTAAAAGGAACCAACACACAACAGATGAGTTCGTAAGAAGCGGGTCTTTTGTGTTTTAAACACATTCTTACTGCTAACTCTTATAAGCGTCTCTAGGGCGGGAAAAGACTGTTTCTGCATTCTCCAAAGAAAGGGTTTCTGAACTGCTGCAAACACACATCAGTTTAACTCTGGATGATGAATACACACATTGACAACCATTCTGCTAGATAGCTCCGTTTTGGTTTTAGAGCAAGGTATTTCTCTTTACAGCCTGTTCTCCCATCCACTCTGGAATATCCAAACGCAGCTTTTAGAAGAAACGTTTTTCTACCTTGCTGAATCTAAACATAGATGCAACTTCCTAAAAGGAACTAACGCACAGCAGATGAGTTCGTAATAAGCGGGTCTTCTGTGTTTTAAACGCATTCTTACTGCTAACTCTTATATGCGTCTCTAGGGCTGAAAATGACTGTTTCTGCATTCTCCAAAGAAAGGGTTTCTGAACTGCTGCAAACACACATCAGTTTAACTCTGGATGATGAATACACACATTGACAACCATTCTGCTAGATAGCTCCGTTTTGGTTTTAGAGCAACGTATTTCTCTTTACAGCCTGTTCTCCCATCCACTCTGGAATGTCCAAACGCAGCTTTTAGAAGAAACGTGTTTCTGCCTCGCTGAATCTAAACATAGATGCAACTTCCTAAAAGGAACCAACACACAGCAGAGGAGTTCGTAAGAAGCGGGTCTTCTGTGTTTTAAACGCATTCTTACTGCTAACTCTTATAAGCGTCTCTAGGACGGGAAAAGACTGTTTCTGCATTATCCAAACAAAGGGTTTCTGAACTGCTGCAAACACACATCAGTTTACCTCTGGAAGGTGAATACATACATTGACAACCATTCTGCTAGATAGCTCCGTTTTGGTTTTAGAGCAAAGTATTTCTCTTTACAGCCTGTTCTCCCCTCCACTCTGGAATGACCAAACACAGCTTTTAGAAAAAACGTGTTTCTTCCTCGCTGAATCTAAACGTAGATGAAACTTCCTAAAAGGAACCAAAGCACAGCAGATGAGTTCGTAAGAAGCGGGTCTTCTGTGTTTTAAACGCATTCTTACTGCTAACTCTTATATGCGTCTCTACGGCTGGAAATGACGGTTTCTGCATTCTCCAAAGAAAGGGTTTCTGAACTGCTGCAAACACACATCAGTTTAACTCTAGAAGTTGAATACACACATTGACAACCATTCTGCTAGATAGCTCCGTTTTGGTTTTAGAGCAAGGTATTTCCCTTTACAGCCTGTTCTCCCATCCACTCTGGAATGTCTAAACGCAGCTTTTAGAAGAAACGTGTTTCTACCTCGCTGAATCTAAACATAGATGCAACTTCCTAAAAGGAACCAACACACAACAGATGAGTTCGTAAGAAGCGGGTCTTTTGTGTTTTAAACACATTCTTACTGCTAACTCTTATAAGCGTCTCGAGGGCGGGAAAAGACTGTTTCTGCATTCTCCAAAGAAAGGGTTTCTGAACTGCTACAAACACACATCAGTTTAACTCTGGATGATGAATACACACATTGACAACCATTCTGCTAGATAGCTCCGTTTTGGTTTTAGAGCAAGGTATTTCTCTTTACAGCCTGTTCCCCCATCCACTCTGGAATATCCAAACGCAGCTTTTAGAAGAAACGTTTTTCTACCTTGCTGAATCTAAACATAGATGCAACTTCCTAAAAGGAACTAACGCACAGCAGATGAGTTCGTAATAAGCGGGTCTTCTGTGTTTTAAACGCATTCTTACTGCTAACTCTTATATGCGTCTCTAGGGCTGAAAATGCCTGTTTCTGCATTCTCCAAAGAAAGGGTTTCTGAACTGCTGCAAACACACATCAGTTTAACTCTGGATGATGAATACACACATTGACAACCATTCTGCTAGATAGCTCCGTTTTGGTTTTAGAGCAAGGTATTTCTCTTTACAGCCTGTTCTCCCATCCACTCTGGAATGTCCAAACGCAGCTTTTAGAAGAAACGTGTTTCTGCCTCGCTGAATCTAAACATAGATGCAACTTCCTAAAAGGAACCAACACACAGCAGAGGAGTTCGTAAAAACGGGTCTTCTTTGTTTTAAACGCATTCTTACTGCTAACTCTTATAAGCGTCTCTAGGACGGGAAAAGACTGTTTCTGCATTCTCCAAAGAAAGGGTTTCTGAACTGCTGCAAACACACATCAGTTTACCTCTGGATGGTGAATACATACATTGACAACCATTCTGCTAGATAGCTCCGTTTTGGTTTTAGAGCAAAGTATTTCTCTTTACAGCCTGCTCTCCCATCCACTCTGGAATGTCCAAACACAGCTTTTAGAAGAAACGTGTTTCTTCCTCGCTGAATCTAAACATAGATGAAACTTCCTAAAAGGAACCAAAGCACAGCAGATGAGTTCGTAAGAAGCGGGTCTCTTGTGTTTAAAACGCATTCTTTCTGCTAACTCTTATATGCGTCTCTAGGGCTGGAAATGACGGTTTCTGCATTCTCCAAAGAAAGGGTTTCTGAACTGCTGCAAACACACATCAGTTTAACTCTAGAAGTTGAATACACACATTGACAACCATTCTGCTAGATAGCTCCGTTTTGTTTTAGAGCAAGGTATTTCCCTTTACAGCCTGTTCTCCCATCCACTCTGGAATGTCTAAACGCAGCTTTTAGAAGAAACGTGTTTCTACCTCGCTGAATCTAAACATAGATGCAACTTCCTAAAAGGAACCAACACACAACAGATGAGTTCATAAGAAGCGGGTCTTTTGTGTTTTAAACACATTCTTACTGCTAACTCTTATAAGTGTCTCTAGGGCAGGAAAAGACTGTTTCTGCATTCTCCAAAGAAAGGGTTTCTGAACTGCTGCAAACACACATCAGTTTAACTCTGGATGATGAATACACACATTGACAACCATTCTGCTAGATAGCTCCGTTTTGGTTTTAGAGCAAGGTATTTCTCTTTACAGCCTGTTCTCCCATCCACTCTGGAATGTCCAAACGCAGCTTTTAGAAGAAACGTGTTCCTGCCTCGCTGAATCAAAACATAGATGCAACTTCCTAAAAGGAACCAACACACAGCAGATGAGTTCGTAAGAAGCGGGTCTTCTGTGTTTTAAACGCATTCTTACTGCTAACTCTTATAAGCGTCTCTAGGACGGGAAAAGACTGTTTCTGCATTCTCCAAAGAAAGGGTTTCTGAACTGCTGCAAACACACATCAGTTTACCTCTGGAAGGTGAATATATACATTGACAACCATTCTGCTAGATAGCTCCGTTTTGGTTTTAGAGCAAAGTATTTCTCTTTACAGCCTGTTCTCCCATCCACTCTCGAATGTCCAAACACAGCTTTTAGAAGAAACGTGTTTCTTCCTCGCTGAATCTAAACGTAGATGAAACTTCCTAAAAGGAACCAAAGCACAGCAGATGAGTTCGTAAGAAGCGGGTCATCTGTGTTTTAAACGCATTCTTACTGCTAACTCTTATATGCGTCTCCAGGGCTGGAAATGACGGTTTCTGCATTCTCCAAAGAAAGGGTTTCTGAACTGCTGCAAACACACATCAGGTTAACTCTAGAAGTTGAATACACACATTGACAACCATTCTGCTAGATAGCTCCGTTTTGGTTTTAGAGCAAGGTATTTCCCTTTACAGCCTGTTCTCCCATCCACTCTGGAATGTCTAAACGCAGCTTTTAGAAGAAACGTGTTTCTACCTCGCTGAATCTAAACATAGATGCAACTTCCTAAAAGGAACCAACACACAACAGATGAGTTCGTAAGAAGCGGGTCTTTTGTGTTTTAAACCCATTCTTACTGCTAACTCTTATAAGCGTCTCTAGGGCGGGAAAAGACTTTCTGCATTCTCCAAAGAAAGGGTTTCTGAACTGCTGCAAACACACATCAGTTTAACTCTGGATGATGAATACACACATTGACAACCATTCTGCTAGATAGCTCCGTTTTGGTTTTAGAGCAAGGTATTTCTCTTTACAGCCTGTTCTCCCATCCACTCTGGAATGTCCAAACGCAGCTTTTAGAAGAAACGTGTTTCTGCCTCGCTGAATCTAAACATAGATGCAACTTCCTAAAAGGAACCAACACACAGCAGAGGAGTTCGTAAGAAGCGGGTCTTCTGTGTTTTAAACGCATTCTTACTGCTAACTCTTATAAGCGTCTCTAGGACGGGAAAAGACTGTTTCTGCATTCTCCAAAGAAAGGGTTTCTGAACTGCTGCAAACACACATCAGTTTAACTCTGGAAGGTGAATACATACATTGACAACCATTCTGCTAGATAGCTCCGTTTTGGTTTTAGAGCAAAGTATTTCTCTTTACAGCCTGTTCTACCATCCACTCTGAAATGTCCAAACACAGCTTTTAGAAGAAACGTGTGTCTTCTTCGCTGAATCTAAACATAGATGAAACTTCCTAAAAGGAACCAAAGCACAGCAGATGAGTTCGTAAGAAGCGGGTCTTCTGTGTTTTAAACCCATTCTTACTGCTAACTCTTATATGCGTCTCTAGGGCTGAAAATGACTGTTTCTGCATTCTCCAAAGAAAGGGTTTCTGAACTGCTGCAAACACACATCAGTTTAACTCTGGATGATGAATACACACATTGACAACCATTCTGCTAGATAGCTCCGTTTTGGTTTTAGAGCAAGGTATTTCTCTTTACAGCCTGTTCTCCCATCCACTCTGGAATGTCCAAATGCAGCTTTTAGAAGAAACGTGTTTCTGCCTCGCTGAATCTAAACATAGATGCAACTTCCTAAACGGAACCAACACACAGCAGAGGAGTTCGTAAGAAGCGGGTGTTCTGTGTTTTAAACGCATTCTTACTGCTAACTCTTATAAGCGTCTCTAGGACGGGAAAAGACTGTTTCTGCATTCTCCAAAGAAAGGGTTTCTGAACTGCTGCAAACACACATCAGTTTACCTCTGGAAGGTGAATACATACATTGACAACCATTCTGCTAGATAGCTTTGTTTTGGTTTTGGAGCAAAGTATTTCTCTTTACAGCCTGCTCTCCCATCCACTCTGGAATGTCCAAACACAGCTTTTAGAAGAAACGTGTTTCTTCCTCGCTGAAGCTAAACATAGATGAAACTTCCTAAAAGGAACCAAAGCACAGCAGATGAGTTCGTAAGAAGCGGGTCTTCTGTGTTTTAAATGCATTCTTACTGCTAACTGTTATATGCGTCTCTAGGGCTGGAAATGACGGTTTCTGCATTCTCCAAAGAAAGGGTTTCTGAACTGCTGCAAACACACATCAGTTTAACTCTAGAAGTTGAATACAAACATTGACAACCATTCTGCTAGATAGCTCCGTTTTGGTTTTAGAGCAAGGTATTTCCCTTTACAGCCTGTTCTCCCATCCACTCTGGAATGTCTAAACGCAGCTTTTAGAAGAAACGTGTTTCTACCTCGCTGAATCTAAACATAGATGCAACTTCCTAAAAGGAACCAACACACAACAGATGAGTTCGTAAGAAGCGGGTCTTTTGTGTTTTAAACACATTCTTACTGCTAACTCTTATAAGCGTCTCTAGGGCGGGAAAAGACTGTTTCTGCATTCTCCAAAGAAAGGGTTTCTGAACTGCTGCAAACACACATCAGTTTAACTCTGGATGATGAATACACACATTGACAACCATTCTGCTAGATAGCTCCGTTTTGGTTTTAGAGCAAGGTATTTCTCTTTACAGCCTGTTCTCCCATCCACTCTGGAATATCCAAACGCAGCTTTTAGAAGAAACGTTTTTCTACCTTGCTGAATCTAAACATAGATGCAACTTCCTAAAAGGAACTAACGCACAGCAGATGAGTTCGTAATAAGCGGGTCTTCTGTGTTTTAAACGCATTCTTACTGCTAACTCTTATATGCGTCTCTAGGGCTGAAAATGACTGTTTCTGCATTCTCCAAAGAAAGGGTTTCTGAACTGCTGCAAACACACATCAGTTTAACTCTGGATGATGAATACACACATTGACAACCATTCTGCTAGATAGCTCCGTTTTGGTTTTAGAGCAACGTATTTCTCTTTACAGCCTGTTCTCCCATCCACTCTGGAATGTCCAAACGCAGCTTTTAGAAGAAACGTGTTTCTGCCTCGCTGAATCTAAACATAGATGCAACTTCCTAAAAGGAACCAACACACAGCAGAGGAGTTCGTAAGAAGCGGGTCTTCTGTGTTTTAAACGCATTCTTACTGCTAACTCTTATAAGCGTCTCTAGGACGGGAAAAGACTGTTTCTGCATTATCCAAACAAAGGGTTTCTGAACTGCTGCAAACACACATCAGTTTACCTCTGGAAGGTGAATACATACATTGACAACCATTCTGCTAGATAGCTCCGTTTTGGTTTTAGAGCAAAGTATTTCTCTTTACAGCCTGTTCTCCCCTCCACTCTGGAATGACCAAACACAGCTTTTAGAAAAAACGTGTTTCTTCCTCGCTGAATCTAAACGTAGATGAAACTTCCTAAAAGGAACCAAAGCACAGCAGATGAGTTCGTAAGAAGCGGGTCTTCTGTGTTTTAAACGCATTCTTACTGCTAACTCTTATATGCGTCTCTACGGCTGGAAATGACGGTTTCTGCATTCTCCAAAGAAAGGGTTTCTGAACTGCTGCAAACACACATCAGTTTAACTCTAGAAGTTGAATACACACATTGACAACCATTCTGCTAGATAGCTCCGTTTTGGTTTTAGAGCAAGGTATTTCCCTTTACAGCCTGTTCTCCCATCCACTCTGGAATGTCTAAACGCAGCTTTTAGAAGAAACGTGTTTCTACCTCGCTGAATCTAAACATAGATGCAACTTCCTAAAAGGAACCAACACACAACAGATGAGTTCGTAAGAAGCGGGTCTTTTGTGTTTTAAACACATTCTTACTGCTAACTCTTATAAGCGTCTCTAGGGCGGGAAAAGACTGTTTCTGCATTCTCCAAAGAAAGGGTTTCTGAACTGCTACAAACACACATCAGTTTAACTCTGGATGATGAATACACACATTGACAACCATTCTGCTAGATAGCTCCGTTTTGGTTTTAGAGCAAGGTATTTCTCTTTACAGCCTGTTCCCCCATCCACTCTGGAATATCCAAACGCAGCTTTTAGAAGAAACGTTTTTCTACCTTGCTGAATCTAAACATAGATGCAACTTCCTAAAAGGAACTAACGCACAGCAGATGAGTTCGTAATAAGCGGGTCTTCTGTGTTTTAAACGCATTCTTACTGCTAACTCTTATATGCGTCTCTAGGGCTGAAAATGCCTGTTTCTGCATTCTCCAAAGAAAGGGTTTCTGAACTGCTGCAAACACACATCAGTTTAACTCTGGATGATGAATACACACATTGACAACCATTCTGCTAGATAGCTCCGTTTTGGTTTTAGAGCAAGGTATTTCTCTTTACAGCCTGTTCTCCCATCCACTCTGGAATGTCCAAACGCAGCTTTTAGAAGAAACGTGTTTCTGCCTCGCTGAATCTAAACATAGATGCAACTTCCTAAAAGGAACCAACACACAGCAGATGAGTTCGTAAGAAGCGGGTCTTCTGTGTTTTAAACGCATTCTTACTGCTAACTCTTATAAGCGTCTCTAGGACGGGAAAAGACTGTTTCTGCATTCTCCAAAGAAAGGGTTTCTGAACTGCTGCAAACACACATCAGTTTACCTCTGGAAGGTGAATATATACATTGACAACCATTCTGCTAGATAGCTCCGTTTTGGTTTTAGAGCAAAGTATTTCTCTTTACAGCCTGTTCTCCCATCCACTCTCGAATGTCCAAACACAGCTTTTAGAAGAAACGTGTTTCTTCCTCGCTGAATCTAAACGTAGATGAAACTTCCTAAAAGGAACCAAAGCACAGCAGATGAGTTCGTAAGAAGCGGGTCATCTGTGTTTTAAACGCATTCTTACTGCTAACTCTTATATGCGTCTCCAGGGCTGGAAATGACGGTTTCTGCATTCTCCAAAGAAAGGGTTTCTGAACTGCTGCAAACACACATCAGGTTAACTCTAGAAGTTGAATACACACATTGACAACCATTCTGCTAGATAGCTCCGTTTTGGTTTTAGAGCAAGGTATTTCCCTTTACAGCCTGTTCTCCCATCCACTCTGGAATGTCTAAACGCAGCTTTTAGAAGAAACGTGTTTCTACCTCGCTGAATCTAAACATAGATGCAACTTCCTAAAAGGAACCAACACACAACAGATGAGTTCGTAAGAAGCGGGTCTTTTGTGTTTTAAACCCATTCTTACTGCTAACTCTTATAAGCGTCTCTAGGGCGGGAAAAGACTTTCTGCATTCTCCAAAGAAAGGGTTTCTGAACTGCTGCAAACACACATCAGTTTAACTCTGGATGATGAATACACACATTGACAACCATTCTGCTAGATAGCTCCGTTTTGGTTTTAGAGCAAGGTATTTCTCTTTACAGCCTGTTCTCCCATCCACTCTGGAATGTCCAAACGCAGCTTTTAGAAGAAACGTGTTTCTGCCTCGCTGAATCTAAACATAGATGCAACTTCCTAAAAGGAACCAACACACAGCAGAGGAGTTCGTAAGAAGCGGGTCTTCTGTGTTTTAAACGCATTCTTACTGCTAACTCTTATAAGCGTCTCTAGGACGGGAAAAGACTGTTTCTGCATTCTCCAAAGAAAGGGTTTCTGAACTGCTGCAAACACACATCAGTTTAACTCTGGAAGGTGAATACATACATTGACAACCATTCTGCTAGATAGCTCCGTTTTGGTTTTAGAGCAAAGTATTTCTCTTTACAGCCTGTTCTACCATCCACTCTGAAATGTCCAAACACAGCTTTTAGAAGAAACGTGTGTCTTCTTCGCTGAATCTAAACATAGATGAAACTTCCTAAAAGGAACCAAAGCACAGCAGATGAGTTCGTAAGAAGCGGGTCTTCTGTGTTTTAAACCCATTCTTACTGCTAACTCTTATATGCGTCTCTAGGGCTGAAAATGACTGTTTCTGCATTCTCCAAAGAAAGGGTTTCTGAACTGCTGCAAACACACATCAGTTTAACTCTGGATGATGAATACACACATTGACAACCATTCTGCTAGATAGCTCCGTTTTGGTTTTAGAGCAAGGTATTTCTCTTTACAGCCTGTTCTCCCATCCACTCTGGAATGTCCAAATGCAGCTTTTAGAAGAAACGTGTTTCTGCCTCGCTGAATCTAAACATAGATGCAACTTCCTAAACGGAACCAACACACAGCAGAGGAGTTCGTAAGAAGCGGGTGTTCTGTGTTTTAAACGCATTCTTACTGCTAACTCTTATAAGCGTCTCTAGGACGGGAAAAGACTGTTTCTGCATTCTCCAAAGAAAGGGTTTCTGAACTGCTGCAAACACACATCAGTTTACCTCTGGAAGGTGAATACATACATTGACAACCATTCTGCTAGATACCTTTGTTTTGGTTTTGGAGCAAAGTATTTCTCTTTACAGCCTGCTCTCCCATCCACTCTGGAATGTCCCAACACAGCTTTTAGAAGAAACGTGTTTCTTCCTCGCTGAAGCTAAACATAGATGAAACTTCCTAAAAGGAACCAAAGCACAGCAGATGAGTTCGTAAGAAGCGGGTCTTCTGTGTTTTAAATGCATTCTTACTGCTAACTGTTATATGCGTCTCTAGGGCTGGAAATGACGGTTTCTACATTCTCCAAAGAAAGGGTTTCTGAACTGCTGCAAACACACATCAGTTTAACTCTAGAAGTTGAATACAAACATTGACAACCATTCTGCTAGATAGCTCCGTTTTGGTTTTAGAGCAAGGTATTTCCCTTTACAGCCTGTTCTCCCATCCACTCTGGAATGTCTAAACGCAGCTTTTAGAAGAAACGTGTTTCTACCTCGCTGAATCTAAACATAGATGCAACTTCCTAAAAGGAACCAACACACAACAGATGAGTTCGTAAGAAGCGGGTCTTTTGTGTTTTAAACACATTCTTACTGCTAACTCTTATAAGCGTCTCTAGGGCGGGAAAAGACTGTTTCTGCATTCTCCAAAGAAAGGGTTTCTGAACTGCTGCAAACACACATCAGTTTAACTCTGGATGATGAATACACACATTGACAACCATTCTGCTAGATAGCTCCGTTTTGGTTTTAGAGCAAGGTATTTCTCTTTACAGCCTGTTCTCCCATCCACTCTGGAATATCCAAACGCAGCTTTTAGAAGAAACGTTTTTCTACATTGCTGAATCTAAACATAGATGCAACTTCCTAAAAGGAACTAACGCACAGCAGATGAGTTCGTAATAAGCGGGTCTTCTGTGTTTTAAACGCATTCTTACTGCTAACTCTTATATGCGTCTCTAGGGCTGAAAATGACTGTTTCTGCATTCTCCAAAGAAAGGGTTTCTGAACTGCTGCAAACACACATCAGTTTAACTCTGGATGATGAATACACACATTGACAACCATTCTGCTAGATAGCTCCGTTTTGGTTTTAGAGCAACGTATTTCTCTTTACAGCCTGTTCTCCCATCCACTCTGGAATGTCCAAACGCAGCTTTTAGAAGAAACGTGTTTCTGCCTCGCTGAATCTAAACATAGATGCAACTTCCTAAAAGGAACCAACACACAGCAGAGGAGTTCGTAAGAAGCGGGTCTTCTGTGTTTTAAACGCATTCTTACTGCTAACTCTTATAAGCGTCTCTAGGACGGGAAAAGACTGTTTCTGCATTCTCCAAAGAAAGGGTTTCTGAACTGCTGCAAACACACATCAGTTTACCTCTGGAAGGTGAATATATACATTGACAACCATTTTGCTAGATAGCTCCGTTTTGGTTTTAGAGCAAAGTATTTCTCTTTACAGCCTGTTCTCCCATCCACTCTGGAATGTCCAAACACAGCTTTTAGAAGAAACGTGTTTCTTCCTCGCTGAATCTAAACATAGATGCAACTTCCTAAAAGGAACCAACACACAGCAGAGGAGTTCGTAAGAAGCGGGTCTTCTGTGTTTTAAACGCATTCTTACTGCTAACTCTTATAAGCGTCTCTAGGATGGGAAAAGACTGTTTCTGCATTCTCCAAAGAAAGGGTTTCTGAACTGCTGCAAACACACATCAGTTTACCTCTGGAAGGTGAATACATACATTGACAACCATTCTGCTAGATAGCTCCGTTTTGGTTTTAGAGCAAAGTATTTCTCTTTACAGCCTGTTCTCCCATCCACTCTGAAATGTCCAAACACAGCTTTTAGAAGAAACGTGTGTCTTCTTCGCTGAATCTAAACATAGATGAAACTTCCTAAACGGAACCAAAGCACAGCAGATGAGTTCGTAATAAGCGGGTCTTCTGTGTTTTAAACGCATTCTTACTGCTAACTCTTATATGCGTCTCTAGGGCTGAAAATGACTGTTTCTGCATTCTCCAAAGAAAGGGTTTCTGAACTGCTGCAAACACACATCAGTTTAACTCTGGATGATGAATACACACATTGACAACCATTCTGCTAGATAGCTCCGTTTTGGTTTTAGAGCAAGGTATTTCTCTTTACAGCCTGTTCTCCCATCCACTCTGGAATGTCCAAATGCAGCTTTTAGAAGAAACGTGTTTCTGCCTCGCTGAATATAAACATAGATGCAACTTCCTAAAAGGAACCAACACACAGCAGAGGAGTTCGTAAGAAGCGGGTCTTCTGTGTTTTAAACGCATTCTTACTGCTAACTCTTATAAGCGTCTCTAGGACGGGAAAAGACTGTTTCTGCATTCTCCAAAGAAAGGGTTTCTGAACTGCTGCAAACACACATCAGTTTACCTCTGGAAGGTGAATACATACATTGACAACCATTCTGCTAGATAGCTCCGTTTTGGTTTTGGAGCAAACTATTTCTCTTTACAGCCTGCTCTCCCATCCACTCTGGAATGTCCCAACACAGCTTTTAGAAGAAACGTGTTTCTTCCTCGCTGAATCTAAACGTAGATGAAACTTCCTAAAAGGAACCAAAGCACAGCAGATGAGTTCGTAAGAAGCGGGTCTTCTGTGTTTTAAATGCATTCTTACTTCTAACTCTTATATGCATCTCCAGGGCTGGAAATGACGGTTTCTGCATTCTCCAAAGAAAGGGTTTCTGAACTGCTGCAAACACACATCAGTTTAACTCTAGAAGTTGAATACACACATTGACAACCATTCTGCTAGATAGCTCCGTTTTGGTTTTAGAGCAAGGTATTTCCCTTTACAGCCTGTTCTCCCATCCACTCTGGAATGTCTAAACGCAGCTTTTAGAAGAAACGTGTTTCTACCTCGCTGAATCTAAACATAGATGCAACTTCCTAAAAGGAACCAACACACAACAGATGAGTTCGTAAGAAGCGGGTCTTTTGTGTTTTAAACCCATTCTTACTGCTAACTCTTATAAGCGTCTCTAGGGCGGGAAAAGACTTTCTGCATTCTCCAAAGAAAGGGTTTCTGAACTGCTGCAAACACACATCAGTTTAACTCTGGATGATGAATACACACATTGACAACCATTCTGCTAGATAGCTCCGTTTTGGTTTTAGAGCAAGGTATTTCTCTTTACAGCCTGTTCTCCCATCCACTCTGGAATGTCCAAATGCAGCTTTTAGAAGAAACGTGTTTCTGCGTCGCTGAATCTAAACATAGATGCAACTTCCTAAACGGAACCAACACACAGCAGAGGAGTTCGTAAGAAGCGGGTGTTCTGTGTTTTAAACGCATTCTTACTGCTAACTCTTATAAGCGTCTCTAGGACGGGAAAAGACTGTTTCTGCATTCTCCAAAGAAAGGGTTTCTGAACTGCTGCAAACACACATCAGTTTACCTCTGGAAGGTGAATACATACATTGACAACCATTCTGCTAGATAGCTTTGTTTTGGTTTTGGAGCAAAGTATTTCTCTTTACAGCCTGCTCTCCCATCCACTCTGGAATGTCCCAACACAGCTTTTAGAAGAAACGTGTTTCTTCCTCGCTGAAGCTAAACATAGATGTAACTTCCTAAAAGGAACCAAAGCACAGCAGATGAGTTCGTAAGAAGCGGGTCTTCTGTGTTTTAAATGCATTCTTACTGCTAACTGTTATATGCGTCTCTAGGGCTGGAAATGACGGTTTCTGCATTCTCCAAAGAAAGGGTTTCTGAACTGCTGCAAACACACATCAGTTTAACTCTAGAAGTTGAATACAAACATTGACAACCATTCTGCTAGATAGCTCCGTTTTGGTTTTAGAGCAAGGTATTTCCCTTTACAGCCTGTTCTCCCATCCACTCTGGAATGTCTAAACGCAGCTTTTAGAAGAAACGTGTTTCTACCTCGCTGAATCTAAACATAGATGCAACTTCCTAAAAGGAACCAACACACAACAGATGAGTTCGTAAGAAGCGGGTCTTTTGTGTTTTAAACACATTCTTACTGCTAACTCTTATAAGCGTCTCTAGGGCGGGAAAAGACTGTTTCTGCATTCTCCAAAGAAAGGGTTTCTGAACTGCTGCAAACACACATCAGTTTAACTCTGGATGATGAATACACACATTGACAACCATTCTGCTAGATAGCTCCGTGTTGGTTTTAGAGCAAGGTATTTCTCTTTACACCCTGTTCTCCCATCCACTCTGGAATATCCAAACGCAGCTTTTAGAAGAAACGTTTTTCTACCTTGCTGAATCTAAACATAGATGCAACTTCCTAAAAGGAACTAACGCACAGCAGATGAGTTCGTAATAAGCGGGTCTTCTGTGTTTTAAACGCATTCTTACTGCTAACTCTTATATGCGTCTCTAGGGCTGAAAATGACTGTTTCTGCATTCTCCAAAGAAAGGGTTTCTGAACTGCTGCAAACACACATCAGTTTAACTCTGGATGATGAATACACACATTGACAACCATTCTGCTAGATAGCTCCGTTTTGGTTTTAGAGCAAGGTATTTCTCTTTACAGCCTGTTCTCCCATCCACTCTGGAATGTCCAAATGCAGCTTTTAGAAGAAACGTGTTTCTACCTCGCTGAATCTAAACATAGATGCAACTTCCTAAAAGGAACCAACACACAGCAGAGGAGTTCGTAAGAAGCGGGTGTTCTGTGTTTTAAACGCATTCTTACTGTAACTCTTATAAGCGTCTCTAGGACGGGAAAAGACTGTTTCTGCATTCTCCAAAGAAAGGGTTTCTGAACTGCTGCAAACACACATCAGTTTACCTCTGGAAGGTGAATACATACATTGACAACCATTCTGCTAGATAGCTTTGTTTTGGTTTTGGAGCAAACTATTTCTCTTTACAGCCTGCTCTCCCATCCACTCTGGAATGTCCCAACACAGCTTTTAGAAGAAACGTGTTTCTTCCTCGCTGAAGCTAAACATAGATGAAACTTCCTAAAAGGAACCAAAGCACAGCAGATGAGTTCGTAAGAAGCGGGTCTTCTGTGTTTTAAATGCATTCTTACTGCTAACTGTTATATGCGTCTCTAGGGCTGGAAATGACGGTTTCTGCATTCTCCAAAGAAAGGGTTTCTGAACTGCTGCAAACACACATCAGTTTAACTCTAGAAATTGAATACAAACATTGACAACCATTCTGCTAGATAGCTCCGTTTTGGTTTTAGAGCAAGGTATTTCCCTTTACAGCATGTTCTCCCATCCACTCTGGAATGTCTAAACGCAGCTTTTAGAAGAAACGTGTTTCTACGTCGCTGAATCTAAACATAGATGCAACTTCCTAAAAGGAACCAACACACAACAGATGAGTTCGTAAGAAGCGGGTCTTTTGTGTTTTAAACACATTCTTACTGCTAACTCTTATAAGCGTCTCTAGGCGGGAAAAGACTGTTTCTGCATTCTCCAAAGAAAGGGTTTCTGAACTGCTGCAAACACACATCAGTTTAACTCTGGATGATGAATACACACATTGACAACCATTCTGCTAGATAGCTCCGTTTTGGTTTTAGAGCAAGGTATTTCTCTTTACAGCCTGTTCTCCCATCCACTCTGGAATGTCCAAACGCAGCTTTTAGAAGAAACGTTTTTCTACCTTGCTGAATCTAAACATAGATGCAACTTCCTAAAAGGAACTAACGCACAGCAGATGAGTTCGTAATAAGCGGGTCTTCTGTGTTTTAAACGCATTCTTACTGCTAAATCTTATATGCGTCTCTAGGGCTGAAAATGACTCTTTCTGCATTCTCCAAAGAAAGGGTTTCTGAACTGCTGCAAACACACATCAGTTTAACTCTGGATGATGAATACACACATTGACAACCATTCTGCTAGATAGCTCCGTTTTGGTTTTAGTGCAACGTATTTCTCTTTACAGCCTGTTCTCCCATCCACTCTGGAATGTCCAAACGCAGCTTTTAGAAGAAACGTGTTTCTGCCTCGCTGAATCTAAACATAGATGCAACTTCCTAAAAGGAACCAACACACAGCAGAGGAGTTCGTAAGAAGCGGGTCTTCTGTGTTTTAAACGCATTCTTACTGCTAACTCTTATAAGCGTCTCTAGGACGGGAAAAGACTGTTTCTGCATTCTCCAAAGAAAGGGTTTCTGAACTGCTGCAAACACACATCAGTTTACCTCTGGATGGTGAATACATACATTGACAACCATTCTGCTAGATAGCTCCGTTTTGGTTTTAGAGCAAAGTATTTCTCTTTACAGCCTGCTCTCCCATCCACTCTGGAATGTCCAAACACAGCTTTTAGAAGAAACGTGTTTCTTCCTCGCTGAATCTAAACATAGATGAAACTTCCTAAAAGGAACCAAAGCACAGCAGATGAGTTCGTAAGAAGTGGGTCTCTTGTGTTTAAAACGCATTCTTTCTGCTAACTCTTATATGCGTCTCTAGGGCTGGAAATGACGGTTTCTGCATTCTCCAAAGAAAGGGTTTCTGAACTGCTGCAAACACACATCAGTTTAACTCTAGAAGTTGAATACACACATTGACAACCATTCTGCTAGATAGCTCCGTTTTGTTTTAGAGCAAGGTATTTCCCTTTACAGCCTGTTCTCCCATCCACTCTGGAATGTCTAAACGCAGCTTTTAGAAGAAACGTGTTTCTACCTCGCTGAATCTAAACATAGATGCAACTTCCTAAAAGGAACCAACACACAACAGATGAGTTCATAAGAAGCGGGTCTTTTGTGTTTTAAACACATTCTTACTGCTAACTCTTATAAGTGTCTCTAGGGCAGGAAAAGACTGTTTCTGCATTCTCCAAAGAAAGGGTTTCTGAACTGCTGCAAACACACATCAGTTTAACTCTGGATGATGAATACACACATTGACAACCATTCTGCTAGATAGCTCCGTTTTGGTTTTAGAGCAAGGTATTTCTCTTTACAGCCTGTTCTCCCATCCACTCTGGAATGTCCAAACGCAGCTTTTAGAAGAAACGTGTTTCTGCCTCGCTGAATCTAAACATAGATGCAACTTCCTAAAAGGAACCAACACACAGCAGATGAGTTCGTAAGAAGCGGGTCTTCTGTGTTTTAAATGCATTCTTACTGCTAACTCTTATATGCGTCTCTAGGACGGGAAAAGACTGTTTCTGCATTCTCCAAAGAAAGGGTTTCTGAACTGCTGCAAACACACATCAGTTTAACTCTGGATGATGAATACACACATTGACAACCATTCTGCTAGATAGCTCCGTTTTGGTTTTAGAGCAAGGTATTTCTCTTTACACCCTGTTCTCCCATCCACTCTGGAATATCCAAACGCAGCTTTTAGAAGAAACGTTTTTCTACCTTGCTGAATCTAAACATAGATGCAACTTCCTAAAAGGAACTAACGCACAGCAGATGAGTTCGTAATAAGCGGGTCTTCTGTGTTTTAAACGCATTCTTACTGCTAACTCTTATATGCGTCTCTAGGGCTGAAAATGACTCTTTCTGCATTCTCCAAAGAAAGGGTTTCTGAACTGCTGCAAACACACATCAGTTTAACTCTGGATGATGAATACACACATTGACAACCATTCTGCTAGATAGCTCCGTTTTGGTTTTAGAGCAAGGTATTTCTCTTTACAGCCTGTTCTCCCATCCACTCTGGAATGTCCAAACGCAGCTTTTAGAAGAAACGTGTTTCTTCCTCGCTGAATCTAAACATAGATGCAACTTCCTAAAAGGAACCAAAGCACAGCAGATGAGTTCGTAAGAAGCGGGTCTTCTGTGTTTTAAACGCATTCTTACTGCTAACTATTATATGCGTCTCTAGGGCTGGAAATGACGGTTTCTGCATTCTCCAAAGAAAGGGTTTCTGAACTGCTGCAAACACACATCAGTTTAACTCTAGAAGTTGAATACACACATTGACAACCATTCTGCTAGATAGCTCCATTTTGGTTTTAGAGCAAGGTATTTCCCTTTACAGCCTGTTCTCCCATCCACTCTGAAATGTCCAAACACAGCTTTTAGAAGAAACGTGTGTCTTCCTCGCTGAATCTAAACATAGATGCAACTTCCTAAAAGGAACCAAAGCACAGCAGATGAGTTCGTAAGAAGCGGGTCTTCTGTGTTTTAAACGCATTCTTACTGCTAACTCTTATATGCGTCTCTACGGCTGGAAATGACGGTTTCTGCATTCTCCAAAGAAAGGGTTTCTGAACTGCTGCAAACACACATCAGTTTAACTCTGAATGATGAATACACACATTGACAACCATTCTGCTAGATAGCTCCGTTTTGGTTTTAGAGCAAGGTATTTCTCTTTACAGCCTGTTCTCCCATCCACTCTGGAATGTCCAAACGCAGCTTTTAGAAGAAACGTGTTTCTGCCTCGCTGAATCTAAACATAGATGCAACTTCCTAAAAGCAACCAACACACAGCAGAGGAGTTCGTAAGAAGCGGGTCTTCTGTGTTTTAAACACATTCTTACTGCTAACTCTTATAAGCGTCTCTAGGACGGGAAAAGACTGTTTCTGCATTCTCCAAAGAAAGGGTTTCTGAACTGCTGCAAACACACATCAGTTTACCTCTGGAAGGTGAATATATACATTGACAACCATTCTGCTAGATAGCTCCGTTTTGGTTTTAGAGCAAAGTATTTCTCTTTACAGCCTGTTCTCCCATCCACTCTGGAATGTCCAAACACAGCTGTTAGAAGAAACGTGTTTCTTCCTCGCTGAATCTAAACATAGATGAAACTTCGTAAAAGGAACCAAAGCACAGCAGATGAGTTCGTAAGAAGCGGGTCTTCTGTGTTTTAAACGCATTCTTACTGCTAATTCTTATATGCGTCTCTAGGGCTGGAAATGACTGTTTCTGCATTCTCCAAAGAAAGGGTTTCTGAACTGCTGCAAACACACATCAGTTTAACTCTAGAAGTTGAATACACACATTGACAACCATTCTGCTAGAAAGCTCCGTTTTGGTTTTAGAGCAAGGTATTTCCCTTTACAGCCTGTTCTCCCATCCACTCTGGAATGTCTAAACGCAGCTTTTAGAAGAAACGTGTTTCTACCTCGCTGAATCTAAACATAGATGCAACTTCCTAAAAGGAACCAACTCACAACAGATGAGTTCATAAGAAGCAGGTCTTTTGTGTTTTAAACACATTCTTACTGCTAACTCTTATAAGCGTCTCTAGGGCGGGAAATGACTGTTTCTGCATTCTCCAAAGAAAGGGTTTCTGAACTGCTGCAAACACACATCAGTTTAACTCTGGATGATGAATACACATATTGACAACCATTCTGCTAGATAGCTCCGTTTTGGTTTTAGAGCAAGGTATTTCTCTTTACAGCCTGTTCTCCCATCCACTCTGGAATATCCAAACGCAGCTTTTAGAAGAAACGTTTTTCTACCTTGCTGAATCTAAACATAGATGCAACTTCCTAAAAGGAACTAACGCACAGCAGATGAGTTCGTAATAAGCGGGTCTTCTGTGTTTTAAACGCATTCTTACTGCTAACTCTTATATGCGTCTCTAGGGCTGAAAATGACTGTTTCTGCATTCTCCAAACAAAGGGTTTCTGAACTGCTGCAAACACACATCAGTTTAACTCTTGATGATGAATACACACATTGACAACCATTCTGCTAGATAGCTCCGTTTTGGTTTTAGAGCAAGGTATTTCTCTTTACAGCCTGTTCTCCCTTCCACTCTGGAATGTCCAAACACAGCTTTTAGAAGAAACGTGTTTCTTCCTCGCTGAATCTAAACATAGATGCAACTTCCTAAAAGGAACCAAAGCACAGCAGATGAGTTCGTAAGAAGCGGGTCTTCTGTGTTTTAAACGCATTCTTACTGCTAACTCTTATATGCGTCTCTAGGGCTGGAAATGACGGTTTCTGCATTCTCCAAAGAAAGGGTTTCTGAACTGCTGCAAACACACATCAGTTTAACTCTAGAAGTTGAATACACACATTGACAACCATTCTGCTAGATAGCTCCGTTTTGGTTTTAGAGCAAGGTATTTCCCTTTACATCCTGTTCTCCCATCCACTCTGGAATGTCTAAACGCAGCTTTTAGAAGAAACGTGTTTCTACCTCGCTGAATCTAAACATAGATGCAACTTCCTAAAAGGAACCAACACACAACAGATGAGTTCGTAAGAAACGGGTCTTTTGTGTTTTAAACACATTCTTACTGCTAACTCTTATAAGCGTCTCTAGGGCGGGAAAAGACTGTTTCTGCATTCTCCAAAGAAAGGGTTTCTGAACTGCTGCAAACACACATCAGTTTAACTCTGGATGATGAATACACACATTGACAACCATTCTGCTAGATAGCTCCGTTTTGGTTTTAGAGCAAGGTATTTCTCTTTACAGCCTGTTCTCCCATCCACTCTGGAATATCCAAACGCAGCTTTTAGAAGAAACGTTTTTCTACCTTGCTGAATCTAAACGTAGATACAACTTCCTAAAAGGAACTAACGCACAGCAGATGAGTTCGTAATAAGCGGGTCTTCTGTGTTTTAAACGCATTCTTACTGCTGACTCTTATATACGTCCCTAGGGCTGAAAATGACTGTTTCTGCATTCTCCAAAGAAAGGGTTTCTGAACTGCTGCAAACATACATCAGTTTAACTCTGGATGATGAATACACACATTGACAACCATTCTGCTAGATAGCTCCGTTTTGGTTTAGAGCAAGGTATTTCTTTTTACAGCCTGTTCTCCCATCCACTCTGGAATGTCCAAACCCAGCTTTTAGAAGAAACGTGTTTCTGTCTCGCTGAATCTAAACGTAGATGCAACTTCCTAAAAGGAACCAACACACAGCAGAGGAGTTCGTAAGAAGCGGGTCTTCTGTGTTTTAAACGCATTCTTACTGCTAACTCTTATAAGCGTCTCTAGGACGGGAAAAGACTCTTTCTGCATTCTCCAAAGAAAGGTTTTCTGAACTGCTGCTAACACACATCAGTTTACCTCTGGAAGGTGAATACATACATTGACAACCATTCTGCTAGATAGCTCCGTTTTGGTTTTAGAGCAAAGAATTTCTCTTTACAGCCTGTTCTCCCATCCTCTCTGAAATGTCCAAACACAGCTTTTAGAAGAAACGTGTGTCTTCCTCGCTAAATCTAAACATAGATGAAACTTCCTAAAAGGAACTAACGCACAGCAGATGAGTTCGTAAGAAGCGGGTCTTCTGTGTTTTAAACGCATTCTTACTGCTAACTCTTATATGCGTCTCTAGGGCTGAAAATGACTGTTTCTGCATTCTCCAAAGAAAGGGTTTCTGAACTGCTGCAAACACACATCAGTTTAACTCTGGATGATGAATACACACATTGACAACCATTCTGCTAGATAGCTCCGTTTTGGTTTTAGAGCAAGGTATTTCTCTTTACAGCCTGTTCTCCCATCCACTCTGGAATGTCCAAATGCAGCTTTTAGAAGAAACGTGTTTCTGCCTCGCTGAATCTAAACATAGATGCAACTTCCTAAAAGGAACCAACACACAGCAGAGGAGTTCGTAAGAAGTGGGTGTTCTGTGTTTTAAACGCATTCTTACTGTAACTCTTATAAGCGTCTCTAGGACGGGAAAAGACTGTTTCTGCATTCTCCAAAGAAAGGGTTTCTGAACTGCTGCAAACACACATCAGTTTACCTCTGGAAGGTGAATACATACATTGACAACCATTCTGCTAGATAGCTTTGTTTTGGTTTTGGAGCAAACTATTTCTCTTTACAGCCTGCTCTCCCATCCACTCTGGAATGTCCCAAACAGCTTTTAGAAGAAACGTGTTTCTTCCTCGCTGAAGCTAAACATAGAAGAAACTTCCTAAAAGGAACCAAAGCACAGCAGATGAGTTCGTAAGAAGCGGGTCTTCTGTGTTTTAAATGCATTCTTACTGCTAACTGTTATATGCGTCTCTAGGGCTGGAAATGACTGTTTCTGCATTCTCCAAAGAAAGGGTTTCTGAACTGCTGCAAACACACATCAGTTTAACTCTGGATGATGAATACACACATTGACAACCATTCTGCTAGATAGCTCCGTTTTGGTTTTAGAGCAAGGTATTTCTCTTTACAGCCTGTTCTCCCATCCACTCTGGAATGTCCAAATGCAGCTTTTAGAAAAACGTGTTTCTGCCTCGCTGAATATAAACATAGATGCAACTTCCTAAAAGGAACCAACACACAGCAGAGGAGTTCGTAAGAAGCGGGTCTTCTGTGTTTTAAACGCATTCTTACTGCTAACTCTTATAAGCGTCTCTAGGACGGGAAAAGACTGTTTCTGCATTCTCCAAAGAAAGGGTTTCTGAACTGCTGCAAACACACATCAGTTTACCTCTGGAAGGTGAATACATACATTGACAACCATTCTGCTAGATAGCTCCGTTTTGGTTTTGGAGCAAACTATTTCTCTTTACAGCCTGCTCTCCCATCCACTCTGGAATGTCCCAACACAGCTTTTAGAAGAAACGTGTTTCTTCCTCGCTGAATCTAAACATAGATGAAACTTCCTAAAAGGAACCAAAGCACAGCAGATGAGTTCGTAAGAAGTGGGTCTCTTGTGTTTAAAACGCATTCTTTCTGCTAACTCTTATATGCGTCTCTAGGGCTGGAAATGACGGTTTCTGCATTCTCCAAAGAAAGGGTTTCTGAACTGCTGCAAACACACATCAGTTTAACTCTAGAAGTTGAATACACACATTGACAACCATTCTGCTAGATAGCTCCGTTTTGTTTTAGAGCAAGGTATTTCCCTTTACAGCCTGTTCTCCCATCCACTCTGGAATGTCTAAACGCAGCTTTTAGAAGAAACGTGTTTCTACCTCGCTGAATCTAAACATAGATGCAACTTCCTAAAAGGAACCAACACACAACAGATGAGTTCGTAAGAAGCGGGTCTTTTGTGTTTTAAACACATTCTTACTGCTAACTCTTATAAGTGTCTCTAGGGCAGGAAAAGACTGTTTCTGCATTCTCCAAAGAAAGGGTTTCTGAACTGCTGCAAACACACATCAGTTTAACTCTGGATGATGAATACACACATTGACAACCATTCTGCTAGATAGCTCCGTTTTGGTTTTAGAGCAAGGTATTTCTCTTTACAGCCTGTTCTCCCATCCACTCTGGAATGTCCAAACGCAGCTTTTAGAAGAAACGTGTTTCTGCCTCGCTGAATCTAAACATAGATGCAACTTCCTAAAAGGAACCAACACACAGCAGATGAGTTCGTAAGAAGCGGGTCTTCTGTGTTTTAAATGCATTCTTACTGCTAACTCTTATATGCGTCTCTAGGACGGGAAAAGACTGTTTCTGCATTCTCCAAAGAAAGGGTTTCTGAACTGCTGTAAACACACATCAGTTTAACTCTGGATGATGAATACACACATTGACAACCATTCTGCTAGATAGCTCCGTTTTGGTTTTAGAGCAAGGTATTTCTCTTTACACCCTGTTCTCCCATCCACTCTGGAATATCCAAACGCAGCTTTTAGAAGAAACGTTTTTCTACCTTGCTGAATCTAAACATAGATGCAACTTCCTAAAAGGAACTAACGCACAGCAGATGAGTTCGTAATAAGCGGGTCTTCTGTGTTTTAAACGCATTCTTACTGCTAACTCTTATATGCGTCTCTAGGGCTGAAAATGACTCTTTCTGCATTCTCCAAAGAAAGGGTTTCTGAACTGCTGCAAACACACATCAGTTTAACTCTGGATGATGAATACACACATTGACAACCATTCTGCTAGATAGCTCCGTTTTGGTTTTAGAGCAAGGTATTTCTCTTTACAGCCTGTTCTCCCATCCACTCTGGAATGTCCAAACACAGCTTTTAGAAGAAACGTGTTTCTTCCTCGCTGAATCTAAACATAGATGCAACTTCCTAAAAGGAACCAAAGCACAGCAGATGAGTTCGTAAGAAGCGGGTCTTCTGTGTTTTAAACGCATTCTTACTGCTAACTATTATATGCGTCTCTAGGGCTGGAAATGACGGTTTCTGCATTCTCCAAAGAAAGGGTTTCTGAACTGCTGCAAACACACATCAGTTTAACTCTAGAAGTTGAATACACACATTGACAACCATTCTGCTAGATAGCTCCATTTTGGTTTTAGAGCAAGGTATTTCCCTTTACAGCCTGTTCTCCCATCCACTCTGAAATGTCCAAACACAGCTTTTAGAAGAAACGTGTGTCTTCCTCGCTGAATCTAAACATAGATGCAACTTCCTAAAAGGAACCAAAGCACAGCAGATGAGTTCGTAAGAAGCGGGTCTTCTGTGTTTTAAACGCATTCTTACTGCTAACTCTTATATTCGTCTCTACGGCTGGAAATGACGGTTTCTGCATTCTCCAAAGAAAGGGTTTCTGAACTGCTGCAAACACACATCTGTTTAACTCTGAATGTTGAATACACACATTGACAACCATTCTGCTAGATAGCTCCGTTTTGGTTTTAGAGCAAGGTATTTCTCTTTACAGCCTGTTCTCCCATCCACTCTGGAATGTCCAAACGCAGCTTTTAGAAGAAACGTGTTTCTGCCTCGCTGAATCTAAACATAGATGCAACTTCCTAAAAGCAACCAACACACAGTAGAGGAGGTCGTAAGAATCGGGTCTTCTGTGTTTTAAACACATTCTTACTGCTAACTCTTATAAGCGTCTCTAGGACGGGAAAAGACTGTTTCTGCATTCTCCAAAGAAAGGGTTTCTGAACTGCTGCAAACACACATCAGTTTACCTCTGGAAGGTGAATATATACATTGACAACCATTCTGCTAGATAGCTCCGTTTTGGTTTTAGAGCAAAGTATTTCTCTTTACAGCCTGTTCTCCCATCCACTCTGGAATGTCCAAACACAGCTGTTAGAAGAAACGTGTTTCTTCCTCGCTGAATCTAAACATAGATGCAACTTCCTAAAAGGAACCAAAGCACAGCAGATGAGTTCGTAAGAAGCGGGTCTTCTGTGTTTTAAACGCATTCTTACTGCTAATTCTTATATGCGTCTCTAGGGCTGGAAATGACTGTTTCTGCATTCTCCAAAGAAAGGGTTTCTGAACTGCTGCAAACACACATCAGTTTAACTCTAGAAGTTGAATACACACATTGACAACCATTCTGCTAGAAAGCTCCGTTTTGGTTTTAGAGCAAGGTATTTCCCTTTACAGCCTGTTCTCCCATCCACTCTGGAATGTCTAAACGCAGCTTTTAGAAGAAACGTGTTTCTACCTCGCTGAATCTAAACATAGATGCAACTTCCTAAAAGGAACCAACTCACAACAGATGAGTTCATAAGAAGCAGGTCTTTTGTGTTTTAAACACATTCTTACTGCTAACTCTTATAAGCGTCTCTAGGGCGGGAAATGACTGTTTCTGCATTCTCCAAAGAAAGGGTTTCTGAACTGCTGCAAACACACATCAGTTTAACTCTGGATGATGAATACACACATTGACAACCATTCTGCTAGATAGCTCCGTTTTGGTTTTAGAGCAAGGTATTTCTCTTTACAGCCTGTTCTCCCTTCCACTCTGGAATGTCCAAACACAGCTTTTAGAAGAAACGTGTTTCTTCCTCGCTGAATCTAAACATAGATGCAACTTCCTAAAAGGAACCAAAGCACAGCAGATGAGTTCGTAAGAAGCGGGTCTTCTGTGTTTTAAACGCATTCTTACTGCTAACTCTTATATGCGTCTCTAGGGCTGGAAATGACGGTTTCTGCATTCTCCAAAGAAAGGGTTTCTGAACTGCTGCAAACACACATCAGTTTAACTCTAGAAGTTGAATACACACATTGACAACCATTCTGCTAGATAGCTCCGTTTTGGTTTTAGAGCAAGGTATTTCCCTTTACAGCCTGTTCTCCCATCCACTCTGGAATGTCTAAACGCAGCTTTTAGAAGAAACGTGTTTCTACCTCGCTGAATCTAAACATAGATGCAACTTCCTAAAAGGAACCAACACACAACAGATGAGTTCGTAAGAAGCGGGTCTTTTGTGTTTTAAACACATTCTTACTGCTAACTCTTATAAGCGTCTCTAGGGCGGGAAAAGACTGTTTCTGCATTCTCCAAAGAAAGGGTTTCTGAACTGCTGCAAACACACATCAGTTTAACTCTGGATGATGAATACACACATTGACAACCATTCTGCTAGATAGCTCCGTTTTGGTTTTAGAGCAAGGTATTTCTCTTTACAGCCTGTTCTCCCATCCACTCTGGAATATCCAAACGCAGCTTTTAGAAGAAACGTTTTTCTACCTTGCTGAATCTAAACGTAGATACAACTTCCTAAAAGGAACTAACGCACAGCAGATGAGTTCGTAATAAGCGGGTCTTCTGTGTTTTAAACGCATTCTTACTGCTGACTCTTATATACGTCCCTAGGGCTGAAAATGACTGTTTCTGCATTCTCCAAAGAAAGGGTTTCTGAACTGCTGCAAACATACATCAGTTTAACTCTGGATGATGAATACACACATTGACAACCATTCTGCTAGATAGCTCCGTTTTGGTTTAGAGCAAGGTATTTCTTTTTACAGCCTGTTCTCCCATCCACTCTGGAATGTCCAAACCCAGCTTTTAGAAGAAACGTGTTTCTGTCTCGCTGAATCTAAACGTAGATGCAACTTCCTAAAAGGAACCAACACACAGCAGAGGAGTTCGTAAGAAGCGGGTCTTCTGTGTTTTAAACGCATTCTTACTGCTAACTCTTATAAGCGTCTCTAGGACGGGAAAAGACTCTTTCTGCATTCTCCAAAGAAAGGGTTTCTGAACTGCTGCAAACACACATCAGTTTACCTCTGGAAGGTGAATACATACATTGACAACCATTCTGCTAGATAGCTTTGTTTTGGTTTTGGAGCAAAGTATTTCTCTTTACAGCCTGCTCTCCCATCCACTCTGGAATGTCCCAACACAGCTTTTAGAAGAAACGTGTTTCTTCCTCGCTGAAGCTAAACATAGATGAAACTTCCTAAAAGGAACCAAAGCACAGCAGATGAGTTCGTAAGAAGCGGGTCTTCTGTGTTTTAAATGCATTCTTACTGCTAACTGTTATATGCGTCTCTAGGGCTGGAAATGACTGTTTCTGCATTCTCCAAAGAAAGGGTTTCTGAACTGCTGCAAACACACATCAGTTTAACTCTGGATGATGAATACACACATTGACAACCATTCTGCTAGATAGCTCCGTTTTGGTTTTAGAGCAAGGTATTTCTCTTTACAGCCTGTTCTCCCATCCACTCTGGAATGTCCAAATGCAGCTTTTAGAAGAAACGTGTTTCTGCCTCGCTGAATATAAACATAGATGCAACTTCCTAAAAGGAACCAACACACAGCAGAGGAGTTCGTAAGAAGCGGGTCTTCTGTGTTTTAAACGCATTCTTACTGCTAACTCTTATAAGCGTCTCTAGGACGGGAAAAGACTGTTTCTGCATTCTCCAAAGAAAGGGTTTCTGAACTGCTGCAAACACACATCAGTTTACCTCTGGAAGGTGAATACATACATTGACAACCATTCTGCTAGATAGCTCCGTTTTGGTTTTGGAGCAAACTATTTCTCTTTACAGCCTGCTCTCCCATCCACTCTGGAATGTCCCAACACAGCTTTTAGAAGAAACGTGTTTCTTCCTCGCTGAATCTAAACATAGATGAAACTTCCTAAAAGGAACCAAAGCACAGCAGATGAGTTCGTAAGAAGCGGGTCTTCTGTGTTTTAAATGCATTCTTACTTCTAACTCTTATATGCATCTCCAGGGCTGGAAATGACGGTTTCTGCATTCTCCAAAGAAAGGGTTTCTGAACTGCTGCAAACACACATCAGGTTAACTCTAGAAGTTGAATACACACATTGACAACCATTCTGCTAGATAGCTCCGTTTTGGTTTTAGAGCAAGGTATTTCCCTTTACAGCCTGTTCTCCCATCCACTCTGGAATGTCTAAACGCAGCTTTTAGAAGAAACGTGTTTCTACCTCGCTGAATCTAAACATAGATGCAACTTCCTAAAAGGAACCAACACACAACAGATGAGTTCGTAAGAAGCGGGTCTTCTGTGTTTTAAACGCATTCTTACTGCTAACTCTTATAAGCGTCTCTAGGGCGGGAAAAGACTTTCTGCATTCTCCAAAGAAAGGGTTTCTGAACTGCTGCAAACACACATCAGTTTAACTCTGGATGATGAATACACACATTGACAACCATTCTGCTAGATAGCTCCGTTTTGGTTTTAGAGCAAGGTATTTCTCTTTACAGCCTGTTCTCCCATCCACTCTGGAATGTCCAAATGCAGCTTTTAGAAGAAACGTGTTTCTGCGTCGCTGAATCTAAACATAGATGCAACTTCCTAAAAGGAACCAACACACAGCAGAGGAGTTCGTAAGAAGCGGGTCTTCTGTGTTTTAAACGCATTCTTACTGCTAACTCTTATAAGCGTCTCTAGGACGGGAAGAGACTGTTTCTGCATTCTCCAAAGAAAGGGTTTCTGAACTGCTGCAAACACACATCAGTTTACCTCTGGAAGGTGAATACATACATTGACAACCATTCTGCTAGATAGCTCCGTTTTGGTTTTAGAGCAAAGTATTTCTCTTTACAGCCTGTTCTCCCATCCACTCTGGAATGTCCAAACACAGCTTTTAGAAGAAACGTGTTTCTTCCTCGCTGAAGCTAAACATAGATGAAACTTCCTAAAAGGAACCAAAGCACAGCAGATGAGTTCGTAAGAAGCGGGTCTTCTGTGTTTTAAACGCATTCTTACTGCTAACTCTTATATGCGTCTCTACGGCTGGAAATGACGGTTTCTGCATTCTCCAAAGAAAGGGTTTCTGAACTGCTGCAAACACACATCAGTTTAACTCTAGAAGTTGAATACACACATTGACAACCATTCTGCTAGATAGCTCCGTTTTGGTTTTAGAGCAAGGTATTTCCCTTTACAGCCTGTTCTCCAATCCACTCTGGAATGTCTAAACGCAGCTTTTAGAAGAAACGTGTTTCTACCTCGCTGAATCTAAACATAGATGCAACTTCCTAAAAGGAACCAACACACAACAGATGAGTTCATAAGAAGCGGGTCTTTTGTGTTTTAAACACATTCTTACTGCTAACTCTTATAAGCGTCTCTAGGGCGGGAAAAGACTGTTTCTGCATTCTCCAAAGAAAGGGTTTCTGAACTGCTGCAAACACACATCAGTTTAACTCTGGATGATGAATACACACATTGACAACCATTCTGCTAGATAGCTCCGTTTTGGTTTTAGAGCAAGGTATTTCTCTTTACAGCCTGTTCCCCCATCCACACTGGAATATCCAAACGCAGCTTTTAGAAGAAACGTTTTTCTACCTTGCTGAATCTAAACATAGATGCAACTTCCTAAAAGGAACTAACGCACAGCAGATGAGTTCGTAATAAGCGGGTCTTCTGTGTTTTAAACGCATTCTTACTGCTAACTCTTATATGCGTCTCTAGGGCTGAAAATGACTGTTTCTGCATTCTCCAAAGAAAGGGTTTCTGAACTGCTGCAAACACACATCAGTTTAACTCTGGATGATGAATACACACATTGACAACCATTCTGCTAGATAGCTCCGTTTTGGTTTTAGAGCAAGGTATTTCTCTTTACAGCCTGTTCTCCCATCCACTCTGGAATGTCCAAACGCAGCTTTTAGAAGAAACGTGTTTCTGCCTCGCTGAATCTAAACATAGATGCAACTTCCTAAAAGGAACCAACACACAGCAGAGGAGTTCGTAAAAATGGGTCTTCTTTGTTTTAAACGCATTCTTACTGCTAACTCTTATAAGCGTCTCTTGGACGGGAAAAGACTGTTTCTGCATTCTCCAAAGAAAGGGTTTCTGAACTGCTGCAAACACACATCAGTTTACCTCTGGATGGTGAATACATACATTGACAACCATTCTGCTAGATAGCTCCGTTTTGGTTTTAGAGCAAAGTATTTCTCTTTACAGCCTGCTCTCCCATCCACTCTGGAATGTCCAAACACAGCTTTTAGAAGAAACGTGTTTCTTCCTCGCTGAATCTAAACATAGATGAAACTTCCTAAAAGGAACCAAAGCACAGCAGATGAGTTCGTAAGAAGCGGGTCTCTTGTGTTTAAAACGCATTCTTTCTGCTAACTCTTATATGCGTCTCTAGGGCTGGAAATGACGGTTTCTGCATTCTCCAAAGAAAGGGTTTCTGAACTGCTGCAAACACACATCAGTTTAACTCTAGAAGTTGAATACACAAATTGACAACCATTCTGCTAGATAGCTCCGTTTTGTTTTAGAGCAAGGTATTTCCCTTTACAGCCTGTTCTCCCATCCACTCTGGAATGTCTAAACGCAGCTTTTAGAAGAAACGTGTTTCTACCTCGCTGAATCTAAACATAGATGCAACTTCCTAAAAGGAACCAACACACAACAGATGAGTTCATAAGAAGCGGGTCTTTTGTGTTTTAAACACATTCTTACTGCTAACTCTTATAAGTGTCTCTAGGGCAGGAAAAGACTGTTTCTGCATTCTCCAAAGAAAGGGTTTCTGAACTGCTGCAAACACACATCAGTTTAACTCTGGATGATGAATACACACATTGACAACCATTCTGCTAGATAGCTCCGTTTTGGTTTTAGAGCAAGGTATTTCTCTTTACAGCCTGTTCCCCCATCCACTCTGGAATATCCAAACGCAGCTTTTAGAAGAAACGTATTTCTACCTTGCTGAATCTAAACATAGATGCAACTTCCTAAAAGGAACTAACGCACAGCAGATGAGTTCGTAATAAGCGGGTCTTCTGTGTTTTAAACGCATTCTTACTGCTAACTCTTATATGCGTCTCTAGGGCTGAAAATGCCTGTTTCTGCATTCTCCAAAGAAAGGGTTTCTGAACTGCTGCAAACACACATCAGTTTAACTCTGGATGATGAATACACACATTGACAACCATTCTGCTAGATAGCTCCGTTTTGGTTTTAGAGCAAGGTATTTCTCTTTACAGCCTGTTCTCCCATCCACTCTGAAATGTCCAAACACAGCTTTTAGAAGAAACGTGTTTCTTCCTCGCTGAATCTAAACGTAGATGAAACTTCCTAAAAGGAACCAAAGCACAGCAGATGAGTTCGTAAGAAGCGGGTCATCTGTGTTTTAAACGCATTCTTACTGCTAACTCTTATATGCGTCTCCAGGGCTGGAAATGACGGTTTCTGCATTCTCCAAAGAAAGGGTTTCTGAACTGCTGCAAACACACATCAGGTTAACTCTAGAAGTTGAATACACACATTGACAACCATTCTGCTAGATAGCTCCGTTTTGGTTTTAGAGCAAGGTATTTCCCTTTACAGCCTGTTCTCCCATCCACTCTGGAATGTCTAAACGCAGCTTTTAGAAGAAACGTGTTTCTACCTCGCTGAATCTAAACATAGATGCAACTTCCTAAAAGGAACCAACACACAACAGATGAGTTCGTAAGAAGCGGGTCTTTTGTGTTTTAAACCCATTCTTACTGCTAACTCTTATAAGCGTCTCTAGGGCGGGAAAAGACTGTTTCTGCATTCTCCAAAGAAAGGGTTTCTGAACTGCTGCAAACACACATCAGTTTAACTCTGGATGATGAATACACACATTGACAACCATTCTGCTAGATAGCTCCGTTTTGGTTTTAGAGCAAGGTATTTCTCTTTACAGCCTGTTCTCCCATCCACTCTGGAATGTCCAAACGCAGCTTTTAGAAGAAACGTGTTTCTGCCTCGCTGAATCTAAACATAGATGCAACTTCCTAAAAGGAACCAACACACAGCAGAGGAGTTCGTAAGAAGCGGGTCTTCTGTGTTTTAAACGCATTCTTACTGCTAACTCTTATAAGCGTCTCTAGGACGGGAAAAGACTGTTTCTGCATTCTCCAAAGAAAGGGTTTCTGAACTGCTGCAAACACACATCAGTTTACCTCTGGAAGGTGAATACATACATTGACAACCATTCTGCTAGATAGCTCCGTTTTGGTTTTGGAGCAAAGTATTTCTCTTTACAGCCTGCTCTCCCATCCACTCTGGAATGTCCCAACACAGCTTTTAGAAGAAACGTGTTTCTTCCTCGCTGAAGCTAAACATAGATGAAACTTCCTAAAAGGAACCAAAGCACAGCAGATGAGTTCGTAAGAAGCGGGTCTTCTGTGTTTTAAATGCATTCTTACTGCTAACTGTTATATGCGTCTCTAGGGCTGGAAATGACTGTTTCTGCATTCTCCAAAGAAAGGGTTTCTGAACTGCTGCAAACACACATCAGTTTAACTCTGGATGATGAATACACACATTGACAACCATTCTGCTAGATAGCTCCGTTTTGGTTTTAGAGCAAGGTATTTCTCTTTACAGCCTGTTCTCCCATCCACTCTGGAATGTCCAAATGCAGCTTTTAGAAGAAACGTGTTTCTGCCTCGCTGAATATAAACATAGATGCAACTTCCTAAAAGGAACCAACACACAGCAGAGGAGTTCGTAAGAAGCGGGTCTTCTGTGTTTTAAACGCATTCTTACTGCTAACTCTTATAAGCGTCTCTAGGACGGGAAAAGACTGTTTCTGCATTCTCCAAAGAAAGGGTTTCTGAACTGCTGCAAACACACATCAGTTTACCTCTGGAAGGTGAATACATACATTGACAACCATTCTGCTAGATAGCTCCGTTTTGGTTTTGGAGCAAACTATTTCTCTTTACAGCCTGCTCTCCCATCCACTCTGGAATGTCCCAACACAGCTTTTAGAAGAAACGTGTTTCTTCCTCGCTGAATCTAAACATAGATGAAACTTCCTAAAAGGAACCAAAGCACAGCAGATGAGTTCGTAAGAAGCGGGTCTTCTGTGTTTTAAATGCATTCTTACTTCTAACTCTTATATGCATCTCCAGGGCTGGAAATGACGGTTTCTGCATTCTCCAAAGAAAGGGTTTCTGAACTGCTGCAAACACACATCAGGTTAACTCTAGAAGTTGAATACACACATTGACAACCATTCTGCTAGATAGCTCCGTTTTGGTTTTAGAGCAAGGTATTTCCCTTTACAGCCTGTTCTCCCATCCACTCTGGAATGTCTAAACGCAGCTTTTAGAAGAAACGTGTTTCTACCTCGCTGAATCTAAACATAGATGCAACTTCCTAAAAGGAACCAACACACAACAGATGAGTTCGTAAGAAGCGGGTCTTCTGTGTTTTAAACGCATTCTTACTGCTAACTCTTATAAGCGTCTCTAGGGCGGGAAAAGACTTTCTGCATTCTCCAAAGAAAGGGTTTCTGAACTGCTGCAAACACACATCAGTTTAACTCTGGATGATGAATACACACATTGACAACCATTCTGCTAGATAGCTCCGTTTTGGTTTTAGAGCAAGGTATTTCTCTTTACAGCCTGTTCTCCCATCCACTCTGGAATGTCCAAATGCAGCTTTTAGAAGAAACGTGTTTCTGCGTCGCTGAATCTAAACATAGATGCAACTTCCTAAAAGGAACCAACACACAGCAGAGGAGTTCGTAAGAAGCGGGTCTTCTGTGTTTTAAACGCATTCTTACTGCTAACTCTTATAAGCGTCTCTAGGACGGGAAGAGACTGTTTCTGCATTCTCCAAAGAAAGGGTTTCTGAACTGCTGCAAACACACATCAGTTTACCTCTGGAAGGTGAATACATACATTGACAACCATTCTGCTAGATAGCTCCGTTTTGGTTTTAGAGCAAAGTATTTCTCTTTACAGCCTGTTCTCCCATCCACTCTGGAATGTCCAAACACAGCTTTTAGAAGAAACGTGTTTCTTCCTCGCTGAAGCTAAACATAGATGAAACTTCCTAAAAGGAACCAAAGCACAGCAGATGAGTTCGTAAGAAGCGGGTCTTCTGTGTTTTAAACGCATTCTTACTGCTAACTCTTATATGCGTCTCTACGGCTGGAAATGACGGTTTCTGCATTCTCCAAAGAAAGGGTTTCTGAACTGCTGCAAACACACATCAGTTTAACTCTAGAAGTTGAATACACACATTGACAACCATTCTGCTAGATAGCTCCGTTTTGGTTTTAGAGCAAGGTATTTCCCTTTACAGCCTGTTCTCCAATCCACTCTGGAATGTCTAAACGCAGCTTTTAGAAGAAACGTGTTTCTACCTCGCTGAATCTAAACATAGATGCAACTTCCTAAAAGGAACCAACACACAACAGATGAGTTCATAAGAAGCGGGTCTTTTGTGTTTTAAACACATTCTTACTGCTAACTCTTATAAGCGTCTCTAGGGCGGGAAAAGACTGTTTCTGCATTCTCCAAAGAAAGGGTTTCTGAACTGCTGCAAACACACATCAGTTTAACTCTGGATGATGAATACACACATTGACAACCATTCTGCTAGATAGCTCCGTTTTGGTTTTAGAGCAAGGTATTTCTCTTTACAGCCTGTTCCCCCATCCACACTGGAATATCCAAACGCAGCTTTTAGAAGAAACGTTTTTCTACCTTGCTGAATCTAAACATAGATGCAACTTCCTAAAAGGAACTAACGCACAGCAGATGAGTTCGTAATAAGCGGGTCTTCTGTGTTTTAAACGCATTCTTACTGCTAACTCTTATATGCGTCTCTAGGGCTGAAAATGACTGTTTCTGCATTCTCCAAAGAAAGGGTTTCTGAACTGCTGCAAACACACATCAGTTTAACTCTGGATGATGAATACACACATTGACAACCATTCTGCTAGATAGCTCCGTTTTGGTTTTAGAGCAAGGTATTTCTCTTTACAGCCTGTTCTCCCATCCACTCTGGAATGTCCAAACGCAGCTTTTAGAAGAAACGTGTTTCTGCCTCGCTGAATCTAAACATAGATGCAACTTCCTAAAAGGAACCAACACACAGCAGAGGAGTTCGTAAAAATGGGTCTTCTTTGTTTTAAACGCATTCTTACTGCTAACTCTTATAAGCGTCTCTTGGACGGGAAAAGACTGTTTCTGCATTCTCCAAAGAAAGGGTTTCTGAACTGCTGCAAACACACATCAGTTTACCTCTGGATGGTGAATACATACATTGACAACCATTCTGCTAGATAGCTCCGTTTTGGTTTTAGAGCAAAGTATTTCTCTTTACAGCCTGCTCTCCCATCCACTCTGGAATGTCCAAACACAGCTTTTAGAAGAAACGTGTTTCTTCCTCGCTGAATCTAAACATAGATGAAACTTCCTAAAAGGAACCAAAGCACAGCAGATGAGTTCGTAAGAAGCGGGTCTCTTGTGTTTAAAACGCATTCTTTCTGCTAACTCTTATATGCGTCTCTAGGGCTGGAAATGACGGTTTCTGCATTCTCCAAAGAAAGGGTTTCTGAACTGCTGCAAACACACATCAGTTTAACTCTAGAAGTTGAATACACAAATTGACAACCATTCTGCTAGATAGCTCCGTTTTGTTTTAGAGCAAGGTATTTCCCTTTACAGCCTGTTCTCCCATCCACTCTGGAATGTCTAAACGCAGCTTTTAGAAGAAACGTGTTTCTACCTCGCTGAATCTAAACATAGATGCAACTTCCTAAAAGGAACCAACACACAACAGATGAGTTCATAAGAAGCGGGTCTTTTGTGTTTTAAACACATTCTTACTGCTAACTCTTATAAGTGTCTCTAGGGCAGGAAAAGACTGTTTCTGCATTCTCCAAAGAAAGGGTTTCTGAACTGCTGCAAACACACATCAGTTTAACTCTGGATGATGAATACACACATTGACAACCATTCTGCTAGATAGCTCCGTTTTGGTTTTAGAGCAAGGTATTTCTCTTTACAGCCTGTTCCCCCATCCACTCTGGAATATCCAAACGCAGCTTTTAGAAGAAACGTATTTCTACCTTGCTGAATCTAAACATAGATGCAACTTCCTAAAAGGAACTAACGCACAGCAGATGAGTTCGTAATAAGCGGGTCTTCTGTGTTTTAAACGCATTCTTACTGCTAACTCTTATATGCGTCTCTAGGGCTGAAAATGCCTGTTTCTGCATTCTCCAAAGAAAGGGTTTCTGAACTGCTGCAAACACACATCAGTTTAACTCTGGATGATGAATACACACATTGACAACCATTCTGCTAGATAGCTCCGTTTTGGTTTTAGAGCAAGGTATTTCTCTTTACAGCCTGTTCTCCCATCCACTCTGAAATGTCCAAACACAGCTTTTAGAAGAAACGTGTTTCTTCCTCGCTGAATCTAAACGTAGATGAAACTTCCTAAAAGGAACCAAAGCACAGCAGATGAGTTCGTAAGAAGCGGGTCATCTGTGTTTTAAACGCATTCTTACTGCTAACTCTTATATGCGTCTCCAGGGCTGGAAATGACGGTTTCTGCATTCTCCAAAGAAAGGGTTTCTGAACTGCTGCAAACACACATCAGGTTAACTCTAGAAGTTGAATACACACATTGACAACCATTCTGCTAGATAGCTCCGTTTTGGTTTTAGAGCAAGGTATTTCCCTTTACAGCCTGTTCTCCCATCCACTCTGGAATGTCTAAACGCAGCTTTTAGAAGAAACGTGTTTCTACCTCGCTGAATCTAAACATAGATGCAACTTCCTAAAAGGAACCAACACACAACAGATGAGTTCGTAAGAAGCGGGTCTTTTGTGTTTTAAACCCATTCTTACTGCTAACTCTTATAAGCGTCTCTAGGGCGGGAAAAGACTGTTTCTGCATTCTCCAAAGAAAGGGTTTCTGAACTGCTGCAAACACACATCAGTTTAACTCTGGATGATGAATACACACATTGACAACCATTCTGCTAGATAGCTCCGTTTTGGTTTTAGAGCAAGGTATTTCTCTTTACAGCCTGTTCCCCCATCCACTCTGGAATATCCAAACGCAGCTTTTAGAAGAAACGTTTTTCTACCTTGCTGAATCTAAACATAGATGCAACTTCCTAAAAGGAACTAACGCACAGCAGATGAGTTCGTAATAAGCGGGTCTTCTGTGTTTTAAACGCATTCTTACTGCTAACTCTTATATGCGTCTCTAGGGCTGAAAATGACTGTTTCTGCATTCTCCAAAGAAAGGGTTTCTGAACTGCTGCAAACACACATCAGTTTAACTCTGGATGATGAATACAAACATTGACAACCATTCTGCTAGATAGCTCCGTTTTGGTTTTAGAGCAACGTATTTCTCTTTACAGCCTGTTCTCCCATCCACTCTGGAATGTCCAAACGCAGCTTTTAGAAGAAACGTGTTTCTGCCTCGCTGAATCTAAACATAGATGCAACTTCCTAAAAGGAACCAACACACAGCAGAGGAGTTCGTAAGAAGCGGGTCTTCTGTGTTTTAAACGCATTCTTACTGCTAACTCTTATAAGCGTCTCTAGGACGGGAAAAGACTGTTTCTGCATTCTCCAAACAAAGGGTTTCTGAACTGCTGCAAACACACATCAGTTTACCTCTGGAAGGTGAATATATACATTGACAACCATTCTGCTAGATAGCTCCGTTTTGGTTTTAGAGCAAAGTATTTCTCTTTACAGCCTGTTCTCCCATCCACTCTGGAATGTCCAAACACAGCTTTTAGAAGAAACGTGTTTCTTCCTCGCTGAATCTAAACGTAGATGAAACTTCCTAAAAGGAACCAAAGCACAGCAGATGAGTTCGTAAGAAGCGGGTCTTCTGTGTTTTAAACGCATTCTTACTGCTAACTCTTATATGCGTCTCCAGGGCTGGAAATGACGGTTTCTGCATTCTCCAAAGAAAGGGTTTCTGAACTGCTGCAAACACACATCAGGTTAACTCTAGAAGTTGAATACACACATTGACAACCATTCTGCTAGATAGCTCCGTTTTGGTTTTAGAGCAAGGTATTTCCCTTTACAGCCTGTTCTCCCATCCACTCTGGAATGTCTAAACGCAGCTTTTAGAAGAAACGTGTTTCTACCTCGCTGAATCTAAACATAGATGCAACTTCCTAAAAGGAACCAACACACAACAGATGAGTTCGTAAGAAGCGGGTCTTTTGTGTTTTAAACACATTCTTACTGCTAACTCTTATAAGCGTCTCTAGGGCGGGAAAAGACTGTTTCTGCATTCTCCAAAGAAAGGGTTTCTGAACTGCTGCAAACACACATCAGTTTAACTCTGGATGATGAATACACACATTGACAACCATTCTGCTAGATAGCTCCGTTTTGGTTTTAGAGCAAGGTATTTCTCTTTACAGCCTGTTCTCCCATCCACTCTGGAATGTCCAAACGCAGCTTTTAGAAGAAACGTGTTTCTGCCTCGCTGAATCTAAACATAGATGCAACTTCCTAAAAGGAACCAACACACAGCAGAGGAGTTCGTAAGAAGCGGGTCTTCTGTGTTTTAAACGCATTCTTACTGCTAACTCTTATAAGCGTCTCTAGGATGGGAAAAGACTGTTTCAGCATTCTCCAAAGAAAGGGTTTCTGAACTGCTGCAAACACACATCAGTTTACCTCTGGAAGGTGAATACATACATTGACAACCATTCTGCTAGATAGCTCCGTTTTGGTTTTAGAGCAAAGTATTTCTCTTTACAGCCTGTTCTCCCATCCACTCTGAAATGTCCAAACACAGCTTTTAGAAGAAACGTGTGTCTTCTTCGCTGAATCTAAACATAGATGAAACTTCCTAAAAGGAACCAAATCACAGCAGATGAGTTCATAATAAGCGGGTCTTCTGTGTTTTAAACGCATTCTTACTGCTAACTCTTATATGCGTCTCTAGGGCTGAAAATGACTGTTTCTGCATTCTCCAAAGAAAGGGTTTCTGAACTGCTGCAAACACACATCAGTTTAACTCTGGATGATGAATACACACATTGACAACCATTCTGCTAGATAGCTCCGTTTTGGTTTTAGAGCAAGGTATTTCTCTTTACAGCCTGTTCTCCCATCCACTCTGGAATGTCCAAATGCAGCTTTTAGAAGAAACGTGTTTCTGCCTCGCTGAATATAAACATAGATGCAACTTCCTAAAAGGAACCAACACACAGCAGAGGAGTTCGTAAGAAGCGGGTCTTCTGTGTTTTAAACGCATTCTAACTGTTAACTCTTATAAGCGTCTCTAGGACGGGAAAAGACTGTTTCTGCATTCTCCAAAGAAAGGGTTTCTGAACTGCTGCAAACACACATCAGTTTACCTCTGGAAGGTGAATACACACATTGACAACCATTCTGCTAGATAGCTCCGTTTTGGTTTTGGAGCAAACTATTTCTCTTTACAGCCTGCTCTCCCATCCACTCTGGAATGTCCCAACACAGCTTTTAGAAGAAACGTGTTTCTTCCTCGCTGAATCTAAACATAGATGAAACTTCCTAAAAGGAACCAAAGCACAGCAGATGAGTTCGTAAGAAGCGGGTCTTCTGTGTTTTAAATGCATTCTTACTGCTAACTCTTATATGCATCTCCAGGGCTGGAAATGACGGTTTCTGCATTCTCCAAAGAAAGGGTTTCTGAACTGCTGCAAACACACATCAGGTTAACTCTAGAAGTTGAATACACACATTGACAACCATTCTGCTAGATAGCTCCGTTTTGGTTTTAGAGCAAGGTATTTCCCTTTACAGCCTGTTCTCCCATCCACTCTGGAATGTCTAAACGCAGCTTTTAGAAGAAACGTGTTTCTACCTCGCTGAATCTAAACATAGATGCAACTTCCTAAAAGGAACCAACACACAACAGATGAGTTCGTAAGAAGCGGGTCTTTTGTGTTTTAAACCCATTCTTACTGCTAACTCTTATAAGCGTCTCTAGGGCGGGAAAAGACTTTCTGCATTCTCCAAAGAAAGGGTTTCTGAACTGCTGCAAACACACATCAGTTTAACTCTGGATGATGAATACACACATTGACAACCATTCTGCTAGATAGCTCCGTTTTGGTTTTAGAGCAAGGTATTTCTCTTTACAGCCTGTTCTCCCATCCACTCTGGAATGTCCAAACGCAGCTTTTAGAAGAAACGTGTTTCTGCCTCGCTGAATGTAAACATAGATGCAACTTCCTAAAAGGAACCAACACACAGCAGAGGAGTTCGTAAGAAGCGGGTCTTCTGTGTTTTAAACGCATTCTTACTGCTAACTCTTATAAGCGTCTCTAGGACGGGAAAAGACTGTTTCTGCATTCTCCAAAGAAAGGGTTTCTGAACTGCTGCAAACACACATCAGTTTACCTCTGGAAGGTGAATACATACATTGACAACCATTCTGCTAGATAGCTCCGTTTTGGTTTTAGAGCAAAATATTTCTCTTTACAGCCTGTTCTACCATCCACTCTGAAATGTCCAAACACAGCTTTTAGAAGAAACGTGTGTCTTCTTCGCTGAATCTAAACATAGATGAAACTTCCTAAAAGGAACCAAAGCACAGCAGATGAGTTCGTAAGAAGCGGGTCTTCTGTGTTTTAAACCCATTCTTACTGCTAACTCTTATATGCGTCTCTAGGGCTGAAAATGACTGTTTCTGCATTCTCCAAAGAAAGGGTTTCTGAACTGCTGCAAACACACATCAGTTTAACTCTGGATGATGAATACACACATTGACAACCATTCTGCTAGATAGCTCCGTTTTGGTTTTAGAGCAAGGTATTTCTCTTTACAGCCTGTTCTCCCATCCACTCTGGAATGTCCAAATGCAGCTTTTAGAAGAAACGTGTTTCTGCCTCGCTGAATCTAAACATAGATGCAACTTCCTAAACGGAACCAACACACAGCAGAGGAGTTCGTAAGAAGCGGGTGTTCTGTGTTTTAAACGCATTCTTACTGCTAACTCTTATAAGCGTCTCTAGGACGGGAAAAGACTGTTTCTGCATTCTCCAAAGAAAGGGTTTCTGAACTGCTGCAAACACACATCAGTTTACCTCTGGAAGGTGAATACATACATTGACAACCATTCTGCTAGATAGCTTTGTTTTGGTTTTGGAGCAAAGTATTTCTCTTTACAGCCTGCTCTCCCATCCACTCTGGAATGTCCCAACACAGCTTTTAGAAGAAACGTGTTTCTTCCTCGCTGAATCTAAACATAGATGAAACTTCCTAAAAGGAACCAAAGCACAGCAGATGAGTTCGTAAGAAGCGGGTCTTCTGTGTTTTAAATGCATTCTTACTGCTAACTGTTATATGCGTCTCTAGGGCTGGAAATGACGGTTTCTGCATTCTCCAAAGAAAGGGTTTCTGAACTGCTGCAAACACACATCAGTTTAACTCTAGAAGTTGAATACAAACATTGACAACCATTCTGCTAGATAGCTCCGTTTTGGTTTTAGAGCAAGGTATTTCCCTTTACAGCCTGTTCTCCCATCCACTCTGGAATGTCTAAACGCAGCTTTTAGAAGAAACGTGTTTCTACCTCGCTGAATCTAAACATAGATGCAACTTCCTAAAAGGAACCAACACACAACAGATGAGTTCGTAAGAAGCGGGTCTTTTGTGTTTTAAACACATTCTTACTGCTAACTCTTATAAGCGTCTCTAGGGCGGGAAAAGACTGTTTCTGCATTCTCCAAAGAAAGGGTTTCTGAACTGCTGCAAACACACATCAGTTTAACTCTGGATGATGAATACACACATTGACAACCATTCTGCTAGATAGCTCCGTTTTGGTTTTAGAGCAAGGTATTTCTCTTTACAGCCTGTTCTCCCATCCACTCTGGAATATCCAAACGCAGCTTTTAGAAGAAACGTTTTTCTACCTTGCTGAATCTAAACATAGATGCAACTTCCTAAAAGGAACTAACGCACAGCAGATGAGTTCGTAATAAGCGGGTCTTCTGTGTTTTAAACGCATTCTTACTGCTAACTCTTATATGCGTCTCTAGGGCTGAAAATGACTGTTTCTGCGTTCTCCAAAGAAAGGGTTTCTGAACTGCTGCAAACACACATCAGTTTAACTCTGGATGATGAATACACACATTGACAACCATTCTGCTAGATAGCTCCGTTTTGGTTTTAGAGCAAGGTATTTCTCTTTACAGCCTGTTCTCCCATCCACTCTGGAATGTCCAAACGCAGCTTTTAGAAGAAACGTGTTTCTGCCTCGCTGAATCTAAACATAGATGCAACTTCCTAAAAGGAACCAACACACAGCAGAGGAGTTCGTAAGAAGCGGGTCTTCTGTGTTTTAAACGCATTCTTACTGCTAACTCTTATAAGCGTCTCTAGGACGGGAAAAGACTGTTTCTGCATTCTCCAAACAAAGGGTTTCTGAACTGCTGCAAACACACATCAGTTTACCTCTGGAAGGTGAATACATACATTGACAACCATTCTGCTAGATAGCTCCGTTTTGGTTTTAGAGCAAAGTATTTCTCTTTACAGCCTGTTCTCCCATCCACTCTGGAATGTCCAAACACAGCTTTTAGAAGAAACGTGTTTCTTCCTCGCTGAATCTAAACGTAGATGAAACTTCCTAAAAGGAACCAAAGCACAGCAGATGAGTTCGTAAGAAGCGGGTCTTCTGTGTTTTAAACGCATTCTTACTGCTAACTCTTATATGCGTCTCTACGGCTGGAAATGACGGTTTCTGCATTCTCCAAAGAAAGGGTTTCTGAACTGCTGCAAACACACATCAGTTTAACTCTAGAAGTTGAATACACACATTGACAACCATTCTGCTAGATAGCTCCGTTTTGGTTTTAGAGCAAGGTATTTCCCTTTACAGCCTGTTCTCCCATCCACTCTGGAATGTCTAAACGCAGCTTTTAGAAGAAACGTGTTTCTACCTCGCTGAATCTAAACATAGATGCAACTTCCTAAAAGGAACCAACACACAACAGATGAGTTCGTAAGAAGCGGGTCTTTTGTGTTTTAAACACATTCTTACTGCTAACTCTTATAAGCGTCTCTAGGGCGGGAAAAGACTGTTTCTGCATTCTCCAAAGAAAGGGTTTCTGAACTGCTGCAAACACACATCAGTTTAACTCTGGATGATGAATACACACATTGACAACCATTCTGCTAGATAGCTCCGTTTTGGTTTTAGAGCAAGGTATTTCTCTTTACAGCCTGTTCCCCCATCCACTCTGGAATATCCAAACGCAGCTTTTAGAAGAAACGTATTTCTACCTTGCTGAATCTAAACATAGATGCAACTTCCTAAAAGGAACTAACGCACAGCAGATGAGTTCGTAAGAAGCGGGTCTTCTGTGTTTTAAACGCATTCTTACTGCTAACTCTTATATGCGTCTCTAGGGCTGAAAATGCCTGTTTCTGCATTCTCCAAAGAAAGGGTTTCTGAACTGCTGCAAACACACATCAGTTTAACTCTGGATGATGAATACACACATTGACAACCATTCTGCTAGATAGCTCCGTTTTGGTTTTAGAGCAAGGTATTTCTCTTTACAGCCTGTTCTCCCATCCACTCTGAAATGTCCAAACACAGCTTTTAGAAGAAACGTGTTTCTTCCTCGCTGAATCTAAACATAGATGAAACTTCCTAAAAGGAACCAAAGCACAGCAGATGAGTTCGTAAGAAGCGGGTCTCTTGTGTTTTAAACGCATTCTTTCTGCTAACTCTTATATGCGTCTCTAGGGCTGGAAATGACGGTTTCTGCATTCTCCAAAGAAAGGGTTTCTGAACTGCTGCAAACACACATCAGTTTAACTCTAGAAGTTGAATACACACATTGACAACCATTCTGCTAGATAGCTCCGTTTTGTTTTAGAGCAAGGTATTTCCCTTTACAGCCTGTTCTCCCATCCACTCTGGAATGTCTAAACGCAGCTTTTAGAAGAAACGTGTTTCTACCTCGCTGAATCTAAACATAGATGCAACTTCCTAAAAGGAACCAACACACAACAGATGAGTTCATAAGAAACGGGTCTTTTGTGTTTTAAACACATTCTTACTGCTAACTCTTATAAGTGTCTCTAGGGCAGGAAAAGACTGTTTCTGCATTCTCCAAAGAAAGGGTTTCTGAACTGCTGCAAACACACATCAGTTTAACTCTGGATGATGAATACACACATTGACAACCATTCTGCTAGATAGCTCCGTTTTGGTTTTAGAGCAAGGTATTTCTCTTTACAGCCTGTTCTCCCATCCACTCTGGAATGTCCAAACGCAGCTTTTAGAAGAAACGTGTTTCTGCCTCGCTGAATCTAAACATAGATGCAACTTCCTAAAAGGAACCAACACACAGCAGATGAGTTCGTAAGAAGCGGATCTTCTGTGTTTTAAACGCATTCTTACTGCTAACTCTTATAAGCGTCTCTAGGACGGGAAAAGGCTGTTTCTGCATTCTCCAAAGAAAGGGTTTCTGAACTGCTGCAAACACACATCAGTTTACCTCTGGAAGGTGAATATATACATTGACAACCATTCTGCTAGATAGCTCCGTTTTGGTTTTAGAGCAAAGTATTTCTCTTTACAGCCTGTTCTCCCATCCACTCTGGAATGTCCAAACACAGCTTTTAGAAGAAACGTGTTTCTTCCTCGCTGAATCTAAACGTAGATGAAACTTCCTAAAAGGAACCAAAGAACAGCAGATGAGTTCGTAAGAAGCGGGTCTTCTGTGTTTTAAACGCATTCTTACTGCTAACTCTTATATGCGTCTCCAGGGCTGGAAATGACGGTTTCTGCATTCTCCAAAGAAAGGGTTTCTGAACTGCTGCAAACACACATCAGGTTAACTCTAGAAGTTGAATACACACATTGACAACCATTCTGCTAGATAGCTCCATTTTGGTTTTAGAGCAAGGTATTTCCCTTTACAGACTGTTCTCCCATCCATTCTGGAATGTCTAAACGCAGCTTATAGAAGAAACGTGTTTCTACCTCGCTGAATCTAAACATAGATGCAACTTCCTAAAAGGAACCAACACACAACAGATGAGTTCGTAAGAAGCGGGTCTTTTGTGTTTTAAACACATTCTTACTGCTAACTCTTATAAGCGTCTCTAGGGCGGGAAAAGACTGTTTCTGCATTCTCCAAAGAAAGGGTTTCTGAACTGCTGCAAACACACATCAGTTTAACTCTGGATGATGAATACACACATTGACAACCATTCTGCTAGATAGCTCCGTTTTGGTTTTAGAGCAAGGTATTTCTCTTTACAGCCTGTTCTCCCATCCACTCTGAAATATCCAAACGCAGCTTTTAGAAGAAACGTTTTTCTACCTTGCTGAATCTAAACATAGATGCAACTTCCTAAAAGGAACTAACGAACAGCAGATGAGTTCGTAATAAGCGGGTCTTCTGTGTTTTAAACGCATTCTTACTGCTAACTCTTATATGCGTCTCTAGGGCTGAAAATGACTGTTTCTGCATTCTCCAAAGAAAGGGTTTCTGAACTGCTGCAAACACACATCAGTTTAACTCTGGATGATGAATACACACATTGACAACCATTCTGCTAGATAGCTCCGTTTTGGTTTTAGTGCAAGGTATTTCTCTTTACAGCCTGTTCTCCCATCCACTCTGGAATGTCCAAACGCAGCTTTTAGAAGAAACGTGTTTCTGCCTCGCTGAATCTAAACATAGATGCAACTTCCTAAAAGGAACCAACACACAGCAGAGGAGTTCGTAAAAACGGGTCTTTTTTGTTTTAAACGCATTCTTACTGCTAACTCTTATAAGCGTCTCTAGGACGGGAAAAGACTGTTTCTGCATTCTCCAAAGAAAGGATTTCTGAACTGCTGCAAACACACATCAGTTTACCTCTGGATGGTGAATACATACATTGACAACCATTCTGCTAGATAGCTCCGTTTTGGTTTTAGAGCAAAGTATTTCTCTTTACAGCCTGCTCTCCCATCCACTCTGGAATGTCCAAACACAGCTTTTAGAAGAAACGTGTTTCTTCCTCGCTGAATCTAAACATAGATGAAACTTCCTAAAAGGAACCAAAGCACAGCAGATGAGTTCGTAAGAAGCGGGTCTCTTGTGTTTTAAACGCATTCTTTCTGCTAACTCTTATATGCGTCTCTAGGGCTGGAAATCACGGTTTCTGCATTCTCCAAAGAAAGGGTTTCTGAACTGCTGCAAACACACATGAGTTTAACTCTAGAAGTTGAATACACACATTGACAACCATTCTGCTAGATAGCTCCGTTTTGGTTTTAGAGCAAGGTATTTCTCTTTACAGCCTGTTCTCCCATCCACTCTGGAATGTCCAAACGCAGCTTTTAGAAGAAACGTGTTTCTGCCTCGCTGAATCTAAACATAGATGCAACTTCCTAAAAGGAACCAACACACAGCAGATGAGTTCGTAAGAAGCGGATCTTCTGTGTTTTAAACGCATTCTTACTGCTAACTCTTATAAGCGTCTCTAGGACGGGAAAAGACTGTTTCTGCATTCTCCAAAGAAAGGGTTTCTGAACTGCTGCAAACACACATCAGTTTACCTCTGGAAGGTGAATATATACATTGACAACCATTCTGCTAGATAGCTCCGTTTTGGTTTTAGAGCAAAGTATTTCTCTTTACAGCCTGTTCTCCCATCCACTCTGGAATGTCCAAACACAGCTTTTAGAAGAAACGTGTTTCTTCCTCGCTGAATCTAAACGTAGATGAAACTTCCTAAAAGGAACCAAAGCACAGCAGATGAGTTCGTAAGAAGCGGGTCTTCTGTGTTTTAAACGCATTCTTACTGCTAACTCTTATATGCGTCTCCAGGGCTGGAAATGACGGTTTCTGCATTCTCCAAAGAAAGGGTTTCTGAACTGCTGCAAACACACATCAGGTTAACTCTAGAAGTTGAATACACACATTGACAACCATTCTGCTAGATAGCTCCGTTTTGGTTTTAGAGCAAGGTATTTCCCTTTACAGCCTGTTCTCCCATCCACTCTGGAATGTCTAAACGCAGCTTTTAGAAGAAACGTGTTTCTACCTCGCTGAATCTAAACATAGATGCAACTTCCTAAAAGGAACCAACACACAACAGATGAGTTCGTAAGAAGCGGGTCTTTTGTGTTTTAAACACATTCTTACTGCTAACTCTTATAAGCGTCTCTAGGGCGGGAAAAGACTGTTTCTGCATTCTCCAAAGAAAGGGTTTCTGAACTGCTGCAAACACACATCAGTTTAACTCTGGATGATGAATACACACATTGACAACCATTCTGCTAGATAGCTCCGTTTTGGTTTTAGAGCAAGGTATTTCTCTTTACAGCCTGTTCTCCCATCCACTCTGGAATGTCCAAACGCAGCTTTTAGAAGAAACGTGTTTCTGCCTCGCTGAATCTAAACATAGATGCAACTTCCTAAAAGGAACCAACACACAGCAGAGGAGTTCGTAAGAAGCGGGTCTTCTGTGTTTTAAACGCATTCTTACTGCTAACTCTTATAAGCGTCTCTAGGATGGGAAAAGACTGTTTCTGCATTCTCCAAAGAAAGGGTTTCTGAACTGCTGCAAACACACATCAGTTTACCTCTGGAAGGTGAATACATACATTGACAACCATTCTGCTAGATAGCTCCGTTTTGGTTTTAGAGCAAAGTATTTCTCTTTACAGCCTGTTCTCCCATCCACTCTGAAATGTCCAAACACAGCTTTTAGAAGAAACGTGTGTCTTCTTCGCTGAATCTAAACATAGATGAAACTTCCTAAAAGGAACCAAAGCACAGCAGATGAGTTCGTAATAAGCGGGTCTTCTGTGTTTTAAACGCATTCTTACTGCTAACTCTTATATGCGTCTCTAGGGCTGAAAATGACTGTTTCTGCATTCTCCAAAGAAAGGGTTTCTGAACTGCTGCAAACACACATCAGTTTAACTCTGGATGATGAATACACACATTGACAACCATTCTGCTAGATAGCTCCGTTTTGGTTTTAGAGCAAGGTATTTCTCTTTACAGCCTGTTCTCCCATCCACTCTGGAATGTCCAAATGCAGCTTTTAGAAGAAACGTGTTTCTGCCTCGCTGAATATAAACATAGATGCAACTTCCTAAAAGGAACCAACACACAGCAGAGGAGTTCGTAAGAAGCGGGTCTTCTGTGTTTTAAACGCATTCTTACTGCTAACTCTTATAAGCGTCTCTAGGACGGGAAAAGACTGTTTCTGCATTCTCCAAAGAAAGGGTTTCTGAACTGCTGCAAACACACATCAGTTTACCTCTGGAAGGTGAATACATACATTGACAACCATTCTGCTAGATAGCTCTGTTTTGGTTTTGGAGCAAACTATTTCTCTTTACAGCCTGCTCTCCCATCCACTCTGGAATGTCCCAACACAGCTTTTAGAAGAAACGTGTTTCTTCCTCGCTGAATCTAAACATAGATGAAACTTCCTAAAAGGAACCAAAGCACAGCAGATGAGTTCGTAAGAAGCGGGTCTTCTGTGTTTTAAATGCATTCTTACTGCTAACTCTTATATGCGTCTCTAGGGCTGGAAATGACGGTTTCTGCATTCTCCAAAGAAAGGGTTTCTGAACTGCTGCAAACACACATGAGTTTAACTCTAGAAGTTGAATACACACATTGACAACCATTCTGCTAGATAGCTCCATTTTGGTTTTAGAGCAAGGTATTTCCCTTTACAGACTGTTCTCCCATCCATTCTGGAATGTCTAAACGCAGCTTATAGAAGAAACGTGTTTCTACCTCGCTGAATCTAAACATAGATGCAACTTCCTAAAAGGAACCAACACACAACAGATGAGTTCGTAAGAAGCGGGTCTTTTGTGTTTTAAACACATTCTTACTGCTAACTCTTATAAGCGTCTCTAGGGCGGGAAAAGACTGTTTCTGCATTCTCCAAAGAAAGGGTTTCTGAACTGCTGCAAACACACATCAGTTTAACTCTGGATGATGAATACACACATTGACAACCATTCTGCTAGATAGCTCCGTTTTGGTTTTAGAGCAAGGTATTTCTCTTTACAGCCTGTTCTCCCATCCACTCTGAAATATCCAAACGCAGCTTTTAGAAGAAACGTTTTTCTACCTTGCTGAATCTAAACATAGATGCAACTTCCTAAAAGGAACTAACGAACAGCAGATGAGTTCGTAATAAGCGGGTCTTCTGTGTTTTAAACGCATTCTTACTGCTAACTCTTATATGCGTCTCTAGGGCTGAAAATGACTGTTTCTGCATTCTCCAAAGAAAGGGTTTCTGAACTGCTGCAAACACACATCAGTTTAACTCTGGATGATGAATACACACATTGACAACCATTCTGCTAGATAGCTCCGTTTTGGTTTTAGAGCAAGGTATTTCTCTTTACAGCCTGTTCTCCCATCCACTCTGGAATGTCCAAACGCAGCTTTTAGAAGAAACGTGTTTCTGCCTCGCTGAATCTAAACATAGATGCAACTTCCTAAAAGGAACCAACACACAGCAGAGGAGTTCGTAAAAACGGGTCTTCTTTGTTTTAAACGCATTCTTACTGCTAACTCTTATAAGCGTCTCTAGGTCGGGAAAAGACTGTTTCTGCATTCTCCAAAGAAAGGATTTCTGAACTGCTGCAAACACACATCAGTTTAACTCTGGATGGTGAATACATACATTGAGAACCATTCTGCTAGATAGCTCCGTTTTGGTTTTAGAGCAAAGTATTTCTCTTTACAGCCTGCTCTCCCATCCACTCTGGAATGTCCAAACACAGCTTTTAGAAGAAACGTGTTTCTTCCTCGCTGAATCTAAACATAGATGAAACTTCCTAAAAGGAACCAAAGCACAGCAGATGAGTTCGTAAGAAGCGGGTCTCTTGTGTTTTAAACGCATTCTTTCTGCTAACTCTTATATGCGTCTCTAGGGCTGGAAATCACGGTTTCTGCATTCTCCAAAGAAAGGGTTTCTGAACTGCTGCAAACACACATGAGTTTAACTCTAGAAGTTGAATACACACATTGACAACCATTCTGCTAGATAGCTCCGTTTTGTTTTAGAGCAAGGTATTTCCCTTTACAGCCTGTTCTCCCATCTACACTGGAATGTCTAAACGCAGCTTTTAGAAGAAACGTGTTTCTACCTCGCTGAATCTAAACATAGATGCAACTTCCTAAAAGGAACCAACACAAAACAGATGAGTTCATAAGAAGCGGGTCTTTTGTGTTTTAAACACATTCTTACTGCTAACTCTTATAAGTGTCTCTAGGGCAGGAAAAGACTGTTTCTGCATTCTCCAAAGAAAGGGTTTCTGAACTGCTGCAAACACACATCAGTTTAACTCTGGATGATGAATACACACATTGACAACCATTCTGCTAGATAGCTCCGTTTTGGTTTTAGAGCAAGGTATTTCTCTTTACAGCCTGTTCTCCCATCCACTCTGGAATGTCCAAACGCAGCTTTTAGAAGAAACGTGTTTCTGCCTCGCTGAATCTAAACATAGATGCAACTTCCTAAAAGGAACCAACACACAGCAGATGAGTTCGTAAGAAGCGGGTCTTCTGTGTTTTAAACGCATTCTTACTGCTAACTCTTATAAGCGTCTCTAGGACGGGAAAAGACTGTTTCTGCATTCTCCAAAGAAAGGGTTTCTGAACTGCTGCAAACACACATCAGTTTACCTCTGGAAGGTGAATATATACATTGACAACCATTCTGCTAGATAGCTCCGTTTTGGTTTTAGAGCAAAGTATTTCTCTTTACAGCCTGTTCTCCCATCCACTCTGGAATGTCCAAACACAGCTTTTAGAAGAAACGTGTTTCTTCCTCGCTGAATCTAAACGTAGATGAAACTTCCTAAAAGGAACCAAAGCATAGCAGATGAGTTCGTAAGAAGCGGGTCTTCTGTGTTTTAAACGCATTCTTACTGCTAACTCTTATATGCGTCTCCAGGGCTGGAAATGACGGTTTCTGCATTCTCCAAAGAAAGGGTTTCTGAACTGCTGCAAACACACATCAGGTTAACTCTAGAAGTTGAATACACACATTGACAACCATTCTGCTAGATAGCTCCGTTTTGGTTTTAGAGCAAGGTATTTCCCTTTACAGCCTGTTCTCCCATCCACTCTGGAATGTCTAAACGCAGCTTTTAGAAGAAACGTGTTTCTACCTCGCTGAATCTAAACATAGATGCAACTTCCTAAAAGGAACCAACACACAACAGATGAGTTCGTAAGAAGCGGGTCTTTTGTGTTTTAAACACATTCTTACTGCTAACTCTTATAAGCGTCTCTAGGACGGGAAAAGACTGTTTCTGCATTCTCCAAAGAAAGGGTTTCTGAACTGCTGCAAACACACATCAGTTTAACTCTGGATGATGAATACACACATTGACAACCATTCTGCTAGATAGCTCCGTTTTGATTTTAGAGCAAGGTATTTCTCTTTACAGCCTGTTCCCCCATCCACTCTGGAATATCCAAACGCAGCTTTTAGAAGAAACGTTTTTCTACCTTGCTGAATCTAAACATAGATGCAACTTCCTAAAAGGAACTAACGCACAGCAGATGAGTTCGTAATAAGCGGGTCTTCTGTGTTTTAAACGCATTCTTACTGCTAACTCTTATATGCGTCTCTAGGGCTGAAAATGACTGTTTCTGCATTCTCCAAAGAAAGGGTTTCTGAACTGCTGCAAACACACATCAGTTTAACTCTGGATGATGAATACACACATTGACAACCATTCTGCTAGATAGCTCCGTTTTGGTTTTAGAGCAAGGTATTTCTCTTTACAGCCTGTTCTCCCATCCACTCTGAAATGTCCAAACACAGCTTTTAGAAGAAACGTGTTTCTTCCTCGCTGAATCTAAACATAGATGAAACTTCCTAAAAGGAACCAAAGCACCTCAGATGAGTTCGTAAGAAGCGGGTCTCTTGTGTTTTAAAGGCATTCTTTCTGCTAACTCTTATATGCGTCTCTAGGGCTGGAAATGACGGTTTCTGCATTCTCCAAAGAAAGGGTTTCTGAACTGCTGCAAACACACATCAGTTTAACTCTAGAAGTTGAATACACACATTGACAACCATTCTGCTAGATAGCTCCGTTTTGTTTTAGAGCAAGGTATTTCCCTTTACAGCCTGTTCTCCCATCCACTCTGGAATGTCTAAACGCAGCTTTTAGAAGAAACGTGTTTCTACCTCGCTGAATCTAAACATAGATGCAACTTCCTAAAAGGAACCAACACACAACAGATGAGTTCATAAGAAGCGGGTCTTTTGTGTTTTAAACACATTCTTACTGCTAACTCTTATAAGTGTCTCTAGGGCAGGAAAAGACTGTTTCTGCATTCTCCAAAGAAAGGGTTTCTGAACTGCTGCAAACAGACATCAGTTTAACTCTGGATGATGAATACACACATTGACAACCATTCTGCTAGATAGCTCCGTTTTGGTTTTAGAGCAAGGTATTTCTCTTTACAGCCTGTTCTCCCATCCACTCTGGAATGTCCAAACGCAGCTTTTAGAAGAAACGTGTTTCTGCCTCGCTGAATCTAAACATAGATGCAACTTCCTAAAAGGAACCAACACACAGCAGATGAGTTCGTAAGAAGCGGGTCTTCTGTGTTTTAAACGCATTCTTACTGCTAACTCTTATAAGCGTCTCTAGGACGGGAAAAGACTGTTTCTGCATTCTCCAAAGAAAGGGTTTCTGAACTGCTGCAAACACACATCAGTTTACCTCTGGAAGGTGAATATATACATTGACAACCATTCTGCTAGATAGCTCCGTTTTGGTTTTAGAGCAAAGTATTTCTCTTTACAGCCTGTTCTCCCATCCACTCTGGAATGTCCAAACACAGCTTTTAGAAGAAACGTGTTTCTTCCTCGCTGAATCTAAACGTAGATGAAACTTCCTAAAAGGAACCAAAGCACAGCAGATGAGTTCGTAAGAAGCGGGTCTTCTGTGTTTTAAACGCATTCTTACTGCTAACTCTTATATGCGTCTCCAGGGCTGGAAATGACGGTTTCTGCATTCTCCAAAGAAAGGGTTTCTGAACTGCTGCAAACACACATCAGGTTAACTCTAGAAGTTGAATACACACATTGACAACCATTCTGCTAGATAGCTCCGTTTTGGTTTTAGAGCAAGGTATTTCCCTTTACAGCTTGTTCTCCCATCCACTCTGGAATGTCTAAACACAGCTTTTAGAAGAAACGTGTTTCTACCTCGCTGAATCTAAACATAGATGCAACTTCCTAAAAGGAACCAAAACACAACAGATGAGTTCGTAAGAAGCGGGTCTTTTGTGTTTTAAACACATTCTTACTGCTAACTCTTATAAGCGTCTCTAGGGCGGGAAAAGACTGTTTCTGCATTCTCCAAAGAAAGGGTTTCTGAACTGCTGCAAACACACATCAGTTTAACTCTGGATGATGAATACACACATTGACAACCATTCTGCTAGATAGCTCCGTTTTGGTTTTAGAGCAAGGTATTTCTCTTTACAGCCTGTTCTCCCATCCACTCTGGAATGTCCAAACGCAGCTTTTAGAAGAAACGTGTTTCTGCCTCGCTGAATCTAAACATAGATGCAACTTCCTAAAAGGAACCAACACACAGCAGAGGAGTTCGTAAGAAGCGGGTCTTCTGTGTTTTAAACGCATTCTTACTGCTAACTCTTATAAGCGTCTCTAGGATGGGAAAAGACTGTTTCTGCATTCTCCAAAGAAAGGGTTTCTGAACTGCTGCAAACACACATCAGTTTACCTCTGGAAGGTGAATACATACATTGACAACCATTCTGCTAGATAGCTCCGTTTTGGTTTTAGAGCAAAGTATTTCTCTTTACAGCCTGTTCTCCCAGCCACTCTGGAATGTCCAAACACAGCTTTTAAAAGAAACGTGTTTCTTCCTCGCTGAATCTAAACGTAGATGAAACTTCCTAAAAGGAACCAAAGCACAGCAGATGAGTTCGTAAGAAGCGGGTCTTCTGTGTTTTAAACGCATTCTTACTGCTAACTCTTATATGCGTCTCTTGGGCTGGAAATGACTGTTTCTGCATTCTCCAAAGAAAGGGTTTCTGAACTGCTGCAAACACACATCAGTTTAACTCTAGAAGTTGAATACACACATTGACAACCATTCTGCTAGATAGCTCCGTTTTGTTTTAGAGCAAGGTATTTCCCTTTACAGCCTGTTCTCCCATCCACTCTGGAATGTCTAAACGCAGCTTTTAGAAGAAACGTGTTTCTACCTCGCTGAATCTAAACATAGATGCAACTTCCTAAAAGGAACCAACACACAACAGATGAGTTCATAAGAAGCGGGTCTTTTGTGTTTTAAACACATTCTTACTGCTAACTCTTATAAGCGTCTCTAGGGCAGGAAAAGACTGTTTCTGCATTCTCCAAAGAAAGGGTTTCTGAACTGCTGCAAACACACATCAGTTTAACTCTGGATGATGAATACACACATTGACAACCATTCCGCTAGATAGCTCCGTTTTGGTTTTAGAGCAAGGTATTTCTCTTTACAGCCTGTTCTCCCATCCACTCTGGAATGTCCAAGCGCAGCTTTTAGAAGAAACGTGTTTCTGCCTCGCTGAATCTAAACATAGATGCAACTTCCTAAAAGGAACCAACACACAGCAGAGGAGTTCGTAAGAAGCGGGTCTTCTGTGTTTTAAACGCATTCTTACTGCTAACTCTTATAAGCGTCTCTAGGACGGGAAAAGACTGTTTCGGCATTCTCCAAAGAAAGGGTTTCTGAACTGCTGCAAACACACATCAGTTTACCTCTGGAACGTGAATATATACATTGACAACCATTCTGCTAGATAGCTCCGTTTTGGTTTTAGAGCAAAGTATTTCTCTTTACAGCCTGTTCTCCCATCCACTCTGGAATGTCCAAACACAGCTTTTAGAAGAAACGTGTTTCTTCCTCGCTGAATCTAAACTTAGATGAAACTTCCTAAAAGGAACCAAAGCACAGCAGATGAGTTCGTAAGAAGCGGGTCTTCTGTGTTTTAAACGCATTCTTACTGCTAACTCTTATATGCGTCTCCAGGGCTGGAAATGACGGTTTCTGCATTCTCCAAAGAAAGGGTTTGTGAACTGCTGCAAACACACATCAGGTTAACTCTAGAAGTTGAATACACACATTGACAACCATTCTGCTAGATAGCTCCGTTTTGGTTTTAGAGCAAGGTATTTCTCTTTACAGCCTGTACTCCCATCCACTCTGGAATGTCTAAACGCAGCTTTTAGAAGAAACGTGTTTCTACCTCGCTGAATCTAAACATAGATGCAACTTCCTAAAAGGAACCAACACACAACAGATGAGTTCGTAAGAAGCGGGTCTTTTGTGTTTTAAACACATTCTTACTGCTAACTCTTATAAGCGTCTCTAGGGCGGGAAAAGACTGTTTCTGCATTCTCCAAAGAAAGGGGTTCTGAACTGCTGCAAACACACATCAGTTTAACTCTGGATGATGAATACACACATTGACAACCATTCTGCTAGATAGCTCCGTTTTGGTTTTAGAGCAAGGTATTTCTCTTTACAGCCTGTTCTCCCATCCACTCTGGAATGTCCAAACGCAGCTTTTAGAAGAAACGTGTTTCTGCCTCGCTGAATCTAAACATAGATGCAACTTCCTAAAAGGAACCAACACACAGCAGAGGAGTTCGTAAGAAGCGGGTCTTCTGTGTTTTAAACGCATTCTTACTGCTAACTCTTATAAGCGTCTCTAGGACGGGAAAAGACTCTTTCTGCATTCTCCAAAGAAAGGGTTTCTGAACTGCTGCAAACACACATCAGTTTACCTCTGGAAGGTGAATACATACATTGACAACCATTCTGCTAGATAGCTCCGTTTTGGTTTTAGAGCAAAGTATTTCTCTTTAGAGCCTGTTCTCCCATCCACTCTGAAATGTCCAAACACAGCTTTTAGAAGAAACGTGTGTCTTCCTCGCTGAATCTAAACATAGATGAAACTTCCTAAAAGGAACCAAAACACAGCAGATGAGTTCGTAATAAGCGGGTCTTCTGTGTTTTAAACGCATTCTTACTGCTAACTCTTATATGCGTCTCTAGGGCTGAAAATGACTGTTTCTGCATTCTCCAAAGAAAGGGTTTCTGAACTGCTGCAAACACACATCAGTTTAACTCTGGATGATGAATACACACATTGACAACCATTCTGCTAGATAGCTCCGTTTTGGTTTTAGAGCAAGGTATTTCTCTTTACAGCCTGTTCTCCCATCCACTCTGGAATGTCCAAATGCAGCTTTTAGAAGAAACGTGTTTCTGCCTCGCTGAATATAAACATAGATGCAACTTCCTAAAAGGAACCAACACACAGCAGAGGAGTTCGTAAGAAGCGGGTCTTCTGTGTTTTAAACGCATTCTTACTGCTAACTCTTATAAGCGTCTCTAGGACGGGAAAAGACTGTTTCTGCATTCTCCAAAGAAAGGGTTTCTAAACTGCTGCAAACACACATCAGTTTACCTCTGGAAGGTGAATACATACATTGACAACCATTCTGCTAGATAGCTCCGTTTTGGTTTTGGAGCAAACTATTTCTCTTTACAGCCTGCTCTCCCATCCACTCTGGAATGTCCCAACACAGCTTTTAGAAGAAACGTGTTTCTTCCTCGCTGAATCTAAACGTAGATGAAACTTCCTAAAAGGAACCAAAGCACAGCAGATGAGTTCGTAAGAAGCGGGTCTTCTGTGTTTTAAACGCATTCTTACTGCTAACTCTTATATGCGTCTCCAGGGCTGGAAATGACGGTTTCTGCATTCTCCAAAGAAAGGGTTTCTGAACTGCTGCAAACACACATCAGGTTAACCCTAGAAGTTGAATACACACATTGACAACCATTCTTCTAGATAGCTCCGTTTTGGTTTTAGAGCAAGGTATTTCCCTTTACAGCCTGTACTCCCATCCACTCTGGAATGTCTAAACGCAGCTTTTAGAAGAAACGTGTTTCTACCTCGCTGAATCTAAACATAGATGCAACTTCCTAAAAGGAACCAACACACAACAGATGAGTTCGTAAGAAGCAGGTCTTTTGTGTTTTAAACACATTCTTACTGCTAACTCTTATAAGGGTCTCTTGGGCGGGAAAAGACTGTTTCTGCATTCTCCAAAGAAAGGGTTTCTGAACTGCTGCAAACACACATCAGTTTAACTCTGGATGATGAATACACACATTGACAACCATTCTGCTAGATAGCTCCGTTTTGGTTTAAGAGCAAGGTATTTCTTTTTACAGCCTGTTCTCCCATCCACTCTGGAATATCCAAACGCAGCTTTTAGAAGAAACGTTTTTCTACCTTGCTGAATCTAAACATAGATGCAACTTCCTAAAAGGAACTAACGCACAGCAGATGAGTTCGTAATAAGCGGGTCTTCTGTGTTTTAAACAAATTCATACTGCTAACTCTTATATGCGTCTCTAGGGCTGAAAATGACTGTTTCTGCATTCTCCAAAGAAAGGGTTTCTGAACTGCTGCAAACACACATCAGTTTAACTCTGGATGATGAATACACACATTGACAACCATTCTGCTAGATAGCTCCGTTTTGGTTTTAGAGCAAGGTATTTCTCTTTACAGCCTGTTCTCCCATCCACTCTGGAATGTCCAAACGCAGCTTTTAGAAGAAACGTGTTTCTGCCTCGCTGAATCTAAACATAGATGCAACTTCCTAAAAGGAACCAACACACAGCAGAGGAGTTCGTAATAAGCGGGTCTTCTGTGTTTTAAACGCATTCTTACTGCTAATTCTTATAAGCGTCTCTAGGACGGGAAAAGACTGTTTCTGCATTCTCCAAAGAAAGGGTTTCTGAACTGCTGCAAACACACATCAGTTAACCTCTGGAAGGTGAATACATACATTGACAACCATTCTGCTAGATAGGTCCGTTTTGGTTTTAGAGCAAGGTATTTCTCTTTACAGCCTGTTCTCCCATCCACTCTGGAATGTCCAAGCGCAGCTTTTAGAAGAAACGTGTTTCTGCCTCGCTGAATCTAAACATAGATGCAACTTCCTAAAAGGAACCAACACACAGCAGAGGAGTTCGTAAGAAGCGGGTCTTCTGTGTTTTAAACGCATTCTTACTGCTAACTCTTATAAGCGTCTCTAGGACGGGAAAAGACTGTTTCGGCATTCTCCAAAGAAAGGGTTTCTGAACTGCTGCAAACACACATCAGTTTACCTCTGGAAGGTGAATATATACATTGACAACCATTCTGCTAGATAGCTCCGTTTTGGTTTTAGAGCAAAGTATTTCTCTTTACAGCCTGTTCTCCCATCCACTCTGGAATGTCCAAACACAGCTTTTAGAAGAAACGTGTTTCTTCCTCGCTGAATCTAAACGTAGATGAAACTTCCTAAAAGGAACCAAAGCACAGCAGATGAGTTCGTAAGAAGCGGGTCTTCTGTGTTTTAAACGCATTCTTACTGCTAACTCTTATATGCGTCTCCAGGGCTGGAAATGACGGTTTCTGCATTCTCCAAAGAAAGGGTTTCTGAACTGCTGCAAACACACATCAGGTTAACTCTAGAAGTTGAATACACACATTGACAACCATTCTGCTAGATAGCTCCGTTTTGGTTTTAGAGCAAGGTATTTCTCTTTACAGCCTGTACTCCCATCCACTCTGGAATGTCTAAACGCAGCTTTTAGAAGAAACGTGTTTCTACCTCGCTGAATCTAAACATAGATGCAACTTCCTAAAAAAAACCAACACACAGCAGATGAGTTCGTAAGAAGCGGGTCTTTTGTGTTTTAAACACATTCTTACTGCTAACTCTTATAAGCGTCTCTAGGGCGGGAAAAGACTGTTTCTGCATTCTCCAAAGAAAGGGTTTCTGAACTGCTGCAAACACACATCAGTTTAACTCTGGATGATGAATACACACATTGACAACCATTCTGCTAGATAGCTCCGTTTTGGTTTTAGAGCAAGGTATTTCTCTTTACAGCCTGTTCTCCCATCCACTCTGGAATGTCCAAACGCAGCTTTTAGAAGAAACGTGTTTCTGCCTCGCTGAATCTAAACATAGATGCAACTTCCTAAAAGGAACCAACACACAGCAGAGGAGTTCGTAAGAAGCGGGTCTTCTGTGTTTTAAACGCATTCTTACTGCTAACTCTTATAAGCGTCTCTAGGACGGGAAAAGACTCTTTCTGCATTCTCCAAAGAAAGGGTTTCTGAACTGCTGCAAACACACATCAGTTTACCTCTGGAAGGTGAATACATACATTGACAACCATTCTGCTAGATAGCTCCGTTTTGGTTTTAGAGCAAAGTATTTCTCTTTAGAGCCTGTTCTCCCATCCACTCTGAAATGTCCAAACACAGCTTTTAGAAGAAACGTGTGTCTTCCTCGCTGAATCTAAACATAGATGAAACTTCCTAAAAGGAACCAAAACACAGCAGATGAGTTCGTAATAAGCGGGTCTTCTGTGTTTTAAACGCATTCTTACTGCTAACTCTTATATGCGTCTCTAGGGCTGAAAATGACTGTTTCTGCATTCTCCAAAGAAAGGGTTTCTGAACTGCTGCAAACACACATCAGTTTAACTCTGGATGATGAATACACACATTGACAACCATTCTGCTAGATAGCTCCGTTTTGGTTTTAGAGCAAGGTATTTCTCTTTACAGCCTGTTCTCCCATCCACTCTGGAATGTCCAAATGCAGCTTTTAGAAGAAACGTGTTTCTGCCTCGCTGAATATAAACATAGATGCAACTTCCTAAAAGGAACCAACACACAGCAGAGGAGTTCGTAAGAAGCGGGTCTTCTGTGTTTTAAACGCATTCTTACTGCTAACTCTTATAAGCGTCTCTAGGACGGGAAAAGACTGTTTCTGCATTCTCCAAAGAAAGGGTTTCTGAACTGCTGCAAACACACATCAGTTTACCTCTGGAAGGTGAATACATACATTGACAACCATTCTGCTAGATAGCTCCGTTTTGGTTTTGGAGCAAACTATTTCTCTTTACAGCCTGCTCTCCCATCCACTCTGGAATGTCCCAATACAGCTTTTAGAAGAAACGTGTTTCTTCCTCGCTGAATCTAAACGTAGATGAAACTTCCTAAAAGGAACCAAAGCACAGCAGATGAGTTCGTAAGAAGCGGGTCTTCTGTGTTTTAAACGCATTCTTACTGCTAACTCTTATATGCGTTTCCAGGGCTGGAAATGACGGTTTCTGCATTCTCCAAAGAAAGGGTTTCTGAACTGCTGCAAACACACATCTGGTTAACTCTAGAAGTTGAATACACACATTGACAACCATTCTGCTAGATAGCTCCGTTTTGGTTTTAGAGCAAGGTATTTCCCTTTACAGCCTGTACTCCCATCCACTCTGGAATGTCTAAACGCAGCTTTTAGAAGAAACGTGTTTCTACCTCGCTGAATCTAAACATAGATGCAACTTCCTAAAAGGAACCAACACACAACAGATGAGTTCGTAAGAAGCGGGTCTTTTGTGTTTTAAACACATTCTTACTGCTAACTCTTATAAGCGTCTCTAGGGCGGGAAAAGACTGTTTCTGCATTCTCCAAAGAAAGGGTTTCTTAACTGCTGCAAACACACATCAGTTTAACTCTGGATGATGAATACACACATTGACAACCATTCTGCTAGATAGCTCCGTTTTGGTTTTAGAGCAAGGTATTTCTCTTTACAGCCTGTTCTCCCATCCACTCTGGAATGTCCAAACGCAGCTTTTAGAAGAAACGTGTTTCTGCCTCGCTGAATCTAAACATAGATGCAACTTCCTAAAAGGAACCAACACACAGCAGAGGAGTTCGTAAGAAGCGGGTCTTCTGTGTTTTAAACGCATTCTTACTGCTAACTCTTATAAGCGTCTCTAGGACGGGAAAAGACTGTTTCTGCATTCTCCAAAGAAAGGGTTTCTGAACTGCTGCAGACACACATCAGTTTACCTCTGGAAGGTGAATACATACATTGACAACCATTCTGCTAGATAGCTCCATTTTGGTTTTAGAGCAAAGTATTTCTCTTTACAGCCTGTTCTCCCATCCACTCTGAAATGTCCAAACACAGCTTTTAGAAGAAACGTGTGTCTTCCTCGCTGAATCTAAACATAGATGAAACTTCCTAAAAGGAACCAAAGCACAGCAGATGAGTTCGTAATAAGCGGGTCTTCTGTGTTTTAAACGCATTCTTACTGCTAACTCTTATATGCGTCTCTAGGGCTGAAAATGACTGTTTCTGCATTCTCCAAAGAAAGGGTTTCTGAACTGCTGCAAACACACATCAGTTTAACTCTGGATGATGAATACACACATTGACAACCATTCTGCTAGATAGCTCCGTTTTGGTTTTAGAGCAAGGTATTTCTCTTTACAGCCTGTTCTCCCATCCACTCTGGAATGTCCAAATGCAGCTTTTAGAAGAAACGTGTTTCTGCCTCGCTGAATATAAACATAGATGCAACTTCCTAAAAGGAACCAACACACAGCAGAGGAGTTCGTAAGAAGCGGGTGTTCTGTGTTTTAAACGCATTCTTACTGCTAACTCTTATAAGCGTCTCTAGGACGGGAAAAGACTGTTTCTGCATTCTCCAAAGAAAGGGTTTCTGAACTGCTGCAAACACACATCAGTTTACCTCTGGAAGGTGAATACATACATTGACAACCATTCTGCTAGATAGCTCCGTTTTGGTTTTGGAGCAAACTATTTGTCTTTACAGCCTGCTCTCCCATCCACTCTGGAATGTCCCAACACAGCTTTTAGAAGAAACGTGTTTCTTCCTCGCTGAATCTAAACGTAGATGAAACTTCCTAAAAGGAACCAAAGCACAGCAGATGAGTTCGTAAGAAGCGGGTCTTCTGTGTTTTAAACGCATTCTTACTGCTAACTCTTATATGCGTCTCTAGGGCTGGAAATGACGGTTTCTGCATTCTCCAAAGAAAGGGTTTCTGAACTGCTGCAAACACACATCAGTTTAACTCTAGAAGTTGAATACACACATTGACAACCATTCTGCTAGATAGCTCCGTTTTGGTTTTAGAGCAAGGTATTTCCCTTTACAGACTGTTCTCCCATCCACTCTGGAATGTCTAAACGCAGCTTTTAGAAGAAACGTGTTTCTACCTCGCTGAATCTAAACATAGATGCAACTTCCTAAAAGGAACCAACACACAACAGATGAGTTCGTAAGAAGCAGGTCTTTTGTGTTTTAAACACATTCTTACTGCTAACTCTTATAAGGGTCTCTTGGGCGGGAAAAGACTGTTTCTGCATTCTCCAAAGAAAGGGTTTCTGAACTGCTGCAAACACACATCAGTTTAACTCTGGATGATGAATACACACATTGACAACCATTCTGCTAGATAGCTCCGTTTTGGTTTAAGAGCAAGGTATTTCTTTTTACAGCCTGTTCTCCCATCCACTCTGGAATATCCAAACGCAGCTTTTAGAAGAAACGTTTTTCTACCTTGCTGAATCTAAACATAGATGCAACTTCCTAAAAGGAACTAACGCACAGCAGATGAGTTCGTAATAAGCGGGTCTTCTGTGTTTTAAACAAATTCATACTGCTAACTCTTATATGCGTCTCTAGGGCTGAAAATGACTGTTTCTGCATTCTCCAAAGAAAGGGTTTCTGAACTGCTGCAAACACACATCAGTTTAACTCTGGATGATGAATACACACATTGACAACCATTCTGCTAGATAGCTCCGTTTTGGTTTTAGAGCAAGGTATTTCTCTTTACAGCCTGTTCTCCCATCCACTCTGGAATGTCCAAACGCAGCTTTTAGAAGAAACGTGTTTCTGCCTCGCTGAATCTAAACATAGATGCAACTTCCTAAAAGGAACCAACACACAGCAGAGGAGTTCGTAATAAGCGGGTCTTCTGTGTTTTAAACGCATTCTTACTGGTAATTCTTATAAGCGTCTCTAGGACGGGAAAAGACTGTTTCTGCATTCTCCAAAGAAAGGGTTTCTGAACTGCTGCAAACACACATCAGTTAACCTCTGGAAGGTGAATACATACATTGACAACCATTCTGCTAGATAGGTCCGTTTATAGCAAAGTATTTCTCTTTACAGCCTGTTCTCCCAGCCACTCTGGAATGTCCAAACACAGTTTTTAGAAGAAACGTGTTTCTTCCTCGCTGAATCTAAACGTAGATGAAACTTCCTAAAAGGAACCAAAGCACAGCAGATGAGTTCGTAAGAAGCGGGTCTTCTGTGTTTTAAACGCATTCTTACTGCTAACTCTTATATGCGTCTCCAGGGCTGGAAATGACGGTTTCTGCATTCTCCAAAGAAAGGGTTTCTGAACTGCTGCAAACACACATCAGGTTAACTCTAGAAGTTGAATACACACATTGACAACCATTCTGCTAGATAGCTCCGTTTTGGTTTTAGAGCAAGGTATTTCCCTTTACAGCCTGTACTCCCATCCACTCTGGAATGTCTAAACGCAGCTTTTAGAAGAAACGTGTTTCTACCTCGCTGAATCTAAACATAGATGCAACTTCCTAAAAGGAACCAACACACAACAGATGAGTTCGTAAGAAGCGGGTCTTTTGTGTTTTAAACACATTCTTACTGCTAACTCTTATAAGCGTCTCTAGGGCGGGAAAAGACTGTTTCTGCATTCTCCAAAGAAAGGGTTTCTGAACTGCTGCAAACACACATCAGTTTAACTCTGGATGATGAATACACACATTGACAACCATTCTGCTAGATAGCTCCGTTTTGGTTTTAGAGCAAGGTATTTCTCTTTACAGCCTGTTCTCCCATCCACTCTGGAATGTCCAAACGCAGCTTTTAGAAGAAACGTGTTTCTGCCTCGCTGAATCTAAACATAGATGCAACTTTCTAAAAGGAACCAACACACAGCAGAGGAGTTCGTAAGAAGCGGGTCTTCTGTGTTTTAAATGCATTCTTACTGCTAACTCTTATAAGCCTCTCTAGGACGGGAAAAGACTGTTTCTGCATTCTCCAAAGAAAGGGTTTCTGAACTGCTGCAAACACACATCAGTTTACCTCTGGAAGGTGAATACATACATTGACAACCATTCTGCTAGATAGCTCCGTTTTGGTTTTAGAGCAAAGTATTTCTCTTTACAGCCTGTTCTCCCATCCACTCTGAAATGTCCAAACAGAGCTTTTAGAAGAAACGTGTGTCTTCCTCGCTGAATCTAAACATAGATGAAACTTCCTAAAAGGAACTAAAGCACAGCAGATGAGTTCGTAATAAGCGGGTCTTCTGTGTTTTAAACGCATTCTTACTGCTAACTCTTATATGCGTCTCTAGGGCTGAAAATGACTGTTTCTGCATTTTCCAAAGAAAGGGTTTCTGAACTGCTGCAAACACACATCAGTTTAACTCTGGATGATGAATACACACATTGACAACCATTCTGCTAGATAGCTCCGTTTTGGTTTTAGAGCAAGGTATTTCTCTTTACAGCCTGTTTTCCCATCCACTCTGGAATGTCCAAATGCAGCTTTTAGAAGAAACGTGTTTCTGCCTCGCTGAATATAAACATAGATGCAAATTCCTAAAAGGAACCAACACACAGCAGAGGAGTTCGTAAGAAGCGGGTCTTCTGTGTTTTAAACGCATTCTTACTGCTAACTCTTATAAGCGTCTCTAGGACGGGAAAAGACTGTTTCTGCATTCTCCAAAGAAAGGGTTTCTGAACTGCTGCAAACACACATCAGTTTACCTCTGGAAGGTGAATACATACATTGACAACCATTCTGCTAGATAGCTCCGTTTTGGTTTTGGAGCAAACTATTTCTCTTTACAGCCTGCTCTCCCATCCACTCTGGAATGTCCCAACACAGCTTTTAGAAGAAACGTGTTTCTTCCTCGCTGAATCTAAACATAGATGAAACTTCCTAAAAGGAACCAAAGCACAGCAGATGAGTTCGTAAGAAGCGGGTCTTCTGTGTTTTAAATGCATTCTTACTGCTAACTCTTATATGCGTCTCTAGGGCTGGAAATGACGGTTTCTGCATTCTCCAAAGAAAGAGTTTCTGAACTGCTGCAAACACACATCAGTTTAACTCTAGAAGTTGAATACACATATTGACAACCATTCTGCTAGATAGCTCCGTTTTGGTTTTAGAGCAAGGTATTTCCCTTTACAGACTGTTCTCCCATCCACTCTGGAATGTCTAAACGCAGCTTATAGAAGAAACGTGTTTCTACCTCGCTGAATCTAAACATAGATGCAACTTCCTAAAAGGAACCAACACACAACAGATAAGTTCGTAAGAAGCGGGTCTTTTGTGTTTTAAACACATTCTTACTGCTAACTCTTATAAGCGTCTCTAGGGCGGGAAAGACTGTTTCTGCATTCTCCAAAGAAAGGGTTTCTGAACTGCTGCAAACACACATCAGTTTAACTCTGGATGATGAATACACACATTGACAAACATTCTGCTAGATAGCTCCGTTTTGGTTTTAGAGCAAGGTATTTCTCTTTACAGCCTGTTCTCCCATCCACTCTGGAATATCCAAACGCAGCTTTTAGAAGAAACGTGTTTCTACCTCGCTGAATCTAAACATAGATGCAACTTCCTAAAAGGAACTAACGCACAGCAGATGAGTTCGTAATAAGCGGGTCTTCTGTGTTTTAAACGCATTCTTACTGCTAACTCTTATATGCGTCTCTAGGGCTGAAAATGACTGTTTCTGCATTCTCCAAAGAAAGGGTTTCTGAACTGCTGCAAACACACATCAGTTTAACTCTGGATGATGAATACACACATTGACAACCATTCTGCTAGATAGCTCCGTTTTGGTTTTAGAGCAACGTATTTCTCTTTACAGCCTGTTCTCCCATCCACTCTGGAATGTCCAAACGCAGCTTTTAGAAGAAACGTGTTTCTGCCTCGCTGAATCTAAACATAAATGCAACTTCCTAAAAGGAACCAACACACAGCAGAGGAGTTCGTAAGAAGCGGGTCTTCTGTGTTTTAAACACATTCTTACTGCTAACTCTTATAAGCGTCTCTAGGACGGGAAAAGACTGTTTCTGCATTCTCCAAAGAAAGGGTTTTCTGAACTGCTGCAAACACACATCAGTTTACCTCTGGAAGGTGAATACATACATTGACAACCATTCTGCTAGATAGCTCCGTTTTGGATTTAGAGCAAAGTATTTCTCTTTACAGCCTGTTCTCCCATCCACTCTGGAATGTCCAAACACAGCTTTTAGAAGAAACGTGTTTCTTCCTCGCTGAATCTAAACGTAGATGAAACTTCCTAAAAGGAACCAAAGCACAGCAGATGAGTTCGTAAGAAGCGGGTCTTCTGTGTTTTAAACGCATTCTTACTGCTTACTCTTATATGCGTCTCTACGGCTGGAAATGACGGTTTCTGCATTCTCCAAAGAAAGGGTTTCTGAACTGCTGCAAACACACATCAGTTTAACTCTAGAAGTTGAATACACACATTGACAACCATTCTGCTAGATAGCTCCGTTTTGGTTTTAGAGCAAGGTATTTCCCTTTACAGCCTGTTCTCCCATCCACTCTGGAATGTCTAAACGCAGCTTTTAGAAGAAACGTGTTTCTACCTCGCTGAATCTAAACATAGATGCAACTTCCTAAAAGGAACCAACACACAACAGATGAGTTCGTAAGAAGCGGGTCTTTTGTGTTTTAAACACATTCTTACTGCTAACTCTTATAAGCGTCTCTAGGGCGGGAAAAGACTGTTTCTGCATTCTCCAAAGAAAGGGTTTCTGAACTGCTGCAAACACACATCAGTTTAACTCTGGATGATGAATACACACATTGACAACCATTCTGCTAGATAGCTCCGTTTTGGTTTTAGAGCAAGGTATTTCTCTTTACAGCCTGTTCCCCCATCCACTCTGGAATATCCAAACGCAGCTTTTAGAAGAAACGTTTTTCTACCTTGCTGAATCTAAACATAGATGCAACTTCCTAAAAGGAACTAACGCTCAGCAGATGAGTTCGTAATAAGCGGGTCTTCTGTGTTTTAAACGCATTCTTACTGCTAACTCTTATATGCGTCTCTAGGGCTGAAAATGACTGTTTCTGCATTCTCCAAAGAAAGGGTTTCTGAACTGCTGCAAACACACATCAGTTTAACTCTGGATGATGAATACACACATTGACAACCATTCTGCTAGATAGCTCCGTTTTGGTTTTAGAGCAAGGTATTTCTCTTTACAGCCTGTTCTCCCATCCACTCTGGAATGTCCAGACGCAGCTTTTAGAAGAAACGTGTTTCTGCCTCGCTGAATCTAAACATAGATGCAACTTCCTAAAAGGAACCAACACACAGCAGAGGAGTTCGTAAAAACGGGTCTTCTTTGTTTTAAACGCATTCTTACTGCTAACTCTTATAAGCGTCTCTAGGACGGGAAAAGACTGTTTCTGCATTCTCCAAAGAAAGGGTTTCTGAACTGCTGCAAACACACATCAGTTTACCTCTGGAAGGTGAATACATACATTGACAACCATTCTGCTAGATAGCTCCGATTTGGTTTTAGAGCAAAGTATTTCTCTTTACAGCCTGCTCTCCCATCCACTCTGGAATGTCCAAACACAGCTTTTAGAAGAAACGTGTTTCTTCCTCGCTGAATCTAAACATAGATGAAACTTCCTAAAAGGAACCAAAGCACAGCAGATGAGTTCGTAAGAAGCGGGTCTCTTGTGTTTTAAACGCATTCTTACTGCTAACTCTTATATGCGTCTCTAGGGCTGGAAATGACGGTTTCTGCATTCTCCAAAGAAAGGGTTTCTGAACTGCTGGAAACACACATCAGTTTAACTCTAGAAGTTGAATACACACATTGACAACCATTCTGCTAGATAGCTCCGTTTTGTTTTAGAGCAAGGTATTTCCCTTTACAGCCTGTTCTCCCATCCACTCTGGAATGTCTAAACGCAGCTTTTAGAAGAAACGTGTTTCTACCTCGCTGAATCTAAACATAGATGCAACTTCCTAAAAGGAACCAACACACAACAGATGAGTTCATAAGAAGCGGGTCTTTTGTGTTTTAAACACATTCTTACTGCTAACTCTTATAAGCGTCTCTAGGGCAGGAAAAGACTGTTTCTGCATTCTCCAAAGAAAGGGTTTCTGAACTGCTGCAAACACACATCAGTTTAACTCTGGATGATGAATACACACATTGACAACCATTCTGCTAGATAGCTCCGTTTTGGTTTTAGAGCAAGGTATTTCTCTTTACAGCCTGTTCTCCCATCCACTCTGGAATGTCCAAACGCAGCTTTTAGAAGAAACGTGTTTCTGCCTCGCTGAATCTAAACATAGATGCAACTTCCTAAAAGGAACCAACACACAGCAGAGGAGTTCGTAAGAAGCGGGTCTTCTGTGTTTTAAACGCATTCTTACTGCTAACTCTTATAAGCGTCTCTAGGACGGGAAAAGACTGTTTCTGCATTCTCCAAAGAAAGGGTTTCTGAACTGCTGCAAACACACATCAGTTTACCTCTGGAAGGTGAATATATACATTGACAACCATTCTGCTAGATAGCTCCGTTTTGGTTTTAGAGCAAAGTATTTCTCTTTACAGCCTGTTCTCCCATCCACTCTGAAATGTCCAAACACAGCTTTTAGAAGAAACGTGTGTCTTCCTCGCTGAATCTAAACATAGATGAAACTTCCTAAAAGGAACCAAAGCACAGCAGATGAGTTCGTAATAAGCGGGTCTTCTGTGTTTTAAACGCATTCTTACTGCTAACTCTTATATGCGTCTCTAGGGCTGAAAATGACTGTTTCTGCATTCTCCCAAGAAAGGGTTTCTGAACTGCTGCAAACACACATCAGTTTAACTCTGGATGATGAATACACACATTGACAACCATTCTGCTAGATAGCTCCGTTTTGGTTTTAGAGCAAGGTATTTCTCTTTACAGCCTGTTCTCCCATCCACTCTGGAATGTCCAAATGCAGCTTTTAGAAGAAACGTGTTTCTGCCTCGCTGAATATAAACATAGATGCAACTTCCTAAAAGGAACCAACACACAGCAGAGGAGTTCGTAAGAAGCGGGTCTTCCGTGTTTTAAACGCATTCTTACTGCTAACTCTTATAAGCGTCTCTAGGACGGGAAAAGACTGTTTCTGCATTCTCCAAAGAAAGGGTTTCTGAACTGCTGCAAACACACATCAGTTTACCTCTGGAAGATGAATACATACATTGACAACCATTCTGCTAGATAGCTCCGTTTTGGTTTTGGAGCAAACTATTTCTCTTTACAGCCTGCTCTCCCATCCACTCTGGAATGTCCCAACACAGCTTTTAGAAGAAACGTGTTTCTTCCTCGCTGAATCTAAACATAGATGAAACTTCCTAAAAGGAACCAAAGCACAGCAGATGAGTTCGTAAGAAGCGGGTCTTCTGTGTTTTAAATGCATTCTTACTGCTAACTCTTATATGCGTCTCTAGGGCTGGAAATGACGGTTTCTGCATTCTCCAAAGAAAGGGTTTCTGAACTGCTGCAAACACACATCAGTTTAACTCTAGAAGTTGAATACACACATTGACAACCATTCTGCTAGATAGCTCCGTTTTGGTTTTAGAGCAAGGTATTTCCCTTTACAGACTGTTCTCCCATCCACTCTGGAATGTCTAAACGCAGCTTATAGAAGAAACGTGTTACTACCTCGCTGAATCTAAACATAGATGCAACTTCCTAAAAGGAACCAACACACAACAGATGAGTTCGTAAGAAGCGGGTCTTTTGTGTTTTAAACACATTCTTACTGCTAACTCTTATAAGCGTCTCTAGGGCGGGAAAAGACTGTTTCTGCATTCTCCAAAGAAAGGGTTTCTGAACTGCTGCAAACACACATCAGTTTAACTCTAGAAGTTGAATACACACATTGACAACCATTCTGCTAGATAGCTCCGTTTTGGTTTTAGAGCAAGGTATTTCTCTTTACAGCCTGTTCTCCCATCCACTCTGAAATATCCAAACGCAGCTTTTAGAAGAAACGTTTTTCTACCTTGCTGAATCTAAACATAGATGCAACTTCCTAAAAGGAACTAACGCACAGCAGATGAGTTCGTAATAAGCGGGTCTTCTGTGTTTTAAACGCATTCATACTGCTAACTCTTATATGCGTCTCTAGGGCTGAAAATGACTGTTTCTGCATTCTCCAAAGAAAGGGTTTCTGAACTGCTGCAAACACACATCAGTTTAACTCTGGATGATGAGTACACACATTGACAACCATTCTGCTAGATAGCTCCTTTTTGGTTTTAGAGCAAGGTATTTCTATTTACAGCCTGTTCTCCCATCCACTCTGGAATGTCCAAACGCAGCTTTTAGAAGAAACGTGTTTCTGCCTCGCTGAATCTAAACATAGATGCAACTTCCTAAAAGGAACCAACACACAGCAGAGGAGTTCGTAATAAGCGGGTCTTCTGTGTTTTAAACGCATTCTTACTGCTAACTCTTATAAGCGTCTCTAGGACGGGAAATGACTGTTTCTGCATTCTCCAAAGAAAGGGTTTCTGAACTGCTGCAAACACACATCAGTTAACCTCTGGAAGGTGAATACATACATTGACAACCATTCTGCTAGATAGGTCCGTTTTGGTTTTAGAGCAAAGTATTTCTCTTTACAGCCTGTTCTCCCAGCCACTCTGGAATGTCCAAACACAGCTTTTAAAAGAAACGTGTTTCTTCCTCGCTGAATCTAAACGTAGATGAAACTTCCTAAAAGGAACCAAAGCACAGCAGATGAGTTCGTAAGAAGCGGGTCTTCTGTGTTTTAAAAGCATTCTTACTGCTAAATCTTATATGCGTCTCTTGGGCTGGAAATGACGGTTTCTGCATTCTCCAAAGAAAGGGTTTCTGAACTGCTGCAAACACACATCAGTTTAACTCTAGAAGTTGAATACACACATTGACAACCATTCTGCTAGATAGCTCCGTTTTGGTTTTAGAGCAAGGTATTTCTCTTTACAGCCTGTTCTCCCATCCACTCTGGAATGTCTAAACGCAGCTTTTAGAAGAAACGTGTTCCTACGTCGCTGAATCTAAATATAGATGCAACTTCCTAAAAGGAACCAACACACAGCAGATGAGTTCGTAAGAAGCGGGTCTTTTGTGTTTTAAACACATTCTTACTGCTAACTCTTATAAGCGTCTCTAGGGCGGGAAAGACTGTTTCTGCATTCTCCAAAGAAAGGGTTTCTGAACTGCTGCAAACACACATCAGTTTAACTCTGGATGATGAATACACACATTGACAACCATTCTGCTAGATAGCTCCGTTTTGGTTTTAGAGCAAGGTATTTCTCTTTACAGCCTGTTCTCCAATCCACTCTGGAATATCCAAACGCAGCTTTTAGAAGAAACGTGTTTCTACCTCGCTGAATCTAAACATAGATGCAACTTCCTAAAAGGAACTAACGCACAGCAGATGAGTTCGTAATAAGCGGGTCTTCTGTGTTTTAAACGCATTCTTACTGCTAACTCTTATATGCGTCTCTAGGGCTGAAAATGACTGTTTCTGCATTCTCCAAAGAAAGGGTTTCTGAACTGCTGCAAACACACATCAGTTTAACTCTGGATGATGAATACACACATTGACAACCATTCTGCTAGATAGCTCCGTTTTGGTTTTAGAGCAACGTATTTCTCTTTACAGCCTGTTCTCCCATCCACTCTGGAATGTCCAAACGCAGCTTTTAGAAGAAACGTGTTTCTGCCTCGCTGAATCTAAACATAGATGCAACTTCCTAAAAGGAACCAACACACAGCAGAGGAGTTCGTAAGAAGCGGGTCTTCTGTGTTTTAAACGCATTCTTACTGCTAACTCTTATAAGCGTCTCTAGGACGGGAAAAGACTGTTTCTGCATTCTCCAAAGAAAGGGTTTTCTGAACTGCTGCAAACACACATCAGTTTACCTCTGGAAGGTGAATACATACATTGACAACCATTCTGCTAGATAGCTCCGTTTTGGATTTAGAGCAAAGTATTTCTCTTTACAGCCTGTTCTCCCATCCACTCTGGAATGTCCAAACACAGCTTTTAGAAGAAACGTGTTTCTTCCTCGCTGAATCTAAACGTAGATGAAACTTCCTAAAAGGAACCAAAGCACAGCAGATGAGTTCGTAAGAAGCGGGTCTTCTGTGTTTTAAACGCATTCTTACTGCTAACTCATATATGCGTCTCTACGGCTGGAAATGACGGTTTCTGCATTCTCCAAAGAAAGGGTTTCTGAACTGCTGCAAACACACATCAGTTTAACTCTAGAAGTTGAATACACACATTGACAACCATTCTGCTAGATAGCTCCGTTTTGGTTTTAGAGCAAGGTATTTCCCTTTACAGCCTGTTCTCCCATCCACTCTGGAATGTCGAAACGCAGCTTTTAGAAGAAACGTGTTTCTACCTCGCTGAATCTAAACATAGATGCAACTTCCTAAAAGGAACCAACACACAACAGATGAGTTCGTAAGAAGCGGGTCTTTTGTGTTTTAAACACATTCTTACTGCTAACTCTTATAAGCGTCTCTAGGGCGGGAAAAGACTGTTTCTGCATTCTCCAAAGAAAGGGTTTCTGAACTGCTGCAAACACACATCAGTTTAACTCTGGATGATGAATACACACATTGACAACCATTCTGCTAGATAGCTCCGTTTTGGTTTTAGAGCAAAGTATTTCTCTTTACAGCCTGTTCTCCCATCCACTCTGGAATGTCCAAACACAGCTTTTAGAAGAAACGTGTTTCTTCCTCGCTGAATCTAAACGTAGATGAAACTTCCTAAAAGGAACCAAAGCACAGCAGATGAGTTCGTAAGAAGCGGGTCTTCTGTGTTTTAAACGCATTCTTACTGCTAACACTTATATGCGTCTCCAGGGCTGGAAATGACGGTTTCTGCATTCTCCAAAGAAAGGGTTTCTGAACTGCTGCAAACACACATCAGGTTAACTCTAGAAGTTGAATACACACATTGACAACCATTCTGCTAGATAGCTCCGTTTTGGTTTTAGAGCAAGGTATTTCCCTTTACAGCCTGTACTCCCATCCACTCTGGAATTTCTAAACGCAGCTTTTAGAAGAAACGTGTTTCTACCTCGCTGAATCTAAACATAGATGCAACTTCCTAAAAGGAACCAACACACAACAGATGAGTTCGTAAGAAGCGGGTCTTTTGTGTTTTAAACACATTCTTACTGTTAACTCTTATAAGCGTCTCTAGGGCGGGAAAAGACTGTTTCTGCATTCTCCAAAGAAAGGGTTTCTGAACTGCTGCAAACACACATCAGTTTAACTCTGGATGATGAATACACACATTGACAACCATTCTGCTAGATAGCTCCGTTTTGGTTTTAGAGCAAGGTATTTCTCTTTACAGCCTGTTCTCCCATCCACTCTGGAATGTCCAAACGCAGCTTTTAGAAGAAACGTGTTTCTGCCTCGCTGAATCTAAACATAGATGCAACTTCCTAAAAGGAACCAACACACAGCAGAGGAGTTCGTAAGAAGCGGGTCTTCTGTGTTTTAAACGCATTCTTACTGCTAACTCTTATAAGCGTCTCTAGGACGGGAAAAGACTGTTTCTGCATTCTCCAAAGAAAGGGTTTCTGAACTGCTGCAAACACACATCAGTTTACCTCTGGAAGGTGAATACATACATTGACAACCATTCTGCTAGATAGCTCCGTTTTGGTTTTAGAGCAAAGTATTTCTCTTTACAGCCTGTTCTCCCATCCACTCTGGAATGTCCAAACACAGCTTTTAGAAGAAACGTGTTTCTTCCTCGCTGAATCTAAACGTAGATGAAACTTCCTAAGAGGAACCAAAGCACAGCAGATGAGTTCGTAAGAAGCGGGTCTTCTGTGTTTTAAACGCATTCTTACTGCTAACTCTTATATGCGTCTCCAGGGCTGGAAATGACGGTTTCTGCATTCTCCAAAGAAAGGGTTTCTGAACTGCTGCAAACACACATCAGGTTAACTCTAGAAGTTGAATACACACATTGACAACCATTCTGCTAGATAGCTCCGTTTTGGTTTTAGAGCAAGGTATTTCCCTTTACAGCCTGTACTCCCATCCACTCTGGAATGTCTAAACGCAGCTTTTAGAAGAAACGTGTTTCTACCTCGCTGAATCTAAACATAGATGCAACTTCCTAAAAGGAACCAACACACAACAGATGAGTTCGTAAGAAGCCGGTCTTTTGTGTTTTAAACACATTCTTACTGCTAACTCTTATAAGCGTCTCTAGGGCGCGAAAAGACTGTTTCTGCATTCTCCAAAGAAAGGGTTTCTGAACTGCTGCAAACACACATCAGTTTAACTCTGGATGATGAATACACACATTGACAACCATTCTGCTAGATAGCTCCGTTTTGGTTTTAGAGCAAGGTATTTCTATTTACAGCCTGTTCTTCCATCCACTCTGGAATGTCCAAACGCAGCTTTTAGAAGAAACGTGTTTCTGCCTCGCTGAATCTAAACATAGATGCAACTTCCTAAAAGGAACCAACACACAGCAGAGGAGTTCGTAAGAAGCGGGTCTTCTGTGTTTTAAACGCATTCTTACTGCTAACTCTTATAAGCGTCTCTAGGACGGGAAATGACTGTTTCTGCATTCTCCAAAGAAAGGGTTTCTGAACTGCTGCAAACACACATCAGTTAACCTCTGGAAGGTGAATACATACATTGACAACCATTCTGCTAGATAGGTCCGTTTTGGTTTTAGAGCAAAGTATTTCTCTTTACAGCCTGTTCTCCCAGCCACTCTGGAATGTCCAAACACAGCTTTTAAAAGAAACGTGTTTCTTCCTCGCTGAATCTAAACGTAGATGAAACTTCCTAAAAGGAACGAAAGCACAGCAGATGAGTTCGTAAGAAGCGGGTCTTCTGTGTTTTAAACGCATTCTTACTGCTAAATCTTATATGCGTCTCTTGGGCTGGAAATGACGGTTTCTGCATTCTCCAAAGAAAGGGTTTCTGAACTGCTGCAAACACACATCAGTTTAACTCTAGAAGTTGAATACACACATTGACAACCATTCTGCTAGATAGCTCCGTTTTGGTTTTAGAGCAAGGTATTTCCCTTTACAGCCTGTTCTCCCATCCACTCTGGAATGTCTAAACGCAGCTTTTAGAAGAAACGTGTTCCTACGTCGCTGAATCTAAATATAGATGCAACTTCCTAAAAGGAACCAACACACAACAGATGAGTTCGTAAGAAGCGGGTCTTTTGTGTTTTAAACACATTCTTACTGCTAACTCTTATAAGCGTCTCTAGGGCGGGAAAGACTGTTTCTGCATTCTCCAAAGAAAGGGTTTCTGAACTGCTGCAAACACACATCAGTTTAACTCTGGATGATGAATACACACATTGACAAACATTCTGCTAGATAGCTCCGTTTTGGTTTTAGAGCAAGGTATTTCTCTTTACAGCCTGTTCTCCAATCCACTCTGGAATATCCAAACGCAGCTTTTAGAAGAAACGTGTTTCTACCTCGCTGAATCTAAACATAGATGCAACTTCCTAAAAGGAACTAACGCACAGCAGATGAGTTCGTAATAAGCGGGTCTTCTGTGTTTTATACGCATTCTTACTGCTAACTCTTATATGCGTCTCTAGGGCTGAAAATGACTGTTTCTGCATTCTCCAAAGAAAGGGTTTCTGAACTGCTGCAAACACACATCAGTTTAACTCTGGATGATGAATACACACATTGACAACCATTCTGCTAGATAGCTCCGTTTTGGTTTTAGAGCAACGTATTTCTCTTTACAGCCTGTTCTCCCATCCACTCTGGAATGTCCAAACGCAGCTTTTAGAAGAAACGTGTTTCTGCCTCGCTGAATCTAAACATAGATGCAACTTCCTAAAAGGAACCAACACACAGCAGAGGAGTTCGTAAGAAGCGGGTCTTCTGTGTTTTAAACGCATTCTTACTGCTAACTCTTATAAGCGTCTCTAGGACGGGAAAAGACTGTTTCTGCATTCTCCAAAGAAAGGGTTTTCTGAACTGCTGCAAACACACATCAGTTTAACTCTGGAAGGTGAATACATACATTGACAACCATTCTGCTAGATAGCTCCGTTTTGGATTTAGAGCAAAGTATTTCTCTTTACAGCCTGTTCTCCCATCCACTCTGGAATGTCCAAACACAGCTTTTAGAAGAAACGTGTTTCTTCCTCGCTGAATCTAAACGTAGATGAAACTTCCTAAAAGGAACCAAAGCACAGCAGATGAGTTCGTAAGAAGCGGGTCTTCTGTGTTTTAAACGCATTCTTACTGCTAACTCATATATGCGTCTCTACGGCTGGAAATGAAGGTTTCTGCATTCTCCAAAGAAAGGGTTTCTGAACTGCTGCAAACACACATCAGTTTAACTCTAGAAGTTGAATACACACATTGACAACCATTCTGCTAGATAGCTCCGTTTTGGTTTTAGAGCAAGGTATTTCCCTTTACAGCCTGTTCTCCCATCCACTCTGGAATGTCTAAACGCAGCTTTTAGAAGAAACGTGTTCCTACGTCGCTGAATCTAAATATAGATGCAACTTCCTAAAAGGAACCAACACACAACAGATGAGTTCGTAAGAAGCGGGTCTTTTGTGTTTTAAACACATTCTTACTGCTAACTCTTATAAGCGTCTCTAGGGCGGGAAAGACTGTTTCTGCATTCTCCAAAGAAAGGGTTTCTGAACTGCTGCAAACACACATCAGTTTAACTCTGGATGATGAATACACACATTGACAACCATTCTGCTAGATAGCTCCGTTTTGGTTTTAGAGCAAGGTATTTCTCTTTACAGCCTGTTCTCCCATCCACTCTGGAATGTCCAAACGCAGCTTTTAGAAGAAACGTGTTTCTGCCTCGCTGAATCTAAACATAGATGCAACTTCCTAAAAGGAACCAACACACAGCAGAGGAGTTCGTAAGAAGCGGGTCTTCTGTGTTTTAAACGCATTCTTACTGCTAACTCTTATAAGCGTCTCTAGGACGGGAAAAGACTGTTTCTGCATTCTCCAAAGAAAGGGTTTCTGAACTGCTGCAAACACACATCAGTTTACCTCTGGAAGGTGAATACATACATTGACAACCATTCTGCTAGATAGCTCCGTTTTGGTTTTAGAGCAAAGTATTTCTCTTTACAGCCTGTTCTCCCATCCACTCTGGAATGTCCAAACACAGCTTTTAGAAGAAACGTGTTTCTTCCTCGCTGAATCTAAACGTAGATGAAACTTCCTAAAAGGAACCAAAGCACAGCAGATGAGTTCGTAAGAAGCGGGTCTTCTGTGTTTTAAACGCATTCTTACTGCTAACTCTTATATGCGTCTCCAGGGCTGGAAATGACGGTTTCTGCATTCTCCAAAGAAAGGGTTTCTGAACTGCTGCAAACACACATCAGGTTAACTCTAGAAGTTGAATACACACATTGACAACCATTCTGCTAGATAGCTCCGTTTTGGTTTTAGAGCAAGGTATTTCCCTTTACAGCCTGTTCTCCCATCCACTCTGGAATGTCGAAACGCAGCTTTTAGAAGAAACGTGTTTCTACCTCGCTGAATCTAAACATAGATGCAACTTCCTAAAAGGAACCAACACACAACAGATGAGTTCGTAAGAAGCGGGTCTTTTGTGTTTTAAACGCATTCTTACTGCTAACTCTTATAAGCGTCTCTAGGGCGGGAAAAGACTGTTTCTGCATTCTCCAAAGAAAGGGTTTCTGAACTGCTGCAAACACACATCAGTTTAACTCTGGATGATGAATACACACATTGACAACCATTCTGCTAGATAGCTCCGTTTTGGTTTTAGAGCAAGGTATTTCTCTTTACAGCCTGTTCTCCCATCCACTCTGGAATATCCAAACGCAGCTTTTAGAAGAAACGTTTTTCTACCTTGCGGAATCTAAACATAGATGCAACTTCCTAAAAGGAACTAACGCACAGCAGATGAGTTCGTAATAAGCGGGTCTTCTGTGTTTTAAACGCATTCTTACTGCTAACTCTTATATGCGTCTCTAGGGCTGAAAATGACTGTTTCTGCATTCTCCAAAGAAAGGGTTTCTGAACTGCTGCAAACACATATCAGTTTAACTCTGGATGATGAATACACACATTGACAACCATTCTGCTAGATAGCTCCGTTTTGGTTTTAGAGCAAGGTATTTCTCTTTACAGCCTGTTCTCCCATCCACTCTGGAATGTCCAAACGCAGCTTTTAGAAGAAACGTGTTTCTGCCTCGCTGAATCTAAACGTAGATGCAACTTCCTAAAAGGAACCAACACACAGCAGAGGAGTTCGTAAGAAGCGGGTCTTCTGTGTTTTAAACGCATTCTTACTGCTAACTCTTATAAGCGTCTCTAGGACGGGAAAAGACTGTTTCTGCATTCTCCAAAGAAAGGGTTTCTGAACTGCTGCAAACACACATCAGTTTACCTCTGGAAGGTGAATACATACATTGAAAACCATTCTGCTAGATAGCTCCGTTTTGGTTTTAGAGCAAATTATTTCTCTTTACAGCCTGTTCTCCCATCCACTCTTGAATGTCCAAACACAGCTTTTAGAAGAAACGTGTTTCTTCCTCGCTGAATCTGAACATAGATGAAACTTCCTAAAAGGAACCAAAGCACAGCAGATGAGTTCGTAAGAAGCGGGTCTTCTGTGTTTTAAACGCATTCTTACTGCTAACTCTTATATGCGTCTCTAGGGCTGGAAATGACGGTTTCTGCATTCTCCAAAGAAAGGGTTTCTGAACTGCTGCAAACACACATCAGTTTAACTCTAGAAGTTGAATACACACATTGACAACCATTCTGCTAGATAGCTCCGTTTTCGTTTTAGAGCAAGGTATTTCCCTTTACAGCCTGTTCTCCCATCCACTCTGGAATGTCTAAACGCAGCTTTTAGAAGAAACGTGTTTCTACCTCGCTGAATCTAAACATAGATGCAACTTCCTAAAAGGAACCAACACACAACAGATGAGTTCGTAAGAAGCGGGTCTTTTGTGTTTTAAACACATTCTTACTGCTAACTCTTATAAGCGTCTCTAGGGCGGGAAAAGACTGTTTCTGCATTCTCCAAAGAAAGGGTTTCTGAACTGCTGCAAACACACATCAGTTTAACTCTGGATGATGAATACACACATTGACAACCATTCTGCTAGATAGCTCCGTTTTGGTTTTAGAGCAAGGTATTTCTCTTTACAGCCTGTTCTCCCATCCACTCTGGAATGTCCAAACGCAGCTTTTAGAAGAAACGTGTTTCTGCCTCGCTGAATCTAAACATAGATGCAACTTCCTAAAAGGAACCAACACACAGCAGAGGAGTTCGTAAGAAGCGGGTCTTCTGTGTTTTAAACGCATTCTTACTGTTAACTCTTATAAGCGTCTCTAGGACGGGAAAAGACTGTTTCTGCATTCTCCAAAGAAAGGGTTTCTGAACTGCTGCAAACACACATCAGTTTACCTCTGAAAGGTGAATACATACATTGACAACCATTCTGCTAGATAGCTCCGTTTTGGTTTTAGAGCAAAGTATTTCTCTTTACAGCCTGTTCTCCCATCCACTCTGAAATGTCCAAACACAGCTTTTAGAAGAAACGTGTGTCATCCTCGCTGAATCTAAACATAGATGAAACTTCCTAAAAGGAACCAAAGCACAGCAGATGAGTTCGTAATAAGCGGGTCTTCTGTGTTTTAAACGCATTCTTACTGCTAACTCTTATATGCGTCTCTAGGGCTGAAAATGACTGTTTCTGCATTTTCCAAAGAAAGGGTTTCTGAACTGCTGCAAACACACATCAGTTTAACTCTGGATGATGAATACACACATTGACAACCATTCTGCTAGATAGCTCCGTTTTGGTTTTAGAGCAAGGTATTTCTCTTTACAGCCTGTTCTCCCATCCACTCTGGAATGTCCAAATGCAGCTTTTAGAAGAAACGTGTTTCTGCCTCGCTGAATATAAACATAGATGCAACTTCCTAAAAGGAACCAACACACAGCAGAGGAGTTCGTAAGAAGCGGGTCTTCTGTGTTTTAAACGCATTCTTACTGCTAACTCTTATAAGCGTCTCTAGGACGGGAAAAGACTGTTTCTGCATTCTCCAAAGAAAGGGTTTCTGAACTGCTGCAAACACACATCAGTTTACCTCTGGAAGGTGAATACATACATTGACAACCATTCTGCTATATAGCTCCGTTTTGGTTTTGGAGCAAACAATTTCTCTTTACAACCTGCTCTCCCATCCACTCTGGAATGTCCCAACACAGCTTTTAGAAGAAACGTGTTTCTTCCTCGCTGAATCTAAACATAGATGAAACTTCCTAAAAGGAACCAAAGCACAGCAGATGAGTTCGTTATAAGCGGGTCTTCTGTGTTTCAAATGCATTCTTACTGCTAACTCTTATATGCGTCTCTAGGGCTGGAAAAGACTGTTTCTGCATTCTCCAAAGAAAGGGTTTCTGAACTGCTGCAAACACACATCAGTTTAACTCTGGATGATGAATACACACATTGACAACCATTCTGCTAGATAGCTCCGTTTTGGTTTTAGAGCAAGGTATTTCTCTTTACAGCCTGTTCTCCCATCCACTCTGGAATATCCAAACGCAGCTTTTAGAAGAAACGTTTTTCTACCTTGCTGAATCTAAACATAGATGCAACTTCCTAAAAGGAACTAACGCACAGCAGATGAGTTCGTAATAAGCGGGTCTTCTGTGTTTTAAACGCATTCATACTGTTAACTCTTATATGCGTCTCTAGGGCTGAAAATGACTGTTTCTGCATTCTCCAAAGAAAGGGTTTCTGAACTGCTGCAAACACACATCATTTTAACTCTTGATGATGAATACACACATTGACAACCATTCTGCTAGATAGCTCCGTTTTGGTTTTAGAGCAAGGTATTTCTCTTTACAGCCTGTTCTCCCATCCACTCTGGAATGTCCAAACACAGCTTTTAGAAGAAACGTGTTTCTTCCTCGCTGAATCTAAACATAGATAAAACTTCCTAAAAGGAACCAAAGCACAGCAGATGAGTTCGTAAGAAGCGGGTCTTCTGTGTTTAAAACGCATTCTTACTGCTAACTCTTATATGCGTCTCTAGGGCTGGAAATGACGGTTTCTGCATTCTCCAAAGAAAGGGTTTCTGAACTGCTGCAAACACACATCAGTTTAACTCTAGAAGTTGAATACACACATTGACAACCATTCTGCTAGATAGCTCCGTTTTGTTTTAGAGCAAGGTATTTCCCTTTACAGCCTGTTCTCCCATCCACTCTGGAATGTCTAAACGCAGCTTTTAGAAGAAACGTGTTTCTACCTCGCTGAATCTAAACATAGATGCAACTTCCTAAAAGGAACCAACACACAACAGATGAGTTCGTAAGAAGCGGGTCTTTTGTGTTTTGAACACATTCTTACTGCTAACTCTTATAAGCGTCTCTAGGGCGGGAAAAGACTGTTTCTGCATTCTCCAAAGAAAGGTTTTCTGAACTGCTGCAAACACACATCAGTTTACCTCTGGAAGGTGAATACATGCATTGACAACCATTCTGCTAGATAGCTCCGTTTTGGTTTTAGAGCAAAGTATTTCTCTTTACAGCCTGTTCTCCCATCCATTCTGAAATGTCCAAACACAGCTTTTAGAAGAAACGTGTGTCTTCCTCGCTGAATCTAAACATAGATGAAACTTCCTAAAGGAACCAAAGCACAGCAGATGAGTTCGTAATAAGCGGGTCTGCTGTGTTTTAAACGCATTCTTACTGCTATCTCTTATATGCGTCTCTAGGGCTGAAAATGACTGTTTCTGCATTCTCCAAAGAAAGGGTTTCTGAACTGCTAGAAACACACATCATTTTAACTCTTGATGATGAATACACACATTGACAACCATTCTGCTAGATAGCTCCGTTTTGGTTTTAGAGCAAGGTATTTCTCTTTACAGCCTGTTCTCCCATCCACTCTGGAATGTCCAAACACAGCTTTTAGAAGAAACGTGTTTCTTCCTCGCTGAATCTAAACATAGATGAAACTTCGTAAAAGGAACCAAAGCACAGCAGATGAGTTCGTAAGAAGCGGGTCTTCTGTGTTTTAAACGCATTCTTACTGCTAACTCTTATATGCGTCTCTAGGGCTGGAAATGACGGTTTCTGCATTCTCCAAAGAAAGGGTTTCTGAACTGCTGCAAACACACATCAGTTTAACTCTAGAAGTTGAATACACACAGTGAAAACCATTCTGCTAGATAGCTCCGTTTTGTTTTAGAGCAAGGTATTTCCCTTTACAGCCTGTTCTCCCATCCACTCTGGAATGTCTAAACGCAGCTTTTAGAAGAAACGTGTTTCTACCTCGCTGAATCTAAACATAGATGCAACTTCCTAAAAGGAACCAACACACAGCAAATGAGTTCGTAAGAAGCGGGTCTTTTGTGTTTTAAACACATTCTTACTGCTAAATCTTATAAGCGTCTCTAGGGCGGGAAAAGACTGTTTCTGCATTCTCCAAAGAAAGGGTTTCTGAACTGCTGCAAACACACATCAGTTTACCTCTGGAAGGTGAATATATACATTGACAACCATTCTGCTAGATAGCTCCGTTTTGGTTTTAGAGCAAAGTATTTCTCTTTACAGCCTGTTCTCCCATCCACTCTGGAATGTCCAAACACAGCTTTTAGAAGAAACGTGTTTCTTCCTCGCTGAATCTAAACGTAGATGAAACTTCCTAAAAGGAACCAAAGCACAGCAGATGAGTTCGTAAGAAGCGGGTCTTCTGTGTTTTAAACGCATTCTTACTGCTAACTCTTATATGCGTCTCTAGGGCTGGAAATGACGGTTTCTGCATTCTCCAAAGAAAGGGTTTCTGAACTGCTGCAAACACACATCAGTTTAACTCTAGAAGTTGAATACACACATTGACATCCATTCTGCTAGATAGCTCCGTTTTGGTTTTAGAGCAAGGTATTTCTCTTTATAGCCTGTTCTCCCATACACTCTGGAATTTCTAAACGCAGCTTTTAGAAGAAACGTGTTTCTACCTCGCTGAATCTAAACATAGATGCAACGTCCTAAAAGGAACCAACACACAACAGATGAGTTCGTAAGAAGCGGGTCTTTAGTGTTTTAAACACATTCTTACTGCTAACACTTATAAGCGTCTCTAGGGCGGGAAAAGACTGTTTCTGCATTCTCCAAAGAAAGGGTTTCTGAACTGCTGCAAACACACATCAGTTTAACTCTGGATGATGAATACACACATTGACAACCATTCTGCTAGATAGCTCCGTTTTGGTTTTAGAGCAAGGTATTTCTCTTTACAGCCTGTTCTCCCATCCACTCTGGAATGTCCAAACGCAGCTTTTAGAAGAAACGTTTTTCTACCTTGCTGAATCTAAACATAGATGCAACTTCCTAAAAGGAACTAATGCACAGCAGATGAGTTCGTAATAAGCGGGTCTTCTGTGTTTTAAACGCATTCTTACTGCTAACTCTTACATGCGTCTCTAGGGCTGAAAATGACTGTTTCTGCATTCTCCAAAGGAAGGGTTTCTGAACTGCTGCAAACACACATCAGTTTAACTCTAGAAGTTGAATACACACATTGAAAACCATTCTGCTAGATAGCTCCGTTTTGTTTTAGAGCAAGGTATTTCCCTTTACAGCCTGTTCTCCCATCCACTCTGGAATGTCCAAACGCAGCTTTTAGAAGAAACGTGTTTCTGCCTCGCTGAATCTAAACATAGATGCAACTTCCTAAAAGGAACCAACACACAGCAGAGGAGTTCGTAAGAAGCGGGTCTTCTGTGTTTTAAATGCATTCTTACTGCTAACTCTTATAAGCGTCTCTAGGACGGGAAAACACTGTTTCTGCATTCTCCAAAGAAAGGGTTTCTGAACTGCTGCAAACACACATCAGTTTACCTCTGGAAGGTGAATATATACATTGACAACCATTCTGCTAGATAGCTCCGTTTTGGTTTTAGAGCAAAGTATTTCTAATTACAGCCTGTTCTCCCATCCACTCTGGAATGTCCAAACACAGCTTTTAGAAGAAACGTGTTTCTTCCCCTTGAATCTAAACGTAGATGAAACTTCCTAAAAGGAACCAAAGCACAGCAGATGAGTTCGTAAGAAGCGGGTCTTCTGTGTTTTAAACGCTTTCTTACTGCTAACTCTAATATGCGTCTCCAGGGCTGGAAATGACGGTTTCTGCATTCTCCAAAGAAAGGGTTTCTGAACTGCTGTAAACACACATCAGGTTAACTCTAGAAGTTGAATACACACATTGACAACCATTCTGCTAGATAGCTCCGTTTTGGTTTTAGAGCAAGGTATTTCCCTTTACAGCCTGTTCTCCCATCCACTCTGGAATGTCTAAACGCAGCTTTTAGAAGAAACGTGTTTCTACCTCGCTGAATCTAAACATAGATGCAACTTCCTAAAAGGAACCAACACACAGCAGATGAGTTCGTAAGAAGCGGGTCTTTTGTGTTTTAAACACATTCTTACTGCTAACTCTTATAAGCGTCTCTAGGGCGGGAAAAGACTGTTTCTGCATTCTCCAAAGAAAGGGTTTCTGAACTGCTGCAAACACACATCAGTTTAACTCTGGATGATGAATACACACATTGACAACCATTCTGCTAGATATCTCCGTTTTGGTTTTAGAGCAAGGTATTTCTCTTTACAGCCTGTTCTCCCATCCACTCTGGAATATCCAAACGCAGCTTTTAGAAGAAACGTTTTTCTACCTTGCTGAATCTAAACATAGATGCAACTTCCTAAAAGAAACTAACGCACAGCAGATGAGTTCGTAATAAGCGGGTCTTCTGTGTTTTAAACGCATTCTTACTGCTAACTCTTATATGCGTCTCTAGGGCTGAAAATGACTGTTTCTGCATTTTCCAAAAAAAGGGTTTCTGAACTGCTGCAAACACACATCAGTTTAACTCTGGATGATGAATATACACATTGACAACCATTCTGCTAGATAGCTCCGTTTTGGTTTTAGAGCAAGGTATTTCTCTTTACAGCCTGTTCTCCCATCCACTCTGGAATGTCCAAACGCAGCTTTTAGAAGAAACGTGTTTCTGCCTCGCTGAATCTAAACATAGATGCAACTTCCTAAAAGGAACCAACACACAGCAGAGTGTTCGTAAGAAGCGGGTCTTCTGTGTTTTATACGCATTCTTACTGCTAACTCTTATAAGCGTCTCTAGGACGGGAAAAGACTGTTTCTGCATTCTCCAAAGAAAGGGTTTCTGAACTGCTGCAAACACACATCAGTTTACCTCTGGAAGGTGAATATATACATTGACAACCATTCTGCTAGATAGCTCCGTTTTGGTTTTAGAGCAAAGTATTTCTCTTTACAGCCTGTTCTCCCATCCACTCTGGAATGTCCAAACACAGCTTTTAGAAGAAACGTGTTTCTTCCTCGCTGAATCTAAACGTAGATGAAACTTCCTAAAAGGAACCAAAGCACAGCAGATGAGTTCGTAAGAAGCGGGTCTTCTGTGTTTTAAACGCATTCTTACTGCTAACTCTTATATGCGTCTCCAGGGCTGGAAATGACGGTTTCTGCATTCTCCAAAGAAAGGGTTTCTGAACTGCTGCAAACACACATCAGGTTAACTCTAGAAGTTGAATACACACATTGACAACCATTCTGCTAGATAGCTCCGTTTTGGTTTTAGAGCAAGGTATTTCTCTTTACAGCCTGTTCTCCCATCCACTCTGGAATGTCCAAACGCAGCTTTTAGAAGAAACGTGTTTCTGCCTCGCTGAATCTAAACATAGATGCAACTTCCTAAAAGGAACCAACACACAGCAGAGGAGTTCGTAAGAAGCGGGTCTTCTGTGTTTTATACGCATTCTTACTGCTAACTCTTATAAGCGTCTCTAGGACGAAAAAAGACTGTTTCTGCATTCTCCAAAGAAAGGGTTTCTGAACTGCTGCAAACACACATCAGTTTACCTCTGGAAGGTGAATACATACATTGACAACCATTCGGCTAGATACCTCCGTTTTGGTTTTAGAGCAAAGTATTTCTCTTTACAGCCTGTTCTCCCATCCACTCTGGAATGTCCAAACACAGCTTTTAGAAGAAACGTGTTTCTTCCTCGCTGAATCTAAACATAGATGAAACTTCCTAAAAGGAACCAAAGCACAGCAGATGAGTTCGTAAGAAGCGGGTCATCTGTGTTTTAAACGCATTCTTACTGCTAACTCTTATATGCGTCTCTAGGGCTGGAAATGACGGTTTCTGCATTCTCCAAAGAAAGGGTTTCTGAACTGCTGCAAACAGACATCAGTTTAACTCTAGAAGTTGAATACACACATTGACAACCATTCTGCTAGATAGCTCCGTTTTGGTTTTAGAGCAAGGTATTTCCCTTTACAGCCTGTTCTCCCATCCACTCTGGAATGTCTAAACGCAGCTTTTAGAAGAAACGTGTTTCTACCTCGCTGAATCTAAACATAGATGCAAGTTCCTAAAAGGAACCAACACACAGCAGATGAGTTCGTAAGAAGCGGGTCTTTTGTGTTTTAAACACATTCTTACTGCTAACTCTTATAAGCGTCTCTAGGGCGGGAAAAGACTGTTTCTGCATTCTCCAAAGAAAGGGTTTCTGAACTGCTGCAAACACACATCAGTTTAACTCTGGATGATGAATACACACATTGACAACCATTCTGCTAGATAGCTCCGTTTTGGTTTTAGAGCAAGGTATTTCTCTTTACAGCCTGTTCTCCCATCCACTCTGGAATATCCAAACGCAGCTTTTAGAAGAAACGTTTTTCTACCTTGCTGAATCTAAACATAGATGCAACTTCCTAAAAGGAACTAACGCACAGCAGATGAGTTCGTAATAAGCGGGTCTTCTGTGTTTTAAACGCATTCTTACTGCTAACTCTTATATGCGTCTCTAGGGCTGAAAATGACTGTTTCTGCATTCTCCAAAGAAAGGGTTTCTGAACTGCTGCAAACACACATCAGTTTAACTCTGGATGATGAATACACACATTGACAACCATTCTGCTAGATAGCTCCGTTTTGGTTTTAGAGCAAGGTATTTCTCTTTACAGCCTGTTCTCCCATCCACTCTGGAATGTCCAAACGCAGCTTTTAGAAGAAACGTGTTTCTCCCTCGCTGAATCTAAACATAGATGCAACTTCCTAAAAGGAACCAACACACAGCAGAGGAGTTCGTAAGAAGCGGGTCTTCTTTGTTTTAAACGCATTCTTACTGCTAACTCTTATAAGCGTCTCTAGGACGGGAAAAGACTGTTTCTGCATTCTCCAAAGAAAGGGTTTCTGAACTGCTGCAAACACACATCAGTTTACCTCTGGAAGGTGAATACATACATTGACAACCATTCTGCTAGATAGCTCCGTTTTGGTTTTAGAGCAAAGTATTTCTCTTTACAGCCTGTTCTCCCATCCACTCTGAAATGTCCAAACACAGCTTTTAGAAGAAACGTGTTTCTTCCTCGCTGAATCTAAACATAGATGAAACTTCCTAAAAGGAACCAAAGCACAGCAGATGAGTTCGTAAGAAGCGGGTCTTCTGTGTTTTAAACGCATTCTTACTGGTAACTCTTATATGCGTCTCTAGGGCTGGAAATGACGGTTTCTGCATTCTCCAAAGAAAGGGTTTCTGAACTACTGCAAACACACATCAGTTTAACTCTAGAAGTTGAATACACACATTGACAACCATTCTGCTAGATAGCCCCGTTTTGGTTTCAGAGCAAGGTATTTCCCTTTACAGCCTGTTCTCCCATCCACTCTGGAATGTCTAAATGCAGCTTTTAGAAGAAACGTGTTTCTACCTCGCTGAATCTAAACATAGATGCAACTTCCTAAAAGGAACCAACACACAACAGATGAGTTCGTAAGAAGCGGGTCTTTTGTGTTTTAAACACATTCTTACTGCTAACTCTTATAAGCATCTCTAGGGCGGGAAAAGACTGTTTCTGCATTCTCCAAAGAAAGGGTTTCTGAACTGCTGCAAACACACATCAGTTTATCTCAGGATGATGAATACACACATTGACAACCATTCTGCTAGATATCTCCGTTTTGGTTTTAGAGCAAGGTATTTCTCTTTACAGCCTGTTCTCCCATCCACTCTGGAATATCCAAACGCAGCTTTTAGAAGAAACGTTTTTCTACCTTGCTGAATCTAAACATAGATGCAACTTCCTAAAAGGAACTAACGCACAGCAGATGAGTTCGTAATAAGCGGGTCTTCTGTGTTTTAAACGCATTCTTACTGCCTACTCTTATATGCGTCTCTAGGGCTGAAAATGACTGTTTCTGCATTTTCCAAAGAAAGGGTTTCTGAACTGCTGCAAACACACATCAGTTTAACTCTGGATGATGAATATACACATTGACAACCATTCTGCTAGATAGCTCCGTTTTGGTTTTAGAGCAAGGTATTTCTCTTTACAGCCTGTTCTCCCATCCACTCTGGAATGTCCAAACGTAGCTTTTAGAAGAAACGTGTTTCTGCCTCGCTGAATCTAAACATAGATGCAACTTCCTAAAAGGAACCAACACACAGCAGAGGAGTTCGTAAGAAGCGGGTCTTCTGTGTTTTATACGCATTCTTACTGCTAACTCTTATAAGCGTCTCTAGGACGGGAAAAGACTGTTTCTGCATTCTCCAAAGAAAGGGTTTCTGAACTGCTGCAAACACACATCAGTTTACCTCTGGAAGGTGAATACATACATTGACAACCATTCTGCTAGATAGCTCCGTTTTGGTTTTAGAGCAAAGTATTTCTCTTTACAGCCTGTTCTCCCTTCCACTCTGGAATGTCCAAACACAGCTTTTAGAAGAAACGTGTTTCTTCCTCGCTGAATCTAAACATAGATGAAACTTCCTAAAAGGAACCAAAGCACAGCAGATGAGTTCGTAAGAAGCGGGTCTTCTGTGTTTTAAACGCATTCTTACTGGTAACTCTTATATGCGTCTCTAGGGCTGGAAATGACGGTTTCTGCATTCTCCAAAGAAAGGGTTTCTGAACTGCTGCAAACACACATCAGTTTAACTCTAGAAGTTGAATACACACATTGACAACCATTCTGCTAGATAGCTCCGTTTTGGTTTTAGAGAAAGGTATTTCCCTTTACAGCCTGTTCTCCCATCCACTCTGGAATGTCTAAACGCAGCTTTTAGAAGAAACGTGTTTCTACCTCGCTGAATCTAAACATAGATGCAACTTCCTAAAAGGAACCAACACACAGCAGATGAGTTCGTAAGAAGCGGGTCTTTTGTGTTTTAAACACATTATAACTGCTAACTCTTATAAGCGTCTCTAGGGCTGAAAATGACTGTTTCTGCATTCTCCAAAGAAAGGGTTTCTGAACTGCTGCAAACACACATCAGTTTAACTCTGGATGATGAATACACACATTGACAACCATTCTGCTAGATAGCTCCGTTTTGGTTTTAGAGCAAGGTATTTCCCTTTACAGCCTGTTCTCCCATCCACTCTGGAATATCCAAACGCAGCTTTTAGAAGAAACGTTTTTCTACCTTGCTGAATCTAAACGTAGATGCAACTTCCTAAAAGGAACTAACGCACAGCAGATGAGTTCGTAATAAGCGGGTCTTCTGTGTTTTAAACAGATTCTTACTGCTAACACTTATAAGCGTCTCTAGGGCTGAAAATGACTGTTTCTGCATTCTCCAAAGAAAGGGTTTCTGAACTGCTGCAAACACACATCAGTTTAACTCTGGATGATGAATACACACATTGACAACCATTCTGCTAGATAGCTCCGTTTTGGTTTTAGAGCAAGGTATTTCTCTTTACAGCCTGTTCTCCCATCCACTCTGGAATGTCCAAACGCAGCTTTTAGAAGAAACGTGTTTCTGCCTCGCTGAATCTAAACATAGATGCAACTTCCTAAAAGGAACCAACACAAAACAGATGAGTTCGTAAGAAGCGGGTCTTTTGTGTTTTAAACACATTCTTACTGCTAACTCTTATAAGCGTCTCTAGGGCGGGAAAAGACTGTTTCTGCATTCTCCAAAGAAAGGGTTTCTGAACTGCTGCAAACACACATCAGTTTTACTCTGGATGATGAATACACACATTGACAACCAGTCTGCTAGATAGCTTCGTTTTGGTTTTAGAGCAAGGTATTTCTCTTTACAGCCTGTTCTCCCATCCACTCTGGAATATCCAAACGCAGCTTTTAGAAGAAACGTTTTTCTACCTTGCTGAATCTAAACATAGATGCAACTTCCTAAAAGGAACTAACGCACAGCAGATGAGTTCGTAATAAGCGGGTCTTCTGTGTTTTAAACGCATTCTTACTGCTAACTCTTATATGCGTCTCTAGGGCTGAAAATGACTGTTTCTGCATTGTCCAAAGAAAGGGTTTCTGAACTGCTGCAAACACACATCAGTTTAACTCTGGATGATGAATATACACATTGACAACCATTCTGCTAGATAGCTCCGTTTTGGTTTTAGAGCAAGGTATTTCTCTTTACAGCCTGTTCTCCCATCCACTCTGGAATGTCCAAACGCAGCTTTTAGAAGAAACGTATTTCTGCCTCGCTGAATCTAAACATAGATGCAACTTCCTAAAAGGAACCCACACACAGCAGAGGAGTTCGTAAGAAGCGGGTCTTCTGTGTTTTATACGCATTGTTACTGCTAACTCTTATAAGCGTCTCTAGGACGGGAAAAGACTGTTTCTGCATTCTCCAAAGAAAGGGTTTGAACTGCTGCAAACACACATCAGTTTACCTCTGGAAGGTGAATACATACATTGACAACCATTCTGCTAGATAGCTCCGTTTTGGTTTTAGAGCAAAGTATTTCTCTTTACAGTCTGTTCTCCCTTCCACTCTGGAATGTCCAAACACAGCTTTTAGAAGAAACGTGTTTCTTCCTCGCTGAATCTAAACATAGATGAAACTTCCTAAAAGGAACCAAAGCACAGCAGATGAGTTCATAAGAAGCGGGTCTTCTGTGTTTTAAATGCATTCTTACTGCTAACTCTTATATGCGTCTCTAGGGCTGGAAATGACTGTTTCTGCATTCTCCAAAGAAAGGGTTTCTGAACTGCTGCAAACACACATCAGTTTAACTCTAGAAGTTGAATACACACATTGACAACCATTCTGCTAGATAGCTCCGTTTTGGTTTTAGAGCAAGGTATTTCCCTTTACAGCCTGTTCTCCCATCCACTCTGGAATGTCTAAACGCAGCTTTTAGAAGAAACGTGTTTCTACCTCGCTGAATCTAAACATAGATGTAACTTCCTAAAAGGAACCAACACACAGCAGATGAGTTCGTAAGAAGCGGGTCTTTTGTGTTTTAAACACATTCTTACTGCTAACTCTTATAAGCGTCTCTAGGGCGGGAAAAGACTGTTTCTGCATTCTCCAAAGAAAGGGTTTCTGAACTGCTGCAATCACACATCAGTTTAACTCTGGATGATGAATACACACATTGACAACCATTCTGCTAGATAGCTCCGTTTTGGTTTTAGAGCAAGGTATTTCTCTTTACAGCCTGTTTTCCCATCCACTCTGGAATATCCAAACGCAGCTTTTAGAAGAAACGTTTTTCTACCTTGCTGAATCTAAACATAGATGCAACTTCCTAAAAGGAACTAACGCACAGCAGATGAGTTCGTAATAAGCGGGTCTTCTGTGTTTTAAACGCATTCTTACTGCTAACTCTTATATGCGTCTCTAGGGCTGAAAATGACTGTTTCTGCATTTTCCAAAGAAAGGGTTTCTGAACTGCTGCAAACACACATCAGTTTAACTCTGGATGATGAATATACAGATTGACAACCATTCTGCTAGACAGCTCCGTTTTGGTTTTAGAGCAAGGTATTTCTCTTTACAGCCTGTTCTCCCATCCACTCTGGAATGTCCAAACGCAGCTTTTAGAAGAAACGTGTTTCTGCCTCGCTGAATCTAAACATAGATGCAACTTCCTAAAAGGAACCAACACACAGCAGAGGAGTTCGTAAGAAGCGGGTCTTCTGTGTTTTATACGCATTCTTACTGCTAACTCTTATAAGCGTCTCTAGGACGGGAAAAGACTGTTTCTGCATTCTCCAAAGAAAGGGTTTCTGAACTGCTGCAAACACACATCAGTTTACCTCTGGAAGGTGAATACATACATTGACAACCATTCTGCTAGATAGCTCCGTTTTGGTTTTAGAGCAAAGTATTTCTCTTTACAGCCTGTTCTCCCTTCCACTCTGGAATGTCCAAACACAGCTTTTAGAAGAAACGTGTTTCTTCCTCGCTGAATCTAAACACAGATGCAACTTCCTAAAAGGAACCAACACACAGCAGATGAGTTCGTAAGAAGCGGGTCTTCTGTGATTTAAATGCATTCTTACTGCTAACTCTTATATGCGTCTCTAGGGCTGGAAATGACGGTTTCTGCATTCTCCAAGGAAAGGGTTTCTGAACTGCTGCAAACACACATCAGTTTAACTCTAGAAGTTGAATACACACATTGACAACCATTCTGCTAGATAGCTCCGTTTTGGTTTTAGAGCAAGGTATTTCCCTTTACAGCCTGTTCTCCCATCCACTCTGGAATGTCGAAACGCAGCTTTTAGAAGAAACGTGTTTCTACCTCGCTGAATCTAAACATAGATGCAACTTCCTAAAAGGAACCAACACACAGCAGATGAGTTCGTAAGAAGCGGGTCTTTTGTGTTTTAAACACATTCTTACTGCTAACTCTTATAAGCGTCTCTAGGGCGGGAAAAGACTGTTTCTGCATTCTCCAAAGAAAGGGTTTCTGAACTGCTGCAAACACACATCAGTTTAACTCTGGATGATGAATACACACATTGACAACCATTCTGCTAGATAGCTCCGTTTTGGTTTTAGAGCAAGGTATTTCTCTTTACAGCCTGTTCTCCCATCCACTCTGGAATGTCCAAACGCAGCTTTTAGAAGAAACGTGTTTCTGCCTCGCTGAATCTAAACATAGATGCAACTTCCTAAAAGGAACCAACACACAGCAGAGGAGTTCGTAAGAAGCGGGTCTTCTGTGTTTTAAACGCATTCTTACTGCTAACTCTTATAAGCGTCTCTAGGACGGGAAAAGACTGTTTCTGCATTCTCCAAAGAAAGGGTTTCTGAACTGCTGCAAACACACATCAGTTTACCTCTGGAAGGTGAATACATACATTCACAACCATTCTGCTAGATAGCTCCGTTTTGGTTTTAGAGCAAAGTATTTCTCTTTACAGCCTGTTCTCCCATCCACTCTGAAATGTCCAAACACAGCTTTTAGAAGAAACGTGTGTCTTCCTCGCTGAATCTAAACATAGATGAAACTTCCTAAAAGGAACCAAAGCACAGCAGATGAGTTCGTAATAAGCGGGTCTTCTGTGTTTTAAACGCATTCTTACTGCTAACTCTTATATGCGTCTCTAGGGCTGAAAATGACTGTTTCTGCATTCTCCAAAGAAAGGGTTTCTGAACTGCTGCAAACACACATCAGTTTAACTCTGGATGATGAATACACACATTGACAACCATTCTGCTAGATAGCTCCGTTTTGGTTTTAGAGCAAGGTATTTCTCTTTACAGCCTGTTCTCCCATCCACTCTGGAATGTCCAAATGCAGCTTTTAGAAGAAACGTGTTTCTGCCTCGCTGAATATAAACATAGATGCAACTTCCTAAAAGGAACCAACACACAGCAGAGGAGTTCGTAAGAAGCGGGTCTTCTGTGTTTTAAACGCATTCTTACTGCTAACTCTTATAAGCGTCTCTAGGACGGGAAAAGACTGTTTCTGCATTCTCCAAAGAAAGGGTTTCTGAACTGCTGCAAACACACATCAGTTTACCTCTGGAAGGTGAATACATACATTGACAACCATTCTGCTAGATAGCTCCGTTTTGGTTTTGGAGCAAACTATTTCTCTTTACAGCCTGTTCTCCCATCCACTCTGGAATGTCCAAACACAGCTTTTATAATAAACGTGTTTCTTCCTCGCTGAATCTAAACGTAGATGAAACTTCCTAAAAGGAACCAAAGCACAGCAGATGAGTTCGTATGAAGCGGGTCTTCTGTGTTTTAAACGCATTCTTACTGCTAACTCTTATATGCGTCTCTAGGGCTGGAAATGACGGTTTCTGCATTCTCCAAAGAAAGGGTTTCTGAACTGCTGCAAACACACATCAGTTTAACTCTAGAAGTTGAATACACACATTGACAACCATTCTGCTAGATAGCTCCGTTTTGGTTTTAGAGCAAGGTATTTCTCTTTACAGCCTGTTCTCCCATACACTCTGGAATTTCTAAACGCAGCTTTTAGAAGAAACGTGTTTCTACCTCGCTGAATCTAAACATAGATGCAACTTCCTAAAAGGAACCAACACACAACAGATGAGTTCGTAAGAAGCGGGTCTTTAGTGTTTTAAACACATTCTTACTGCTAACTCTTATAAGCGTCTCTAGGGCGGGAAAAGACTGTTTCTGCATTCTCCAAAGAAAGGGTTTCTGAACTGCTGCAAACACACATCAGTTTAACTCTGGATGATGAATACACACATTGACAACCATTCTGCTAGATAGCTCCGTTTTGGTTTTAGAGCAAGGTATTTCCCTTTACAGCCTGTTCTCCCATCCACCCTGGAATGTCCAAACGCAGCTTTTAGAAGAAACGTTTTTCTACCTTGCTGAATCTAAACATAGATGCAACTTCCTAAAAGGAACTAATGCACAGCGGATGAGTTCGTAATAAGCGGGTCTTCTGTGTTTTAAACGCATTCTTACTGCTAACTCTTACATGCGTCTCTAGGGCTGAAAATGACTGTTTCTGCATTCTCCAAAGGAAGGGTTTCTGAACTGCTGCAAACACACATCATTTTAACTCTTGATGATGAATACACACATTGACAACCATTCTGCTATATAGCTCCGTTTTGGTTTTAGAGCAAGGTATTTCTCTTTACAGCCTGTTCTCCCATCCACTCTGGAATGTCCAAACACAGCTTTTAGAAGAAACGTGTTTCTTCCTCGCTGAATCTAAACATAGATGAAACTTCCTAAAAGGAACCAAAGCACAGCAGATGAGTTCGTAATAAGCGGGTCTTCTGTGTTTTAAACGCATTCTTACTGCTAACTCTTATATGCGTCTCTAGGGCTGGAAATGACGGTTTCTGCATTCTCCAAAGAAAGGGTTTCTGAACTGCTGCAAACACACATCAGTTTAACTCTAGAAGTTGAATACACACATTGAAAACCATTCTGCTAGATAGCTCCGTTTTGTTTTAGAGCAAGGTATTTCCCTTTACAGCCTGTTCTCCCATCCACTCTGGAATGTCTAAACGCAGCTTTTAGAAGAAACGTGTTTCTACCTCGCTGAATCTAAACATAGATGCAACTTCCTAAAAGGAACCAACACACAGCAGAGGAGTTCGTAAGAAGCGGGTCTTCTGTGTTTTAAACGCATTCTTACTGCTAACTCTTATAAGCGTCTCTAGGACGGGAAAACACTGTTTCTGCATTCTCCAAAGAAAGGGTTTCTGAACTGCTGCAAACACACATCAGTTTACCTCTGGAAGGTGAATATATACATTGACAACCATTCTGCTAGATAGCTCCGTTTTGGTTTTAGAGCAAAGTATTTCTCTTTACAGCCTGTTCTCCCATCCACTCTGGAATGTCCAAACACAGCTTTTAGAAGAAACGTGTTTCTTCCTCGCTGAATCTAAACGTAGATGAAACTTCCTAAAAGGAACCAAAGCACAGCAGATGAGTTCGTAAGAAGCGGGTCTTCTGTGTTTTAAACGCATTCTTACTGCTAACTCTTATATGCGTCTCCAGGACTGGAAATGACGGTTTCTGCATTCTCCAAAGAAAGGGTTTCTGAACTGCTGCAAACACACATCAGTTTAACTCTAGAAGTTGAATACACACATTGACAACCATTCTGCTAGATAGCTCCGTTTTGGTTTTAGAGCAAGGTATTTCCCTTTACAGCCTGTTCTCCCATCCACTCTGGAATGTCTAAACGCAGCTTTTAGAAGAAACGTGTTTCTACCTCGCTGAATCTAAACATAGATGCAACTTCCTAAAAGGAACCAACACACAACAGATGAGTTCGTAAGAAGCGGGTCTTTTGTTTTTTAAACACATTCTTACTGCTAACTCTTATAAGCGTCTCTAGGGCGGGAAAAGACTGTTTCTGCATTCTCCAAAGAAAGGGATTCTGAACTGCTGCAAACACACATCAGTTTAACTCTGGATGATGAATACACACATTGACAACCATTCTGCTAGATAGCTCCGTTTTGGTTTTAGAGCAAGGTATTTCTCTTTACAGCCTGTTCTCCCATCCACTCTGGAATATCCAAACGCAGCTTTTAGAAGAAACGTTTTTCTACCTTGCTGAATATAAAAGTAGATGCAACTTCCTAAAAGGAACTAACGCACAGCAGATGAGTTCGTAATAAGCGGGTCTTCTGTGTTTTAAACGCATTCTTACTGCTAACTCTTATATGCGTCTCTAGGGCTGAAAATGACTGTTTCTGCATTCTCCAAAGAAAGAGTTTCTGAACTGCTGCAAACACACATCAGTTTACCTCTGGATGATGAATACACACATTGACAACCATTCTGCTAGATAGCTCCGTTTTGGTTTTAGAGCAAGGTATTTCTCTTTACAGCCTGTTCTCCCATCCACTCTGGAATGTCCAAACGCAGCTTTTAGAAGAAACGTGTTTCTGCCTCGCTGAATCTAAACAAATATGCAACTTCCTAAAAGGAACCAACACACAGCAGAGGAGTTCGTAAGAAGCGGGTCTTCTGTGTTTTAAACGCATTCTTACTGCTAACTCTTATAAGCGTCTCTAGGACGGGAAAAGACTGTTTCTGCATTCTCCAAAGAAAGGGTTTCTGAACTGCTGCAAACACACATCAGTTTACCTCTGGATGATGAGTATACACATTGACAACCATTCTGCTAGATAGCTCCGTTTTGGTTTTAGAGCAAGGTATTTCTCTTTACAGCCTGTTCTCCCATCCACTCTGGAATGTCCAAACGCAGCTTTTAGAAGAAACGTGTTTCTGCCTCGCTGAATCTAAACATAGATGCAACTTCCTAAAAGGATCCAACACACAGCAGAGGAGTTCGTAAGAAGCGGCTCTTCTGTGTTTTAAACGCATTCTTACTGCTAACTCTTATAAGCGTCTCTAGGACGGGAAAAGACTGTTTCTGCATTCTCCAAAGAACGGGTTTCTGAACTGCTGCAAACACACATCAGTTTACCTCTGGAAGGTGAATACATACATTGACAACCATTCTGCTAGATAACTCCGTTTTGGTTTTAGAGCAAAGTATTTCTCTTTACAGCCTGTTCTCCCATCCACTCTGGAATGTCCAAACACAGCTTTTAGAAGAAACGTGTTTCTTCCTCGCTGAATCTAAACGTAGATGAAACTTCCTAAAAGGAACCAAAGCACAGCAGATTAGTTCGTAAGAAGCGGGTCTTCTCTGTTTTAAACGCATTCTTACTGCTAAATCTTATATGCGTCTCCAGGGCTGGAAATGACGGTTTCTGCATTCTCCAAAGAAACGGTTTCTGAACTGCTGCAAACACACATCAGTTTAACTCTGGATGATGAATACACACATTGACAACCATTCTGCTAGATAGCTCCGTTTTGGTTTTAGAGCAAAGTATTTCTCTTTACAGCCTGTTCTCCCATCCACTCTGGAATGTCCAAACACAGCTTTTAGAAGAAACGTGTTTCTTCCTCGCTGAATCTAAACGTAGATGAAACTTCCTAAAAGGAACCAAAGCACAGCAGATTAGTTCGTAAGAAGCGGGTCTTCTCTGTTTTAAACGCATTCTTACTGCTAAATCTTATATGCGTCTCCAGGGCTGGAAATGACGGTTTCTGCATTCTCCAAAGAAACGGTTTCTGAACTGCTGCAAACACACATCAGTTTAACTCTGGATGATGAATACACACATTGACAACCATTCTGCTAGATAGCTCCGTTTTGGTTTTAGAGCAAGGTATTTCTCTTTACAGCCTGTTCTCCCATCCACTCTGGAATATCCAAACGCAGCTTTTAGAAGAAACGTTTTTCTACCTTGCTGAATCTAAAAGTAGATGCAACTTCCTAAAAGGAACTAACGCACAGCAGATGAGTTCGTAATAAGCGGGTCTTCTGTGTTTTAAACGCATTCTTACTGCTAACTCTTATATGCGTCTCTAGGGCTGAAAATGACTGTTTCTGCATTCTCCAAAGAAAGGGTTTCTGAACTGCTGCAAACACACATCAGTTTAACTCTGGATGATGAATACACACATTGACAACCATTCTGCTAGATAGCTCCGTTTTGGTTTTAGAGCAAGGTATTTCTCTTTACAGCCTGTTCTCCCATCCACTCTGGAATGTCCAAACGCAGCTTTTAGAAGAAACGAGTTTCTGCCTCGCTGAATCTAAACATAGATGCAACTTCCTAAAAGGAACCAACACACAGCAGAGGAGTTCGTAAGAAGCGGGTCTTCTGTGTTTTAAACGCATTCTTACTGCTAACTCTTATAAGCGTCTCTAGGGCGGGAAAAGACTGTTTCTGCATTCTCCAAAGAAAGGGTTTCTGAACTGCTGCAAACACACATCAGTTTACCTCTGGAAGGTGAATACACACATTGACAACCATTCTGCTAGATAGCTCCGTTTTGGTTTTAGAGCAAAGTATTTCTCTTTACAGCCTGTTCTCCCATCCACTCTGGAACGTCCAAACACAGCTTTTAGAAGAAACGTGTTTCTTCCTCGCTGAATCTAAACATAGATGAAACTTCCTAAAAGGAACCAAAGCACAGCAGATGAGTTCGTAAGAAGCGGGTCTTCTGTGTTTTAAACGCATTCTTACTGCTAACTCTCATATGCGTCTCTAGGGCTGGAAATGACGGTTTCTGCACTCTACAAAGAAAGGGTTTCTGAACTGCTGCAAACACACATCAGTTTAACTCTAGAAGTTGAATACACACATTGACAACCATTCTGCTAGATAGCTCCGTTTTGGTTTTAGAGCAAGGTATTTCCCTTTACAGCCTGTTCTCCCATCCACTCTGGAATGTCTAAACGCAGCTTTTAGAAGAAACGTGTTTCTACCTCGCTGAATCTAAACATAGATGCAACTTCCTAAAAGGAACCAACACACAACAGATGAGTTCGTAAGAAGCGGGTCTTTTGTGTTTTAAACACATTCTTAATGCTAACTCTTATAAGCGTCTCTAGGGCGGGAAAAGACTGTTTCTGCATTCTCCAAAGAAAGGGTTTCTGAACTACTGCAAACACACATCAGTTTAACTCTGGATGATGAATACACACATTGACAACCATTCTGCTAGATAGCTCCGTTTTGGTTTTAGAGCAAGGTATTTCTCTTTACAGCCTGTTCTCCCATCCACTCTGGAATATCCAAACGCAGCTTTTAGAAGAAACGTTTTTCTACCTTGCTGAATCTAAACATAGATGCAACTTCCTAAAAGGAACTAACGCACAACAGATGAGTTCGTAATAAGCGGGTCTTCTGTGTTTTAAACGCATTCTTACTGCTAACTCTTATATGTGTCTCTAGGGCTGAAAATGACTGTTTCTGCATTCTCCAAAGAAAGGGTTTCTGAACTGCTGCAAACACACATCAGTTTAACTCTGGATGATGAATACACACATTGACAACCATTCTGCTAGATAGCTCCGTTTTGGTTTTAGAGCAAGGTATTTCTCTTTACAGCCTGTTCTCCCATCCACTCTGGAATGTCCAAACGCAGCTTTTAGAAGAAACGTGTTTCTGCCTCGCTGAATATAAACATAGATGCAACTTCCTAAACGAAACCAATACACAGCAGAGCAGTTCGTAAGAAGCGGGTCTTCTGTGTTTTATACGCATTCTTACTGCTAACTCTTATAAGCGTCTCTAGGACGGGAAAAGACTGTTTCTGCATTCTCCAAAGAAAGGGTTTCTGAACTGCTGCAAACACACATCAGTTTACCTCTGGAAGGTGAATACACACATTGACAACCATTCTGCTAGATAGCTCCGTTTTGGTTTTAGAGCAAAGTATTTCTCTTTACAGCCTGTTCTCCCATCCACTCTGGAATGTCCAAACACAGCTTTTAGAAGAAACGTGTTTCTTCCTCGCTGAATCTAAACGTAGATGAAACTTCCTAAAAGGAACCAAAGCACAGCAGATGAGTTCGTAAGAAGCCGGTCTTATCTGTTTTAAACGCATTCTTACTGCTAAATCTTATATGCGTCTCCAGGGCTGGAAATGACGGTTTCTGCATTCTCCAAAGAAAACGTTTCTGAACTGCTGCAAACACACATCAGGTTAATTCTAGAAGTTGAATACACACATTGACAACCATTCTGCTAGATAGCTCCGTTTTGGTTTTAGAGCAATTTATTTCCCTTTACAGCCTATTCTCCCATCCACTATGGAATGTCTAAACGCAGCTTTTAGAAGAAACGTGTTTCTACCTCGCTGAATCTAAACATAAATGCAACTTCCTTAAAGGAACCAACACACAACAGATGAGTTCGTAAGAAGCGGGTCTTTTGTGTTTTAAACACATTCGTACTGCTAACTCTTATAAGCGTCTCTAGGGCGGGAAAAGACTGTTTCTGCATTCTCCAAAGAAAGGGTTTCTGAACTGCTGCAAACACACATCAGTTTAACTCTGGATGATGAATACACACATTGACAACCATTCTGCTAGATAGCTCCGTTTTGGTTTTAGAGCAAGGTATTTCTCTTTACAGCCTGTTCTCCCATCCACTCTGGAATATCCAAACGCAGCTTTTAGAAGAAACGTTTTTCTACCTTGCTGAATCTAAACATAGATGCAACTTCCTAAAAGGAACTAACGCACAGCAGATGAGTTCGTAATAAGCGGGTCTTCTGTGTTTTAAACGCATTCTTACTGCTAACTCTTATATGCGTCTCTAGGGCTGAAAATGACTGTTTCTGCATTGTCCAAAGAAAGGGTTTCTGAACTGCTGCAAACACACATCAGTTTAACTCTGGATGATGAATGTACACCTTGACAACCATTCTGCTAGATAGCTCCGTTTTGGTTTTAGAGCAAGGTATTTCTCTTTACAGCCAGTTCTCCCATCCACTCTGGAATGTCCAAACGCAGCTTTTAGAAGAAACGTGTTTCTGCCTCGCTGAATCTAAACATAGATGCAACTTCCTAAAAGGAACCAACACACAGCAGAGGAGTTCGTAAGAAGCGGGTCTTCTGTGTTTTAAACGCATTCTTACTGCTAACTCTTATAAGCGTCTCTAGGACGGGAAAAGACTGTTTCTGCATTCTCCAAAGAAAGGGTTTCTGAACTGCTGCAAACACACATCAGTTTACCTCTGGAAGGTGAATACACACATTGACAACCATTCTGCTAGATAGCTCCGTTTTGGTTTTAGTGCAAAGTATTTCTCTTTACAGCCTGTTCGCCCATCCACTCTGGAATGTCCAAACACAGCTTTTAGAAGAAACGTGTTTCTTCCTCGCTGAATCTAAACATAGATGAAACTTCCTAAAAGGAACCAAAGCACAGCAGATGAGTTCGTAAGAAGCGGGTCTTCTGTGTTTTAAACGCATTCTTACTGCTAACTCTCATATGCGTCTCTAGGGCTGGAAATGACGGTTTCTGCATTCACCAAAGAAAGGGTTTCTGAACTGCTGCAAACACACATCAGTTTAACTCTAGAAGTTGAATACACACATTGACAACCATTCTGCTAGATAGCTCCGTTTTGGTTTTAGAGCAAGGTATTTCCCTTTACAGCCTGTTCTCCCATCCACTCTGGAATGTCTAAACGCAGCTTTTAGAAGAAACGTGTTTCTACCTCGCTGAATCTAAACATAGATGCAACTTCCTAAAAGGAACCAACACACAACAGATGAGTTCGTAAGAAGCGGGTCTTTTGTGTTTTAAACACATTCTTACTGCTTACTCTTATAAGCGTCTCTAGGGCGGGAAAAGACTGTTTCTGCATTCTCCAAGGAAATGGTTTCTGAACTGCTGCAATCACACATCAGTTTAACTCTGGATGATGAATACACACATTGACAACCATTCTGCTAGATAGCTCCGTTTTGGTTTTAGAGCAAGGTATTTCCCTTTACAGCCTGTTCTCCCATCCACTCTGGAATATCCAAACGCAGCTTTTAGAAGAAACGTTTTTCTACCTTGCTGAATATAAACGTAGATGCAGCTTCCTAAAAGGAACTAACGCACAGCAGATGAGTTCGTAATAAGCGGGTCTTCTGTGTTTTAAACGCATTCTTACTGCTAACTCTTATATGCGTCTCTAGGGCTGAAAATGACTGTTTCTGCATTCTCCAAAGAAAGGGTTTCTGAACTGCTGCAAACACACATCAGTTTACCTCTGGATGATGAATACACACATTGACAACCATTCTGCTAGATAGCTCCGTTTTGGTTTTAGAGCAAGGTATTTCTCTTTACAGCCTGTTCTCCCATCCACTCTGGAATGTCCAAACGCAGCTTTTAGAAGAAACGTGTTTCTGCCTCGCTGAATCTAAACATAGATGCAACTTCCTAAAAGGAACCAACACACAGCAGAGGAGTTCGTAAGAAGCGGGTCTTCTGTGTTTTAAACGCATTCTTATTGCTAACTCTTATATGTGTCTCTAGGACGGGAAAAGACTGTTTCTGCATTCTCCAAAGAAAGGGTTTCTGAACTGCTGCAAACACACATCAGTTTACCTCTGGAAGGTAAATACATACATTGACAACCATTCTGCTAGATAGCTCCGTTTTGGTTTTAGAGCAAAGTATTTCTCTTTACAGCCTGTTCTCCCATCCACTCTGGAATGTCCAAACACAGCTTTTAGAAGAAACGTGTTTCTTCCTCGCTGAATCTAAACGTAGATGAAACTTCCTAAAAGGAACCAAAGCACAACAGATGAGTTCGTAAGAAGCGGGTCTTCTGTGTTTTAAACGCATTCTTACTGCTAACTCTTATATGCGTCTCCAGGGCTGGAAATGACGGTTTCTGCATTCTCCAAAGAAAGGGTTTCTGAACTGCTGCAAACACACATCAGGTTAACTCTAGAGGTTGAATACACACATTGACAACCATTCTGCTAGATAGCTCCGTTTTGGTTTTAGAGCAAGGTATTTCCCTTTACAGCCTGTTCTCCCATCCACTCTGGAATGTCTAAACGCAGCTTTTAGAAGAAACGTGTTTCTACCTCGCTGAATCTAAACATAGATGCAACTTCCTAAAAGGAACCAACACACAACAGATGAGTTCGTAAGAAGCGGGTCTTTTGTGTTTTAAACACATTCTTACTGCTAACTCTTATAAGCGTCTCTAGGGCGGGAAAAGACTGTTTCTGCATTCTCCAAAGAAAGGGTTTCTGAACTGCTGCAAACCCACATCAGTTTAACTCTGGATGATGAATATACACATTGACAACCATTCTGCTAGATAGCTCCGTTTTGGTTTTAGAGCAAGGTATTTCTCTTTACAGCCTGTTCTCCCATCCACTCTGGAATGTCCAAACGCAGCTTTTAGAAGAAACGTGTTTCTGCCTCGCTGAATCTAAACATAGATGCAACTTCCTAAAAGGAACCAACACACAGCAGAGGAGTTCGTAAGAAGCGGGTCTTCTGTGTTTTAAACGCATTCTTACTGCTAACTCTTATAAGCGTCTCTAGGACGGGAAAAGACTGTTTCTGCATTCTCCAAAGAAAGGGTTTCTGAACTGCTGCAAACACACATCAGTTTACCTCTGGAAGGTGAATACATACATTGACAACCATTCTGCTAGATAGCTCCGTTTTGGTTTTAGAGCAAAGTATTTCTCTTTAAACCCTGTTCTCCCATCCACTCTGGAATGTCCAAACGCAGCTTTTAGAAGAAACGTGTTTCTTCCTCGCTGAATCTAAACGTAGATGAAACTTCCTAAAAGGAACCAAAGCACAGCAGATGAGTTCGTAAGAAGCGGGTCTTCTCTGTTTTAAACGCATTCTTACTGCTAAATCTTATATGCGTCTCCAGGGCTGGAAATGACGGTTTCTGCATTCTCCAAAGAAAGGGTTTCTGAACTGCTGCAAACACACATCAGGTTAATTCTAGAAGTTGAATACACACATTGACAACCATTCTGCTAGATAGCTCCGTTTTGGTTTTAGAGCAATTTATTTCCCTTTACAGCCTATTTTCCCATCCACTCTGGAATGTCTAAACGCAGCTTTTAGAAGAAACGTGTTTCTTCCTCGCTAAATCTAAACATAGATGAAACTTCCTAAAAGGAACCAAAGCACAGCAGATGAGTTCGTAAGAAGCGGGTCTTCTGTGTTTTAAACGCATTCTTACTGCTAACTCTCATATGCGTCTCTAGGGCTGGAAATGACGGTTTCTGCATTCTCCAAAGAAAGGGTTTCTGAACTGCTGCAAACACACATCAGTTTAACTCTAGAAGTTGAATACACACATTGACAACCATTCTGCTAGATAGCTCCGTTTTGGTTTTAGAGCAAGGCATTTCCCTTTACAGCCTGTTCTCCCATCCACTCTGGAATGTCTAAACGCAGCTTTTAGAAGAAACGTGTTTCTACCTCGCTGAATCTAAACATAGATGCAACTTCCTAAAAGGAACCAACACACAACAGATGAGTTCGTAAGAAGCGGGTCTTTTGTGTTTTAAACACATTCTTACTGCTTACTCTTATAAGCGTCTCTAGGGCGGGAAAAGACTGTTTCTGCATTCTCCAAAGAAAGGGTTTCTGAACTGCTGCAATCACACATCAGTTTAACTCTGTATGATGAATACACACATTGACAACCATTCTGCTAGATAGCTCCGTTTTGGTTTTAGAGCAAGGTATTTCCCTTTACAGCCTGTTCTCCCATCCACTCTGGAATATCCAAACGCAGCTTTTAGAAGAAACGTTTTTCTACCTTGCTGAATATAAACGTAGATGCAACTTCCTAAAAGGAACTAACGCACAGCAGATGAGTTCGTAAGAAGCGGGTCTTCTGTGTTTTAAACGCATTCTTACTGCTAACCCTTATATGCGTCTCTAGGGCTTGAAATGAGGGTTTCTGCATTCTCCAAAGAAAGGGTTTCTGAACTGCTGCAAACACACATCAGTTTAACTCTGGAAGTTGAATACACACACTGACAACCATTCTGCTAGATAGCTCCGTTTTGGTTTTAGAGCAAGGTATTTTTCTTTACAGCCTGTTCTCCCATCCACTCTGGAATGTCCAAACGCAGCTTTTAGAAGAAACGTGTTTCTACCTCGCTGAATCTAAACATAGATGCAGCTTCCTAAAAGGAACCAACACACAACAGATGAGTTCATATGAAGCGGGTCTTCTGTGTTTTAAACGCATTCTTACTGCTAACTCTTATATGCGTCTCTAGGGCGGGAAAAGACTGTTTCTGCATTCTCCAAAGAAAGGGTTTCTGAACTGCTGTAAGCTCACATCAGTTTATCTCTGGAAGTTGAATACACACATTGACAACCATTCTGCTAGATAGCTCCGTTTTGGTTTTAGAGCAAGGTATTTCTCTTTACAGCCTGTTCTCCCATCCACTCTGGAATGTCCAAACGCAGCTTTTAGAAGAAACGTGTTTCTACCGCGCTGAATCTAAACATAGATGCAACTTCCTAAAAGGAACCAACACACAGCAAATGAGTTCGTAAGAAGCGGGTCTTCTGTGTTTTAAACGCATTCTTACTGCTAACTCTTATAAGCGTCTCTAGGGCGGTAAAAGACTGTTTCTGCATTCTCCAAAGAAAGGGTTTCTGAACTGCTGCAAACACACATCAGTTTAACTCTGGATGATGAATACACACATTGACAACCATTCTGCTAGATAGCTCCGTTTTGGTTTTAGAGCAAGGTATTTCTCTTTACAGCCTGTTCTCCCATCCACTCTGGAATATCCAAACGCAGCTTTTAGAAGAAACGTTTTTCTACCTTGCTGAATCTAAACATAGATGCAACTTCCTAAAAGGAACTAACGCACAGCAGATGAGTTCGTAATAAGCGGGTCTTCTGTATTTTAAACGCATTCTTACTGCTAACTCTTATATGCGTCTCTAGGGCTGAAAATGACTGTTTCTGCATTCTCCAAAGAAAGGGTTTCTGAACTGCTGCAAACACACATCAGTTTAACTCTGGATGATGAATACACACATTGACAACCATTCTGCTAGATAGCTCCGTTTTGCTTTTAGAGCAAGGTATTTCTTTTTACAGCATACTCTCCCATCCACTCTGGAATGTGCAAACACAGATTTTAGAAGAAACGTGTTTCTTCCTCGCTGAATCTAAACATAGATGAAACTTCCTAAAAGGAACCAAAGCACAGCAGATGAGTTCGTAAGAAGCGGGTCTTCTGTGTTTTAAACACATTCTTACTGCTAACTCTTATATGCGTCTCTAGGGCTGTAAATGACGGTTTCTGCATTCTCCAAAGAAAGGGTTTCTGAACTGCTGCAAACACACATCAGTTTAACTCTAGAAGTTGAATACACACATTGACAACCATTCTGCTAGATAGCTCCGTTTTGGTTTTAGAGCAAGGTATTTCTCTTTACAGCCTGTTCTCCCATCCACTCTGGAATGTCCAAACGCAGCTTTTAGAAGAAACGTGTTTCTGCCTCGCTGAATCTAAACATAGATGCAACTTCCTAAAAGGAACCAACACACAGCAGAGGAGTTCGTAAGAAGCGGGTCTTCTGTGTTTTAAACGCATACTTACTGCTAACTCTTATAAGCGTCTCTAGGACGGGAAAAGACTGTTTCTGCATTCTCCAAAGAAAGGGTTTCTGAACTGCTGCAAACACACATCAGTTTACCTCTGGAAGGTGAATATATACATTGACAACCATTCTGCTAGATAGCTCCGTTTTGGTTTTAGAGCAAAGTATTTCTCTTTACAGCCTGTTCTCCCATCCACGCTGGAATGTCCAAACACAGCTTTTAGAAGAAACGTGTTTCTTCCTCGCTGAATCTAAACGTAGATGAAACTTCCTAAAAGGAACCAAAGCACAGCAGATGAGTTCGTAAGAAGCGGGTCTTCTGTGTTTTAAACGCATTTTTACTGCTAACTCTTATATGCGTCTCTAGGGCTGGAAATAACGGTTTCTGCATTCTCCAAAGAAAGGGTTTCTGAACTGCTGCAAACACACATCAGGTTAACTGTAGAAGTTGAATACACACATTGACAACCATTCTGCTAGATAGCTCCGTTTTGGTTATAGAGCAAGGTATTTCCCTTTACAGCCTGTTCTCCCATCCACTCTGGAATGTCTAAACGCAGCTTTTAGAAGAAACGTGTTTCTACCTCGCTGAATCTAAACATAGATGCAACTTCCTAAAAGGAACCAACACACAACAGATGACTTCGTAAGAAGCGGGTCTTTTGTGTTTTAAACACATTCTTACTGCTAACTCTTATAAGCGTCTCTAGGGCGGGAAAAGACTGTTTCTGCATTCTCCAAAGAAAGGGTTTCTGAACTGCTGCAAACACACATCAGTTTAACTCTGGATGATGAATACACACATTGACAACCATTCTGCTAGATAGCTCCGTTTTGGTTTTAGAGCAAGGTATTTCTCTTTACAGCCTGTTCTCCCATCCACCCTGGAATATCCAAACGCAGCTTTTAGAAGAAACGTTTTTCTACCTTGCTGAATCTAAACATAGATGCAACTTCCTAAAAGGAACTAACGCACAGCAGATGAGTTCGTAATAAGCGGGTCTTCTGTGTTGTAAACGCATTCTTACTGCTAACTCTTATATGCGTCTCTAGGGCTGAAAATGACTGTTTCTGCATTCTCAAAAGAAAGGGATTCTGAACTGCTGCAAACACACATCAGTTTAACTCTGGATGATGAATACACACATTGACAAAGATTCTGCTAGATAGCTCCGTTTTGGTTTTAGAGCAAGGTATTTCTCTTTACAGCCTGTTCTCCCATCCACTCTGGAATATCCAAACGCAGCTTTTAGAAGAAACGTTTTTCTACCTTGCTGAATCTAAACATAGATGCAACTTCCTAAAAGGAACTAACGCACAGCAGATGAGTTCGTAATAAGCGGGTCTTCTGTGTTTTAAACGCATTCTTACTGCTAACTCTTATATGTGTCTCTAGGGCTGAAAATGACTGTTTCTGCATTGTCCAAAGAAAGGGTTTCTGAACTGCTGCAAACACACATCAGTTTAACTCTGGATGATGAATACACACATTGACAACCATTCTGCTAGATAGCTCCGTTTTGGTTTTAGAGCAAGGTATTTCTCTTTACAGCCTGTTCTCCCATCCACTCTGGAATGTCCAAACACAGCTTTTAGAAGAAACGAGTTTCTGCCTCGCTGAATATAAACATAGATGCAACTTCCTAAAAGGAACCAACACACAGCAGAGGAGTTAGTAAGAAGCGGGTCTTCTGTGTTTTAAACGCATTCTTACTGCTAACTCTCATATGCGTCTCTAGGGCTGGAAATGACGGTTTCTGCATTCTCCAAAGAAAGGGTTTCTGAACTGCTGCAAACACACATCAGTTTAACTCTAGAAGTTGAATACACACATTGACAACCATTCTGCTAGATAGCTCCGTTTTGGTTTTAGAGCAAGGTATTTCCCTTTACAGCCGGTTCTCCCATCAACTCTGGAATGTCTAAACGCAGCTTTTAGAAGAAACGTGTTTCTACCTCGCTGAATCTAAACATAGATGCAACTTCCTTACAGGAACCAACACACAACAGATGAGTTCGTAAGAAGCGGGTCTTTTGTGTTTTAAACACATTCTTACTGCTAACTCTTATAAGCGTCTCTAGGGCGGGAAAAGACTGTTTCTGCATTCTCCAAAGAAAGGGTTTCTGAACTACTGCAATCCAACATCAGTTTAACTCTGGATGATGAATACACACATTGACAACCATTCTGCTAGATAGCTCCGTTTTGGTTTTAGAGCAAGGTATTTCCCTTTACAGCCTGTTCTCCCATCCACTCTGGAATGTCTAAACGCAGCTTTTAGAAGAAACGTGTTTCTACCTCGCTGAATCTAAACATAGATGCAACTTCCTAAAAGGAACCAACACACAACAGATGAGTTCGTAAGAAGCGGGTCTTTTGTGTTTTAAACACATTCTTACTGCTAACTCTTATAAGCGTCTCTAGGGCGGGAAAAGACTGTTTCTGCATTCTCCAAAGAAAGGGTTTCTGAACTGCTGCAAACACACATCAGTTTAATTCTGGATGATGAATATACACATTGACAACCATTCTGCTAGATAGCTCCGTTTTGGTTTTAGAGCAAGGTATTTCTTTTTACAGCCTGTTCTCCCATCCACTCTGGAATGTCCAAACGCAGCTTTTAGAAGAAACGTGTTTCTGCCTCGCTGAATCTAAACATAGATGCAACTTCCTAAAAGGAACCAACACACAGCAGAGGAGTTCGTAAGAAGCGGGTCTTCTGTGTTTTAAACGCATTCTTACTGATAACTCTTATAAGCGTCTCTAGGACGGGAAAAGACTGTTTCTGCATTCTCCAAAGAAAGGGTTTCTGAACTGCTGCAAACACACATCAGTTTAACTCTGGAAGTTGAATACACACATTGACAACCATTCTGCTAGATAGCTCCGTTTTGGTTTTAGAGCAAGGTATTTCTCTTTACAGCCTGTTCTCCCATCCACTCTGGAATGTCCAAACGCAGCTTTTAGAAGAAACGTGTTTCTACCTCGCTGAATCTAAACATAGATGCAACTTCCTAAAAGGAACCAATGCACAGCAGATGAGTTCGTAAGAAGCGGGTCTTCTGTGTTTTAAACGCATTCTTACTGCTACCTCTTATATGCGTCTCTTGGGCTGGAAATGACTGTTTCTGCATTCTCCAAAGAAAGGGTTTCTGAACTGCTGCAAACACACATCAATTTAACTCTGGAAGTTGAATACACACACTGACAACCATTCTGCTAGATAGCTCCGTTTTGGTTTTAGAGCAAGGTATTTCTCTTTACAGCCTGTTCTCCCATCCACTCTGGAATGTCCAAACGCAGCTTTTAGAAGAAACGTGTTTCTACCTCGCTGAATCTAAACTCAGATGCAACTTCCTAAAATTAACCAACACACAACAGATGAGTTCTAAGAAGCGGTCTTCTGTGTTTTAAACGCATTCTTACTGCTAACTCTTATAAGCGTCTCTAGGGCGGGAAAAGACTGTTTCTGCATTCTCCAAAGAAAGGGTTTCTGGACTGCTGCAAACACACATCAGTTTAACTCTGGAAGTTGAATACACGCATTGACAACCATTCTGGTAGATAGCTCCGTTTTGGTTTTAGAGCAAGGTATTTCTCTTTACAGCCTGTTCTGCCATCCACTCTGGAATGTCCAAACGCAGCTTTTAGAAGAAACGTGTTTCTACCTCGCTGAATCTAAACATAGATGCAACTTCCTAAAAGGAACCAACACACAACAGATGAGTTCGTAAGAAGCGGGTCTTCAGTGTTTTAAACGCATTCTTACTGCTAACTCTTATAAGCGTCTCTAGGGCGGGAAAAGACTGTTTCTGCATTCTCCAAAGAAAGGGTTTCTGAACTGCTGCAAACACACATCAGTGTAACTCTTGATGATGAATACACACATTGACAACCATTCTGCTAGATAGCACCGTTTTGGTTTTAGAGCAAGGTATTTCTCTTGACAGCCTGTTCTCCCATCCACTCTGGAATGTCCAAACGCAGCTTTTAGAAGAAACGTGTTTCTACCTCGCTGAATCTAAACATAGATGCAGCTTCCTAAAAGGAACCAACACACAGCAGATGAGTTCGTATGAAGCGGGTCTTCTGTGTTTTAAACGCATTCTTACTGCTAACCCTTATATCCGTCTCTAGGGCTTGAAATGAGGGTTTCTGCATTCTCCAAAGAAAGGGTTTCTGGACTGCTGCAAACACACATCAGTTTAACTCTGGAAGTTGAATACACGCATTGACAACCATTCTGCTAGATAGCTCCGTTTTGGTTTTAGAGCAAGGTATTTCTCTTTACAGCCTGTTCTGCCATCCACTCTGGAATGTCCAAACGCAGCTTTTAGAAGAAACGTGTTTCTACCTCGCTGAATCTAAACATAGATGCAACTTCCTAAAAGGAACCAACACACAACAGATGAGTTCGTAAGATTCGGGTCTTCTGTGTTTTAAACGCATTCTTACTGCTAACCCTTATATGCGTCTCTAAGGATTGAAATGAGGGTTTTTGCATTCTCCAAAGAAAGGGTTTCTGAACTGCTGCAAACACACATCAGTTTAACTCTGGAAGTTGAATACACACACTGACAACCATTCTGCTAGATAGCTCCGTTTTGGTTTTAGAGCAAGGTATTTCTCTTTACAGCCTGTTCTCCCATCCACTCTGGAATGTCCAAACGCAGCTTTTAGAAGAAATGTGTTTCTACCTCGCTGAATCTAAACATAGATGCAGCTTCCTAAAAGGAACCAACACACAACAGATGAGTTCGTATGAAGCGGGTCTTCTGTGTTTTAAACGCATTCTTACTGCTAACTCTTACAAGCGTCTCTAGGGCGGGAAAAGACTGTTTCTGCATTCTCCAAAGAAAGGGTTTCTGAACTGCTGCAAACACACATCAGTTTAACTCTGGAAGTTGAATACACACACTGACAACCATTCTGCTAGATAGCTCCGTTTTGGTTTTAGAGCAAGGTATTTCTCTTTACAGCCTGTTCTCCCATCCACTCTGGAATGTCCAAACGCAGCTTTTAGAAGAAACGTGTTTCTACCTCGCTGAATCTAAACATAGATGCAACTTCCTAAAAGGAACCAACACACAACAGATGAGTTCGTAAGATTCGAATCTTCTGTGTTTTAAACGCATTCTTACTGCTAACTCTTATAAGCGTCTCTAGGGTGGGAAAAGACTGTTTCTGTATTATCCAAAGAAAGGGTTTCTAAACTGCTGCAAACACACATCAGTTTAACTCTGGAAGTTGAATACACACATTGACAACCATTCTGCTAGATAGCTCCGTTTTGGTTTTAGAGCAAGGTATTTCTCTTTACAGCCTGTTCTCCCATCCACTCTGGAATGTCCAAACGCAGCTTTTAGAAGAAACGTGTTTCTTCCTCGCTGAATCTAAACATAGATGCAACTTCCTAAAAGGAACAAACACACAGCAGATGAGTTCGTAAGAAGCCGGTCTTCTGTGTTTTAAACGCATTCTTACTGCTAACTCTTATAAGCGTCTCTAGGGCGGGAAAAGACTGTTTCTGCATTCTCCAAAGAAAGGGTTTCTGAACTGCTGCAAACACACATCAGTTTACCTCTGGAAGTTGAATACCCACATTGACAACCATTCAGCTAGATAGCACCGTTTTGGTTTTAGAGCAAGGTATTTCTCTTTACAGCCTGTTCTCCCATCCACTCTGGAATGTCCAAACGCAGCTTTCAGAAGAAACGTGTTTCTACCTCGCTGAATCTAAACATAGATGCAAATTCCTAAAAGGAACTAACGCACAGCAGATGAGTTCGTAAGAAGCGGGTCTTCTGTGTTTTAAACGCATTCTTACTGCTAACCCTTATATGCGTCTCTAGGGCTTGAAATGAGGGTTTCTGCATTCTCCAAAGAAAGGGTTTCTGAACTGCTGCAAACACACATCAGTTTAACTCTGGAAGCTGAATACACACATTGACAACCATTCTGCTAGATAGCTCCGTTTTGGTTTTAGAGCAAGGTATTTCTCTTTACAGCCTGTTCTCCCATCCACTCTGGAATGTCCAAACGAATCTTTTAGAAGAAAGGTGTTTCTACCTCGCTGAATCTAAACATAGATGCAACTTCCTAAAAGGAACCAACACACAGCAGATGAGTTCGTAAGAATCGGGTCTTCTGTGTTTTAAACGCATTCTTACTGCTAACTCTTATATGCGTCTCTTGGGCTGGAAATGACTGTTTCTGCATTCTCCAAAGAAAGGGTTTCTGAACTGCTGAAAATACACATCAGTTTAACTCTGGAAGTTGAATACACACACTGACAACCATTCTGCTAGATAGGTCCGTTTTGGTTTTAGAGCAAGGTATTTCTCTTTACAGCCTGTTCTCCCATCCACTCTGGAATGTCCAAACGCAGCTTTTAGAAGAAACGTGTTTCTACCTCGCTGAATCTAAACATAGATGCAACTTCCTAAAAGGAACCAACACACAACAGATGAGTTCGTAAGATTCGGGTCTTCTGTGTTTTAAACGCATTCTTACTGCTAACCCTTATATGCGTCTCTAAGGATTGAAATGAGGGTTTTTGCATTCTCCAAAGAAAGGGTTTCTGAACTGCTGCAAACACACATCAGTTTAACTCTGGAAGTTGAATACACACACTGACAACCATTCTGCTAGATAGCTCCGTCTTGGTTTTAGAGCAAGGTATTTCTCTTTACAGCCTGTTCTCCCATCCACTCTGGAATGTCCAAACGCAGCTTTTAGAAGAAATGTGTTTCTACCTCGCTGAATCTAAACATAGATGCAGCTTCCTAAAAGGAACCAACACACAACAGATGAGTTCGTATGAAGCGGGTCTTCTGTGTTTTAAACGCATTCTTACTGCTAACTCTTACAAGCGTCTCTAGGGCGGGAAAAGACTGTTTCTGCATTCTCCAAAGAAAGGGTTTCTGAACTGCTGCAAACACACATCAGTTTAACTCTGGAAGTTGAATACACACACTGACAACCATTCTGCTAGATAGCTCCGTTTTGGTTTTAGAGCAAGGTATTTCTCTTTACAGCCTGTTCTCCCATCCACTCTGGAATGTCCAAACGCAGCTTTTAGAAGAAACGTGTTTCTACCTCGCTGAATCTAAACATAGATGCAACTTCCTAAAAGGAACCAACACACAACAGATGAGTTCGTAAGATTCGAATCTTCTGTGTTTTAAACGCATTCTTACTGCTAACTCTTATAAGCGTCTCTAGGGTGGGAAAAGACTGTTTCTGTATTATCCAAAGAAAGGGTTTCTAAACTGCTGCAAACACACATCAGTTTAACTCTGGAAGTTGAATACACACATTGACAAACATTCTGCTAGATAGCTCCGTTTTGGTTTTAGAGCAAGGTATTTCTCTTTACAGCCTGTTCTCCCATCCACTCTGGAATGTCCAAACGCAGCTTTTAGAAGAAACGTGTTTCTTCCTCGCTGAATCTAAACATAGATGCAACTTCCTAAAAGGAACAAACACACAGCAGATGAGTTCGTAAGAAGCCGGTCTTCTGTGTTTTAAACGCATTCTTACTGCTAACTCTTATAAGCGTCTCTAGGGCGGAAAAAGACTGTTTCTGCATTCTCCAAAGAAAGGGTTTCTGAACTGCTGCAAACACACATCAGTTTACCTCTGGAAGTTGAATACCCACATTGACAACCATTCAGCTAGATAGCACCGTTTTGGTTTTAGAGCAAGGTATTTCTCTTTACAGCCTGTTCTCCCATCCACTCTGGAATGTCCAAACGCAGCTTTCAGAAGAAACGTGTTTCTACCTCGCTGAATCTAAACATAAATGCAAATTCCTAAAAGGAACTAACGCACAGCAGATGAGTTCGTAAGAAGCGGGTCTTCTGTGTTTTAAACGCATTCTTACTGCTAACCCTTATATGCGTCTCTAGGGATTGAAATGAGGGTTTCTGCATTCTCCAAAGAAAGGGTTTCTGAAATGCTGCAAACACACATCAGTTTAACTCTGGAAGTTGAATACACACACTGACAACCATTCTGCTAGATAGCTCCGTTTTGGTTTTAGAGCAAGGTATTTCTCTTTACAGCCTGTTCTCCCATCCAATCTGGAATGTCCAAACGCAGCCTTTAGAAGAAACGTGTTTCTACCTCGCTGAATCTAAACATAGATGCAGCTTCCTAAAAGGAACCAACACACAGCAGAGGAGTTCGTAAGAAGCGGGTCTTCTGTGTTTTAAACGCATTCTTACTGCTAACACTTATATGCGTCTCTAGGGCTTGAAATGAGTGTTTCTGCATTCTCCAAAGAAAGGGTTTCTGAACTGCTGCAAACACACATCAGTTTAACTCTGGAAGTTGAATACACACACTGAAAACCATTCTGCTAGATAGCTCCGTTTTGGTTTTAGAGCAAGGTATTTCTCTTTACAGCCTGTTCTCCCATCCACTCTGGAATGTCCAAACGCAGCTTTCAGAAGAAACGTGTTTCTACCTCGCTGAATCTAAACATAGATGCTACTTCCTAAAAGGAACCAACACACAGCAGATGAGTTCGTAAGAAGCGGGTCTTCTGTGTTTTAAACGCATTCTTACTGCTAACCCTTATATGCGTCCCTAGGGCTTGAAATGATGGTTTCTGCATTCTCCAAAGAAAGGGTTTCTGAACTGCTGCAAACACACATCAGTTTAACTCTGGAAGTTGAATACACACACTGAAAACCATTCTGCTAGATAGCTCCGTTTTGGTTTTAGAGCAAGGTATTTCTCTTTACAGCCTGTTCTCCCATCCACTCTAGAATGTCCAAACGCAGCTTTTAGAAGAAACGTGTTTCTACGTCGCTGAATCTAAACATAGATGCAACTTCCTAAAAGGAACCAACACACAGCAGATGAGTTCGTAAGAAACGGGTCTTCTGTGTTTTAAACGCATTCTTACTGCTAACTCTTATATGCGTCTCTTGGGCTGGAAATGACTGTTTCTGCATTCTCCAAAGAAAGGGTTTCTGAACTGCTGCAAACACACATCAGTTTAACTCTGGAAGTTGAATACACACACTGACAACCATTCTGCTAGACAGCTCCGTTTTGGTTTTAGAGCAAGGTATTTCTCTTTACAGCCTGTTCTCCCATCCACTCTGGAATGTCCAAACGCAGCTTTTAGAAGAAACGTGTTTCTACCTCGGTGAATCTAAACATAGATGCAACTTCCTAAAAGGAACCAACACACAACAGATGAGTTCGTAAGATTCAGGTCTTCTGTGTTTTAAACGCATTCTTACTGCTAACTCTTATAAGCGTCTCCAGGGCGGGAAAAGACTGTTTCTGCATTATGCAAAGAAAGGGTTTCTGAACTGCTGCAAACACACATCAGTTTAACTCTGGAAGTTGAATACACACATTGACAACCATTCTGCTAGATAGCTCCGTTTTGGTTTTAGAGCAAGGTATTTCTCTTTACAGCCTGTTCTCCCATCCACTCTGGAATGTCCAAACGCAGCTTTTAGAAGAAACGTGTTTCTTCCTCGCTGACTCTAAACATAGATGCAACTTCCTAAAAGGAACAAACACACAGCAGATGAGTTCGTAAGAAGCGGGTCTTCTGTGTTTTAAACGCATTCTTACTGCTAACTCTTATAAGCGTCTCTAGGGCGGGAAAAGACTGTTTCTGCATTCTCCAAAGAAAGGGTTTCTGAACTGCTGCAAACACACATCAGTTTAACTCTGGAAGTTGAATACCCACATTGACAACCATTCTGCTAGATAGCACCGTTTTGGTTTTAGAGCAAGGTATTTCTCTTTACAGCCTGTTCTCCCATCCACTCTGGAATATCCAAACACAGCTTTCAGAAGACACGTGTTTCTACCTCGCTGAATCTAAACATAGATGCAACTTCCTAAAAGGAACCAACACACAGCAGATGAGTTCGTAAGAAGCGGGTCTTTTGTGTTTTAAACGCATTCTTACTGCTAACCCTTATATGCGTCTCTAGGGCTTGAAATGAGGGTTTCTGCATTCTCCAAAGAAAGGGTTTCTCAACTGCTGCAAACACACATCAATTTAACTCTGGAAGTTGAATACACACACTGACAACCATTCTGCTAGATAGCTCCGTTTTGGTTTTAGAGCAAGGTATTTCTCTTTACAGCCTGTTCTCCCATCCACTCTGGAATGTCCAAACGCAGCTTTTAGAAGAAACGTGTTTCTACCTCGCTGAATCTAAACATAGATGCAGCTTCCTAAAAGGAACCAACACACAACAGATGAGTTCGTAACATTCGGGTCTTCTGTGTTTTAAACGCATTCTTACTGCTAACCCTTATATGCGTCTCTAGGGATTGAAATGAGGGTTTTTGCATTCTCCAAAGAAAGGGTTTCTGAACTGCTTCAAACACACATCAGTTTAACTCTGGAAGTTGAATATACACACTGACAACCATTCTGCTAGATAGCTCCGTTTTGGTTTTAGAGCAAGGTATTTCTCTTTACAGCCTGTTCTCCTATCCACTCTGGAATGTCCAAACGCAGCTTTTAGAAGAAACGTGTTTCTACCTCGCTGAATCTAAACATAGATGCAGCTTCCTAAAAGGAACCAACACACAACAGATGAGTTCGTATGAAGCGGGTCTTCTGTGTTTTAAACGCATTCTTACTGCTAACTCTTACAAGCGTCTCTAGGGCGGGAAAAGACTGTTTCTGCATTCTCCAAAGAAAGGGTTTCTGAACTGCTGCAAACACACATCAGTTTAACTCTGGAAGTTGAATACACACACTGACAACCATTCTGCTAGATAGCTCCGTTTTGGTTTTAGAGCAAGGTATTTCTCTTTACAGCCTGTTCTCCCATCCACTCTGGAATGTCCAAACGCAGCTTTTAGAAGAACCGTGTTTCTTCCTCGCTGAATCTAAACATAGATGCAACTTCCTAAAAGGAACAAACACACAGCAGATGAGTTCGTAAGAAGCGGGTCTTCTGTGTTTTAAACGCATTCTTACTGCTAACTCTTATAAGCGTCTCTAGGGCGGGAAAAGACTGTTTCTGCATTCTCCAAAGAAAGGGTTTCTGAACTGCTGCAAACACACATCAGTTTACCTCTGGAAGTTGAATACCCACATTGACAACCATTCAGCTAGATAGCACCGTTTTGGTTTTAGAGCAAGGTATTTCTCTTTACAGCCTGTTCTCCCATCCACTCTGGAATGTCCAAACGCAGCTTTCAGAAGAAACGTGTTTCTACCTCGCTGAATCTAAACATAGATGCAACTTCCTAAAAGGAACTAACGCACAGCAGATGAGTTCGTAAGAAGCGGGTCTTCTGTGTTTTAAACGCATTCTTACTGCTAACCCTTATATGCGTCTCTAGGGATTGAAATGAGGGTTTCTGCATTCTCCAAAGAAAGGGTTTCTGAAATGCTGCAAACACACATCAGTTTAACTCTGGAAGTTGAATACACACACTGACAACCATTCTGCTAGATAGCTCCGTTTTGGTTTTAGAGCAAGGTATTTCTCTTTACAGCCTGTTCTCCCATCCACTCTGGAATGTCCAAACACAGCTTTTAGAAGAAACGTGTTTCTACCTCGCTGAATCTAAACATAGATGCAGCTTCCTAAAAGGAACCAACACACAACAGATGAGTTCGTAGAAAGCGGGTCTTCTGTGTTTTAAACGCATTCTTACTGCTAACTCTTACAAGCGTCTCTAGGGCGGGAAAAGACTGTTTCTGCATTCTCCAAAGAAAGCGTTTCTGAACTGCTGCAAACACACATCAGTTTAACTCTGGAAGTTGAATACACACACTGACAACCATGCTGCTAGATAGCTCCGTTTTGGTTTTAGAGCAAGGTATTTCTCTTTACAGCCAATTCTCCCATCCACTCTGGAATGTCCAAACGCAGCTTTCAGAAGAAACGTGTTTCTACCTCGCTGAATCTAAACATAGATGCAACTTCCTAAAAGGAACCAACACACAGCAGATGAGTTCGTAAGAAGCGGGTCTTCTGTGTTTTAAACGCATGCTTACTGCTAACCCTTATATGCGTCTCTAGGGCTTGAAATGAGGGTTTCTGCATTCTCCAAAGAAAGGGTTTCTGAACTGCTGCAAACACACATCAGTTTAACTCTGGAAGTTGAATACACACACTGACAACCATTCTGCTAGATAGCTCCGTTTTGGTTTTAGAGCAAGGTATTTCTCTTTACAGCCTGTTCTCCCATCCACTCTGGAATGTCCAAACACAGCTTTTAGAAGAAACGTGTTTCTACCTCGCTGAATCTAAACATAGATGCAGCTTCCTAAAAGGAACCAACACACAACAGATGAGTTCGTAGAAAGCGGGTCTTCTGTGTTTTAAACGCATTCTTACTGCTAACTCTTACAAGCGTCTCTAGGGCGGGAAAAGACTGTTTCTGCATTCTCCAAAGAAAGCGTTTCTGAACTGCTGCAAACACACATCAGTTTAACTCTGGAAGTTGAATACACACACTGACAACCATGCTGCTAGATAGCTCCGTTTTGGTTTTAGAGCAAGGTATTTCTCTTTACAGCCAATTCTCCCATCCACTCTGGAATGTCCAAACGCAGCTTTCAGAAGAAACGTGTTTCTACCTCGCTGAATCTAAACATAGATGCAACTTCCTAAAAGGAACCAACACACAGCAGATGAGTTCGTAAGAAGCGGGTCTTCTGTGTTTTAAACGCATGCTTACTGCTAACCCTTATATGCGTCTCTAGGGCTTGAAATGAGGGTTTCTGCATTCTCCAAAGAAAGGGTTTCTGAACTGCTGCAAACACACATCAGTTTAACTCTGGAAGTTGAATACACACACTGACAACCATTCTGCTAGATAGCTCCGTTTTGGTTTTAGAGCAAGGTATTTCTCTTCACAGCCTGTTCTCCCATCCACTCTGGAATGTCCAAACGCAGCTTTTAGAAGAAACGTGTTTCTACGTCGCTGAATCTAAACATAGATGCAACTTCCTAAAAGGAACCAACACACAGCAGATGAGTTCGTAAGAAACGGGTCTTCTGTGTTTTAAACGCATTCTTCCTGCTAACTGTTATATGCGTCTCTTGGGCTGGAAATGACTGTTTCTGCATTCTCCAAAGGAAGGGTTTCTGAACTGCTGCAAACACACATCAGTTTAACTCTGGAAGTTGAATACACACACTGACAACCATTCTGCTAGACAGCTCCGTTTCGGTTTTAGAGCAAGGTATTTCTCTTTACAGCCTGTTCTCCCATCCACTCTGGAATGTCCAAACGCAGCTTTAAAAGAAACGTGTTTCTACCTCGGTGAATCTAAACATAGATGCAACTTCCTAAAAGGAACCAACACACAACAGATGAGTTCGTAAGATTCAGGTCTTCTGTGTTTTAAACGCATTCTTACTGCTAACTCTTATAAGCGTCTCCAGGGCGGGAAAAGACTGTTTCTGCATTATCCAAAGAAAGGGTTTCTGAACTGCTGCAAACACACATCAGTTTACCTCTGGAAGTTGAATACCCACATTGACAACCATTCTGCTAGATAGCACCGTTTTGGTTTTAGAGCAAGGTATTTCTCTTTACAGCCTGTTCTCCCATCCACTCTGGAATGTCCAAACGCAGCTTTCAGAAGAAACGTGTTTCTACCTCGCTGAATCTAAACATAGATGCAACTTCCTAAAAGGAACCAACACACAGCAGATGAGTTCGTAAGAAGCGGGTCTTTTGTGTTTTAAACGCATTCTTACTGCTAACCCTTATATGCGTCTCTAGGGCTTGAAATGAGGGTTTCTGCATTCTCCAAAGAAAGGGTTTCTCAACTGCTGCAAACACACATCAACTTAACTCTGGAAGTTGAATACACACACTGACAACCATTCTGCTAGATAGCTCCGTTTTGGTTTTAGAGCAAGGTATTTCTCTTTACAGCCTGTTCTCCCATCCACTCTGGAATGTCCAAACGCAGCTTTTAGAAGAAACGTGTTTCTACCTCGCTGAATCTAAACATAGATGCAGCTTCCTAAAAGGAACCAACACACAACAGATGAGTTCGTATGAAGCGGGTCTTCTGTGTTTTAAACGCATTCTTACTGCTAACTCTTATAAGCGTCTCTAGGGCGGGAAAGACTGTTTCTGCATTCTCCAAAGAAAGGGTTTCTGAACTGCTGTAAACTCACATCAGTTTATCTCTGGAAGTTGAATACACACATTGACAACCATTCTGCTAGATAGCTCCGTTTTGGTTTTAGAGCAAGGTAATTCTCTTTACAGCCTGTTCTCCCATCCACTCTGGAATGTCCAAACGCAGCTTTTAGAAGAAACGTGTTTCTACCACGCTGAATCTAAACATAGATGCAACTTCCTAAAAGGAACCAACACACAGCAAATGAGTTCGTAAGAAGCGGGTCTTCTGTGTTTTAAACGCATTCTTACTGCTAACTTTTTTAAGCCTCTCCAGGGCGGGAAAAGACTTTTTCTGCATTCTCCAAAGAAAGGGTTTCTGAACTGCTGCAAACACACATCAGTTTAACTCTGGAAGTTGAATACACACATTGACAACCATTCTGCTAGATAGCTCCGTTTTGGTTTTAGAGCAAGGTAATTCTCTTTACAGCCTGTTCTCCCATCCACTCAGGAATGTCCAAACACAGCTTTTAGAAGAAACGTGTTTCTACCTCGCTGAATCTAAACATAGATGCAACTTCCTAAAAGGAACCAACACACAGCAGATGAGTTCGTAAGAAGCGGGTCTTCTGTGTTTTAAACGCATTCTTACTGCTAACTCTTATATGCGTCTCTTGGGCTGGAAATGACTGTTTCTGCATTCTCCAAAGAAAGGGTTTCTGAACTGCTGCAAACACACATCAGTTTACCTCTGGAAGTTGAATACCGACATTGACAACCATTCTGCTAGATAGCACCGTTTTGGTTTTAGGGCAAGGTATTTCTCTATACAGCCTGTTCTCCCATCCACTCTGGAATGTCCAAACGCAGCTTTTAGAAGAAACGTGTTTCTACCTCGCTGAATCTAAACATAGATGCAGCTTCCTAAAAGGAACCAACACACAACAGATGAGTTCGTATGAAGCGGGTCTTCTGTGTTTTAAACGCATTCTTACTGCTAACTCTTACAAGCGTCTCTAGGGCGGGAAAAGACTGTTTCTGCATTCTCCAAAGAAAGGGTTTCTGAACTGCTGCAAACACACATCAGTTTAACTCTGGAAGTTGAATACACACACTGACAACCATTCTGCTAGATAGCTCCGTTTTGGTTTTAGAGCAAGGTATTTCTCTTTACAGCCTGTTCTCCCATCCACTCTGGAATGTCCAAACGCAGCTTTTAGAAGAAACGTGTTTCTACCTCGCTGAATCTAAACATAGATGCAACTTCCTAAAAGGAACCAACACACAACAGATGAGTTCGTAAGATTCGAATCTTCTGTGTTTTAAATGCATTCTTACTGCTAACTCTTATAAGCGTCTCTAGGGTGGGAAAAGACTGTTTCTGTATTATCCAAAGAAAGGGTTTCTAAACTGCTGCAAACACACATCAGTTTAACTCTGGAAGTTGAATACACACATTGACAACCATTCTGCTAGATAGCTCCGTTTTGGTTTTAGAGCAAGGTATTTCTCTTTACAGCCTGTTCTCCCATCCACTCTGGAATGTCCAAACGCAGCTTTTAGAAGAAACGTGTTTCTTCCTCGCCTAATCTAAACATAGATGCAACTTCTTAAAAGGAACCAACACACAACAGATGAGTTCGTAAGATTCGGGTCTTCTGTGTTTTAAACGCATTCTTACTGCTAACTCTTATAAGCCTCTCCAGGGCGGGAAAAGACTGTTTCTGCATTATCCAAAGAAAGGGTTTCTGAACTGCTGCAAACACACATCAGTTTATCTCTGGAAGTTGAATACACACATTGGCAACCATTCTGCTAGATAGCTCCGTTTTGGTTTTAGAGCAAAGTATTTCTCTTTACAGCCTGTTCTCCCATCCACTTTGGAATGTCCAAACGCAGCTTTTAGAAGAAACGTGTTTCTTCCTCGCTGAATCTAAACATAGATGCAACTTCCTAAAAGAAACAAACACACAGCAGATGAGTTTGTAAGAAGCGGGTCTTCTGTGTTTTAAACGCATTCTTACTGCTAACTCTTATAAGCGTCTCTAGGGCGGGAAAAGACTGTTTCTGCATTCTCCAAAGAAAGGGTTTCTGAACTGCTGCAAACACACAACAGTTTACCTCTGGAAGTTGAATACCCACATTGACAACCATTCTGCTAGATAGCACCGTTTTGGTTTTAGAGCAAGGTATTTCTCTTTACAGCCTGTTCTCCCATCCACTCTTGAATGTCCAAACGCAGCTTTCAGAATAAACGTGTTTCTACCTCGCTGAATCTAAACATAGATGCAACTTCCTAAAAGGAACCAACACACAGCAGAAGAGTTCGTAAGAAGCGGGTCTTCTGTGTTTTAAACGCATTCTTACTGCTAACCCTTATATGCGTCTGTAGGGCTTGAAATGAGGGTTTCTGCATTCTCCAAAGAAAGGGTTTCTGAACTGCTGCAAACACACATCAGTTTAACTCTGGAAGTTGAATACACACACTGACAACCATTCTGCTAGATAGCTCCGTTTTTGTTTTAGAGCAAGGTATTTCTCTTTACAGCCTGTTCTCCCATCCACTCTGGAATGTCCAAACGCAGCTTTTAGAAGAAACGTGTTTCTTCCTCGCTGAATCTAAACATAGATGCAGCTTCCTAAAAGGAACCAACACACAACAGATGAGTTCGTATGAAGCGGGTCTTCTGTGTTTTAAACGCATTCTTACTGCTAACTCTTATAAGCGTCTCTAGGGCGGGAAAGGACTGTTTCTGCATTCTCCAAAGAAAGGGTTTCTGAACTGCTGCAAACACACATCAGTTTAACTCTGGAAGTTGAATACCCACATTGACAACCATTCTGCTAGATAGCTTTGTTTTGGTTTTAGAGCAAGGTATTTCTCTTTACAGCCTGTTCTCCCATCCACTCTGGAATGTCCAAACGCAGCTTTTAGAAGAAACGTGTTTCTACCTCGCTGAATCTAAACATAGATGCAACTTCCTAAAAGGAACCAACACACAGGAGATGAGTTCGAAAGAAGCGGGTCTTCTGTGTTTTAAACGCATTCTTACTGCTAACTCTTATATGCGTCTCTTGGGCTGGAAATGACTGTTTCTGCATTCTCCAAAGAAAGGGTTTCTGAACTGCTGCAAACACACCTCAGTTTAACTCTGGAAGTTGAATACACGCACTGACAACCATTCTGCTAGATAGCTCCGTTTTGGTTTTAGAGCAAGGTATTTCTCTTTAGAGCCTGTTCTCCCATCCACTCTGGAATGTCCAAACGCATCTTTTAGAAGAAAAGTGTTTCTACCTCGCTGAATCTAAACATAGATGCAACTTCCTAAACGGAACCAACACACAACAGATGAGTTCGTAAGATTCGTGTCTTCTGTGTTTTAAACGCATTCTTACTGCTAACCCTTATATGCGTCTCTAGGGCTTGAAATGAGGGTTTCTGCATTCTCCAAAGAAAGGGTTTCTGAACTGCTGCAGACACACATCAGTTTAACTCTGGAAGTTGAATACACACACTGACAACCATTCTGCTAGATAGCTCCGTTTTGGTTTTAGAGCAAGGTATTTCTCTTTACAGCCTGTTCTCTCATCCACTCTGGAATGTCCAAACGCAGCTTTTAGAAGAAACCTGTTTCTACCGTGCTGAATCTAAACATAGATGCAGCTTCCTAAAAGAAACCAACACACAACAGATGAGTTCGTATGAAGTGGGTCGTCTGTGTTTTAAACGCATTCTTACTGCTAACTCTTATAAGAGTCTCTAGGGCGGGAAAAGACTGTTTCTGCATTCTCCAAAGAAACGGTTTCTGAACTGCTGCAAACACACATCAGTTTAACTCTGGTAGTTGAATACACACACTGACAACCATTCTGCTAGATAGCTCCGTTTTGGTTTTAGAGCAAGGTATTTCTCTTTACAGCCTGTTCTCCCATCCACTCTGAAATGTCCAAACGCAGCTTTTAGAAGAAACGTGTTTCTACGTCGCTGAATCTAAACATAGATGCAACTTCCTAAAAGGAACCAACACACAGCAGATGAGTTCGTAAGAAACGGGTCTTCTGTGTTTTAAACGCATTCTTACTGCTAACTCTTATATGCGTCTCTTGGGCTGGAAATGACTGTTTCTGCATTCTCCAAAGAAAGGGTTTCTGAACTGCTGCAAACACACATCAGTTTAACTCTGGAAGTTGAATACACACACTGACAACCATTCTGCTAGATAGCTCCGTTTTGGTTTTAGAGCAAGGTATTTCGCTTTACAGCCTGTTCTCCCATCCACTCTGGAATGTCCAAACACAGCTTTTAGAAGAAACGTGTTTCTACCTCGCTGAATCTAAACATAGATGCAACTTCCTAAAAGGAACCAACACACAATAGATGAGTTCCTAAGATTCGGGTCTTCTGTGTTTTAAACGCATTCTTACTGCTAACTCTTATAAGCGTCTCTAGGGCGGGAAAAGACTCTTTCTGCATTCTCCAAAGAAAGGGTTTCTGAACTGCTGCAAACACACATCAGTTTAACTCTGGAAGTTGAATACACACATTGACAACAATTCTGCTAGATAGCTCCGTTTTGGTTTTAGAGCAAGGTATTTCTCTTTACAGCCTGTTCTCCCATCCACTCTGGAATGTCCAAACGCAGCTTTTAGAAGAAACATGTTTCTACGTCGCTGAATCTAAACATAGATGCAACTTCCTAAAAGGAACCAACACACAGCAGATGAGTTCGTAAGAAACGGGTCTTCTGTGTTTTAAACGCATTCTTACTGCTAACTCTTATATGCGTCTCTTGGGCTGGAAATGACTTTCTGCATTCTCCAAAGAAAGGGTTTCTGAACTGCTGCAAACACACATCAGTTTAACTCTGGAAGTTGAATACACACACTGACAACCATTCTGCTAGATAGCTCCGTTTTGGTTTTAGAGCAAGGTATTTCTCTTTACAGCCTGTTCTCCCATCCACTCTGGAATGTCCAAACGCAGCTTTTAGAAGAAACGTGGTTCTACCTCGCTGAATCTAAACATAGATGCAACTTCCTAAAAGGAACGAACACACAGCAGATGAGTTCGTAAGAAGCGGGTCTTCTGTGTTTTAAACGCATTCTTACTGCTAACCCTTATATGCGTCTCTAGGGCTTGAAATGAGGGTTTCTGCATTCTCCAAAGGAAGGGTTTCTGAACTGCTGCAAACACACATCAGTTTAACTCTAGAAGTTGAATACACACACTGACAACCATTCTGCTAGATAGCTCCGTTTTGGTTTTAGAGCAAGGTATTTCTCTTTACAGCCTGTTCTCCCATCCACTCTGGAATGTCCAAACGCAGCTTTTAGAAGAAACGTGTTTCTACCTCGCTGAATCTAAACATAGATGCAGCTTCCTAAAAGGAACCAACACACAACAGATGAGTTCGTATGAAGCGGGTCTTCTGTGTTTTAAACGCATTCTTACTGCTATCTCTTATAAGCGTCTCTAGGGCGGGAAAAGACTGTTTCTGCATTCTCCAAAGAAAGGGTTTCTGAACTGCTGCAAACACACATCAGTTTAACTCTGGAAGTTGAATACCCACATTGACAACCATTCAGCTAGATAGCACCGTTTTGGTTTTAGAGCAAGGTATTTCTCTTTACAGCCTGTTCTCCCATCCACTCTGGAATGTCCAAACGCAGCTTTCAGAAGAAACGTGTTTCTACCTCGCTGAATCTAAACATAGATGCAACTTCCTAAAAGGAACTAACGCACAGCAGATGAGTTCGTAAGAAGCGGGTCTTCTGTGTTTTAAACGCATTCTTACTGCTAACCCTTATATGCGTCTCTAGGGCTTGAAATGAGGGTTTCTGCATTCTCCAAAGAAAGGGTTTCTGAACTGCTGCAAACACACATCAGTTTAACTCTAGAAGTTGAATACACACACTGACAACCATTCTGCTAGATAGCTCCGTTTTGGTTTTAGAGCAAGGTATTTCTCTTTACAGCCTGTTCTCCCATCCACTCTGGAATGTCCAAACGCAGCTTTTAGAAGAAACGTGTTTCTACCTCGCTGAATCTAAACATAGATGCAGCTTCCTAAAAGGAACCAACACACAACAGATGAGTTCGTATGAAGCGGGTCTTCTGTGTTTTAAACGCATTCTTACTGCTATCTCTTATAAGCGTCTCTAGGGCGGGAAAAGACTGTTTCTGCATTCTCCAAAGAAAGGGTTTCTGAACTGCTGCAAACACACATCAGTTTAACTCTGGAAGTTGAATACACACACTGACAACCATTCTGCTAGATAGCTCCGTTTTGGTTTTAGAGCAAGGTATTTCTCATTACAGCCTGTTCTCCCATCCACTCTGGAATGTCCAAACGCAGCTTTTAGAAGAAACGTGTTTCTACCTCACTGAATCTAAACATAGATGCAACTTCCTAAAAGGAACCAACACACAACAGATGAGTTCGTAAGAAGCGGGTCTTCTGTGTTTTAAACGCATTCTTACTGCTAACTCTTATAAGCGTCTCTAGGGCGGGAAAAGACTCTTTCTGCATTCTCCAAAGAAAGGTTTTCTGAACTGCTGCAAACACACATCAGTTTAACTCTGGAAGTTGAATACACACATTGACAGCCATTCTGCTAGATAGCTCCGTTTTGGTTTTAGAGCAAGGTATTTCTCTTTACAGCCTGTTTTCCCATCCACTCTGGAATGTCCAACCGCAGCTTTTAGAAGAAACGTGTTTCTACGTCGCTGAATCTAAACATAGATGCAACTTCCTAAAAGGAACCAACACACAGCAGATGAGTTCGTAAGAAGCGGGTCTTCTGTGTTTTAAACGCATTCTTACTGCTAACCCTTATATGCGTCTCTAGGGCTTGAAATGAGGGTTTCTGCATTCTCCAAAGAAAGGGTTTCTGAACTGCTGCAAACACACATCAGTTTAACTCTAGAAGTTGAATACACACACTGACAACCATTCTGCTAGATAGCTCCGTTTTGGTTTTAGAGCAAGGTATTTCTCTTTACAGCCTGTTCTCCCATCCACTCTGGAATGTCCAAACGCAGTTTTTAGAAGAAACGTGTTTCTACCTCGCTGAATCTAAACATAGATGCAGCTTCCTAAAAGGAACCAACACACAACAGATGAGTTCGTATGAAGCGGGTCTTCTGTGTTTTAAACGCATTCTTACTGCTATCTCTTATAAGCGTCTCTAGGGCGGGAAAAGACTGTTTCTGCATTCTCCAAAGAAAGGGTTTCTGAACTGCTGTAAGCACACATCAGTTTATCTCTGGAAGTTGAATACACACATTGACAACCATTCTGCTAGATAGCTCCGTTTTGGTTTTAGAGCAAGGTATTTCTCTTTACAGCCTGTTCTCCTCATCCACTCTGGAATGTCCAAACGCAGCTTTTAGACGAAACGTGTTTCTACCGCTCTGAATCTAAACATAGATGCAACATCCTAAAAGGAACCAACACACAGCAAATGAGTTCGTAAGAAACGGGTCTTCTGTGTTTTAAACGCATTCTTACTGCTAAGTTTTTTAAGCCTCTCTAGGGCAGGAAAATACTGTTTCTGCATTCTCCAAAGAAAGGGTTTCTGAACTGCTGCAAACACACATCAGTTTAACTCTGGAAGTTGAATACACACACTGACAACCATTCTGCTAGATAGCTCCGTTTTGGTTTTAGAGCAAAATATTTCTCTTTACAGCCTGTTCTCCCATCCACTCTGGAATGTCCAAACGCAGCTTTTAGAAGAAACGTGTTTCTATGTCGCTGAATCTAAACATAGATGCAACTTCCTAAAAGGAACCAACACACAGCAGATGAGTTCGTAAGAAACGGGTCTTCTGTGTTTGAAACGCATTCTTACTGCTAACTCTTATAAGCGTCTCCAGGGCAGGAAAAGACTGTTTCTGCATTCTCCAAAGAAAGTGTTTCTGAACTGCTGCAAACACACATCAGTTTAACTCTGGAAGTTGAATACACACATCGACAACCATTCTGCTAGATAGCTCCGTTTTGGTTTTATAGCAAGGTATTTCTCTTTACAGCCTGTTCTCCCATCCACTCTGGTATATCCAAACGCAGCTTTTAGAAGAAACGTGTTTCTTCCTCGCTGAATCTAAACATAGATGCAACTTCCTAAAAGGAACAAACACACAGCAGATGAGTTCGTAAGAAGCGTGTCTTGTGTGTTTGAAACGCATTCTTACTGCTAACTCTTATAAGCGTCTCTAGGGCGGGAAAAGACTGTTTCTGCATTCTCCAAAGAAAGGGTTTCTGAACGGCTGCAAACACACATCAGTTTACCTCTGGAAGTTGAATACCCACATTGACAACTATTCTGCTAGATAGCACCGTTTTGGTTTTAGAGCAAGGTATTTCTCTTTACAGCCTGTTCTCCCATCCACTCTGGAATGTCCAAACGCAGCTTTCAGAAGAAACGTGATTCTTCCTCGCTGAATCTAAACATAGATGCAACTTCCTAAAAGGAACCAACACACAGCAGATGAGTTCGTAAGAAGCGGGTCTTCTGTGTTTTAAACGCATTCTTACTGCTAACCCTTATATGCGTCTCTAGGGCTTGAAATGAGGGTTTCTGCATTCTCCAAAGAAAGGGTTTCTCAACTGCTGCAAACACACATCAGTTTAACTCTGGAAGTTGAATACACACACTGACAACCATTCTGCTAGATAGCTCCGTTTTGGTTTTAGAGCAAGGTATTTCTCTTTACAGCCTGTTCTCCCATCCACTCTGGAATGTCCAAACGCAGCTTTTAGAAGAAACGTGTTTCTACCTCGCTGAATCTAAACATAGATGCAGCTTCCTAAAAGGAACCAACACACAACAGATGAGTTCGTATGAAGCGGGTCTTCTGTGTTTTAAACGCATTCTTACTGCTAACTCATATAAGCGTCTCTAGGGCGGGAAATGACTGTTTCTGCATTCACCAAAGAAAGTGTTTCTGAACTGCTGTAAACACACATCAGTTTATCTCTGGAAGTTGAATACACACATTGACAACCATTCTGCTAGATAGCTCCGTTTTGGTTTTAGAGCAAGGTATTTCTCTTTACAGCCTGTTCTCCCATCCACTCTGGAATGTCCAAACGCAGCTTTTAGAAGAAACGTGTTTCTACCGCGCTGAATCTAAACATAGATGCAACTTCCTAAAAGGAACCAACACACAGCAGATGAGTTCGTAAGAAGCGGGTCTTCTGTGTTTTAAACGCATTCTTACTGCTAACACTTATATGCGTCTCTTGGGCTGGAAATGACTGTTTCTGCATTCTCCAAAGAAAGGGTTTCTGAACTGCTGCAAACACACATCAGTTTAACTCTGGAAGTTGAATACACACATTGACAACCATTCTGCTAGATAGCTCCGTTTTGGTTTTAGAGCAAGGTATTTCTCTTTACAGCCTGTTCTCCCATCCACTCTGGAATGTCCAAACGCAGCTTTTAGAAGAAACGTGTTTCTACGTCGCTGAATCTAAACATAGATGCAACTACCTAAAAGGAACCAACACACAGCAGATGAGTTCGTAAGAAACGGGTCTTCTGTGTTTTAAACGCATTCTTACTGCTAACTCTTATATGCGTCTCTTGGGCTGGAAATGACTGTTTCTGCATTCTCCAAAGAAAGGGTTTCTGAACTGCTGCAAACACACATCAGTTTAACTCTGGAAGTTGAATACACACACTGACAACCATTCTGCTAGATAGCTCCGTTTTGGTTTTAGAGCAAGGTATTTCTCTTTACAGCCTGTTCTCCCATCCACTCTGGAATGTCCAAACGCAGCTTTTAGAAGAAACGTGTTTCTACCTCGCTGAATCTAAACATAGATGCAACTTCCTAAAAGGAACCAACACACAACAGATGAGTTCGTAAGATTCAGGTCTTCTGTGTTTTAAACGCATTCTTACTGCAAACTCTTATAAGCGTCTCCAGGGCGGGAAAAGACTGTTTCTGCATTATCCAAAGAAAGGGTTTCTGAACTGCTGCAAACACACATCAGTTTAACTCTGGAAGTTGAATACACACATTGACAACCATTCTGCTAGATAGCTCCGTTTTGGTTTTAGAGCAAGGTATTTCTCTTTACAGCCTGTTCTACCATCCACTCTGGAATGTCCAAACGCAGCTTTTAGAAGAAACGTGTTTCTTCCTCGCTGAATCTAAACATAGATGCAACTTCCTAAAAGGAACAAACACACAGCAGATGAGTTCGTAAGAAGCGGGTCTTCTGTGTTTTAAACGCATTCTTACTGCTAACTCTTATATGCGTCTCTTGGGCTGGAAATGACTGTTTCTGCATTCTCCAAAGAAAGGGTTTCTGAACTGCTGCAAACACACATCAGTTTAACTCTGGAAGTTGAATATACACACTGACAACCATTCTGCTAGATAGCTCCGTTTTGGTTTTAGAGCAAGGTATTTCTCTTTACAGCCTGTTCTCCCATCCACTCTGGAATGTCCAAACGCAGCTTTTAGAAGAAACGTGTTTCTACCTCGCTGAATCTAAACTCAGATGCAACTTCCTAAATGGAACCAACACACAACAGATGAGTTCTAAGAAGCGGTCTTCTGTGTTTTAAACGCATTCTTACTGCTAACTCTTATAAGCGTCTCTAGGGCGGGAAAGACTGTTTCTGCATTCTCCAAAGAAAGGGTTTCTGGACTGCTGCAAACACACATCAGTTTAACTCTGGAAGTTGAATACACGCATTGACAACCATTCTGCTAGATAGCTCCGTTTTGGTTTTAGAGCAAGGCATTTCTCTTTACAGCCTGTTCTCCATTCCACTCTGGAATGTCCAAACGCAGCTTTTAGAAGAAACGTGTTTCTACCTCGCTGAATCTAAACATAGATGCAACTTCCTAAAAGGAACAAACACACAGCAGATGAGTTAGTAAGAAGCGGGTCTTCTGTGTTTTAAACGCATTCTGAGTGCTAACTTTTATAAGCCTCTCTAGGGCTGGAAAAGACTGTTTCTGCATTCTCCAAAGAAAGGGTTTCTGAACTGCTGCAAACACACATCTGTGGGGAACGCTCCCGTGTGAGACCCCTAAAAGGCGTGAGTCTCACTATACGGTGAGTTTGATCCCAAACACAGTTTCCTACTGGAGGCAGTCGAGCTATCCGGAATATAGGAACCGAAAGATGATTGATCAGTTTCTAATATCAGCCACAATATCATCAGCCACAATATCGTTTGGGCCTAAAACTATGCGTTGCTGCTAGACTGAGTGACCCCCTACCGGCAACCGGTTCCTGCTTTTAACCTTTTTATGACTTTAAGTATAATCCTTAAACCTTACTTACCAGACTGCCTTGCACCTTAGATAATGGTTTAACTGTCGATATTTACAAAGCAAATGCCACCATAAGGGATGGCTTTGATTCCTGACTCAGAGATTCCTGAATGGGGAAATTGAGTTGAGTTAGAAGTAGACAAAGGAGAATCCGGTTAAAAGATATTCTGATAAGCAAAACCAGAAAACCTTTTCACATCTCAGTTCTAAAACAAGATCAAACCGGAGATACCTGCAGCCAGGAGGAATAATGTCTGGATGCAAACAAGCTTTGTGATTACAGGAAATTCTGTTACTTTTTACAACCACTGATTGTGTATTTGACTTTTCAATTGTATAGGCCATGTAAGGTATACATTTACATTTCGTCTTGCAACCATTGTGTATCTGATTTCTCTATTGTATAGGCCATGTGAGGCATACATTTACATTCCTCTTACTATGACGTAAACCAGAGCCAAGAAAGTGTATTTATTCCTGGCCTTTGAAAAATAAAATTTGCTGTTTAGGCACAGCCTATCAGCCCTCCAGACGCCTCGCTTTCTCTCTGTCTTTATTATTTTCTCAGGCGCACTCCCTCTTCCAGGTATTGGGACCCTCTTGCAGGTCGAGAGACCCCCGGGCAGACGTGCCTACCCGTCCGGACGGTCCACGACATTTGGCGACCACGACACGGGGCCTGGACACGAGGGATTACAGTGACGCACATCAATTAAGGAGTGAGGCTGCAGCAGTTAAGTTTTTGAGTTGTTTTCTTAATCGTGTATATACAAGTGTTGATTTTCAAGTTTTCAGGCTGGAGTAAAACATGGGGCATTTAGAGTCTAAGGAATATAAGTTGTTTATACATTTTATGATTAAGACTAGAGGTCGTGATGTAAAGTTTAGTCATGTACAGAAATTTTTGCAAATTGTTCGTGAATTGTGTTCTTGGATCCCTGAAGGTGAAAGTTTGGATGAAAAAGCTTGGGGACTTAATGGAGAAAAGATTAATCAGTTTCGCTTTCCAGGTAATAATCTGCCTCAAACTGTTGTATTGACTGCTGTTTGGAGAAAGCTTTGTGAATGTGTTTGTCCTTCTGTTTCGCTCTTAGAAAATTTGACCACAGAAGCTTTGCCTCCGCATGATTGGGGCGGGGGTACTCGCAGCAGGGCCAAAGGCCCAGAAACTGCTAGCTCAGTTTTAAACTGACATTTTTTTTTTCCTTTCTCTGCCGACTGCAAGCCCCACCCGCTCAGGTCTCAGGCAAGCTACACCGCCTCAGGTGGCCAAATTTGCATCCAAAATACAATTTAAGGAAAGCTTTCTAACTTTGTAAACCAAGCGACTTGTTAGCTCATTAAAGTGTGAGGCCTGCAACTATAAGGTTGTTGGTTCAAGTCCTCAGTAAATCTAGTTTTTTAGAAAAATTAAAGTTATTGTTTGGGCACCTCGTGGAATATTTACTCGAACTCCTGATAAGCCTATAGCGCAGCTTCTTGTCATACCTGTGAATACCTCTATAGGCAATCCCCTTTCCACGGAGACTCGAGGTTGCTCCGCTTTTGGATCCTCAAATCACGCTTATTGGGTGCAGTCTATTACTGACTCGCCCTGAATTGACTATATGGATTGCTAGCAAGCCTTTTAAGGGTCTGCTAGATGCTAGAGTTGATATTTCTGTTATTTCATCTAATCACTGGCCTTTACAGTGGCCTTCCTCCCCTTCTATGACTTCTTTACAAGGAATTGGAATGAGTAATAATCCTGAACAATCTACTAATTTATTAAAGTGGACTGATGCTTAGGGACATGAGGGATATTTTCGTCCTTATATCCTTCCAGGACTCCTGTTTAATTTGTGGGGTCGAGATGTTTTAGAAGCAATGGAAGCAAAACTTAATATTGGAAATTTTGCTTGGCAGATTATGAAAAGACAAGATTACCAAGAAGGAAAAGACTTAGGTAAAAATTTACAGGGAGTACCGGAGCCTATTTCTCCTTCTCCAAAATATGACAAACGAGGTTTAGAATATATTTCCTAAGGGCCACTAATTCTCCCGATACCCAGGCTGATCCTATTTGCTGGAAGTCTGATTTCCCAGTTTGGGTAGAGCAATGATCCTTGTCTCAAAGATTTCTGCCGCTGTGTGGAGTTACTAGCAGTCCAGTATGTTTTAGAAAATTGGGATACGCCTTTAAATATCTATTCTGACAGTCAGTATGTGGTTAATTTGATACAAAATTTAGAAACTGCTCCTCTTTCCTTTTCAGATTTCTCTCCAATAATTCATCTCCTCCTTCCCTTGCAGCAAGCGGTGAGAAAACGTTTTCATCCTTTCTTTATAGGACATATCAGGGCTCACTCTACCCTGCCTGGCCCCCTGACTGAGGGTAATTCGTTTGCTGATCAACTTACTCAACATGTTTTCCCTGTTTTATCTCCTATCCAACAGGCCAAGGCTTCTCATGCGCTGCATCACCAAAGTGCGCGCAGCCTTCGTTTGCAATTTAAGATAACTAGAGAGCAGGCTCGACAAATTGTTAAAACCTGTACAGCTTGTTTGCCTCACCTGCCTGTTACCCAACATTACGGGGTTAATCCTCGAGGCTTGCAGGCGGGCCATATTTATCAAATGGATGTCACTCATTTTGCACCCTTTGGTAAATTACAATATGTGCATGTTACCATTGACACCTATTCTCATTTTGTCGTGGCCTCTGCTCATACAGGTGAAGCTGTGAAGGATGTTATTTCTCACTGTTTACAAGTTTTCTCTATTATAGGACCCCCCAAGATTTTAAAGACTGATAACGGTCCTGCCTATACCAGCAAAGGTTTTGCTAACTTTTGTTCTCAGTTTCAGATTTGTCATCGCACTGGCATTCCCTTTAATCCTCAGGGTCAGGGCGTTGTGGAACGCTCCCATGCTGTCCTCAAAACTTTACTACACAAGCTCAAACAGGGCAGCACCCTTCACTTTATTCATAAGACGCCTCACAACTGGTTGCGTCATGCCTTATATGTCCTAAATTTCTTAACTTTGGATGCTAATGGCTTCTCCGCCGCCGACCGTTTCTGGCACCCTCAGGATAAGGCTACAGCTGAGGTCTTGTGGAAAGATCCTTTAGCCAACCAATGGCATGGACCAGATCCAGTCCTCATCTGGGGACGAGGACATGTTTGTGTTTTTCCCAGGTCTGCTGCCTCGCCAATTTGGGTACCTGAACGTCTTGTCAAGCATGGACCAGTTCGACGGCAGAGCAAACACCCTGATTCCTCGATTTCGTAGCCTGACACTGACATCGCCACCTCACCGGAGACGCCGCCGCCTGCGACGGACACAACGAATCTGCACACCGCTCCACGGCAGTGCCCTGCCGACCTGGTCTCAACTTCGCCGTCTGACTGCTGAAGCGACCCAGCTTGTTCTTGAACAAGGACACTCCCGTTCCCCTGCAGTCATGTTTATTGCCATGATGGCCATATTGTCCTGCCAGGTTTCCCCCTCCCATGCTCACTCTGCTGATTCTTCTCAAATCCTTTGGGCTTATGTCCCAGACCCTCCTATCCTCCGTCCTGTTACCTGGACTGACCCTGCTTTTCCTGTTTATTTGAATGATACTTCTCTTTTTGGCTTCCCCTCCTCCACTCATATTACCCCTCAAACTGCCAATTACTCCTATTTTGCCCAAGCTGCCTCTCCCCCTATGTGTTTTTATGCGTCAAAAATATGGGACCAACTCGCTCTCAATATTCGCATTCCCTTCTTACCTATTCTCCCCTCTACCAATGGTCCTTTTTGCTTCGAATTAGGAATGAAGCATCTCACCACATTTGAAGGCCCTTCTGCCCTCCTTAAGGGCGAAACCTCTTTCTATGCTAGGGACTGGCTTCTCACCTATCTTGGTATCAAAGAGTCATGGAATTCTTCCTCTCCTGATATCCCGTCTATTCCCCGCTCTCGCTGTCATGTTGTTAACTCCTCTTTTGACCCTTCTCCCCCCTGGAAACTCTGCTACCCTAAACAACGCACTGCCCTTACCTATACCCTTTCTAGTGGTTTTACTCTTTATGATTGGTCTCTCCCCGCACCGCTCTCTACCTCCTTTGATCGGTACCAGTCCCCTGGCGGCTGGGCCACTCCTATTTTTTCTACCTCCTCTGGCCGCACCTACACGTCTCTCTGGCGTCTTTTTACTGCTCTTACCCCTAGTTATTGGAAGGCGGGTACCCGCAGTGTTTCTTACCCTTCTCGTTCCCAACATTATGTTCAAGCCTGTGTTGCTTCTCCTTACGCCTTACTTTATGGTCATATTAACATTTCCGTCTCTTCTGGTCACTACCATATTTCTTGCCCTTCTTGCACTCTTACCAACTGCATTGATTCCTCTATATTTCCTGCCCACACTATTCTCGTTGTTCATCAACCCCCTTATGTTATGCTTCCTGTTAATGTTTCTGGCCCCTGGTATGATGAATATAGCCTGCAAATTTTACATGACATCAGTGAATTAATTGTCTGCCCCAAACGTTTTCTGGGTATTCTTATTGCTAGTATTTTGACTATTGTTAGTGTTGTGGCCACGGCTGCCACAGCAGCTGTAAGTTTAGCTCACAGTATTCAAGCTGCCACATTTGTTAACCATCTAGCCCATAATGTTTCTGTTTCTTTGGGTACTCAAATTGATATTGATTCTAAATTGGAAGCCAAGCTTAATGCTTTAGAACAAACTGTTACTGTTTTGGGTGACAAGGTTCATAATCTTCAGTCTCGTCTCCGTTTCCGTTGTCATGCTGATTATAATTCCATTTGTGTTACTAGTGCTCCTTATAATGACTCAGAATGGGACTGGCCTCTGGTCCGTGCCCATCTACAAGGCATTTGGAGTCACAACAATCTGTCTTTAGACATTTTTCGCTTACAGCGTCAAATTCATGCTATTGACTTTTCTCGAAGACAGCTGCCGCAGGATGCCACTATTGCCCGCGACATTGTGGACACGTTGTCCTCTTGGACTCGTGGTTTTCATTTACCTTCCCTTTCTACCTTAATTGGCATTGGAGGTTTTCTCCTTGTACTCATCATTCTCTTGCCGTTCCTCTTCCGCCTTGTGTTCTCCTCCCTCCAGCACCTTCAGCTCAAACTTTTTGAGCTGCATTTAAAAACAAAAAAAGAGGGAATTGTGGGGAACGCTCCCGTGTGAGACCCCTAAAAGGCGTGAGTCTCACTATACGGTGAGTTTGATCCCAAACACAGTTTCCTACTGGAGGCAGTCGAGCTATCCGGAATATAGGAACCGAAAGATGATTGATCAGTTTCTAATATCAGCCACAATATCATCAGCCACAATATCGTTTGGGCCTAAAACTATGCGTTGCTGCTAGACTGAGTGACCCCCTACCGGCAACCGGTTCCTGCTTTTAACCTTTTTATGACTTTAAGTATAATCCTTAAACCTTACTTACCAGACTGCCTTGCACCTTAGATAATGGTTTAACTGTCGATATTTACAAAGCAAATGCCACCATAAGGGATGGCTTTGATTCCTGACTCAGAGATTCCTGAATGGGGAAATTGAGTTGAGTTAGAAGTAGACAAAGGAGAATCCGGTTAAAAGATATTCTGATAAGCAAAACCAGAAAACCTTTTCACATCTCAGTTCTAAAACAAGATCAAACCGGAGATACCTGCAGCCAGGAGGAATAATGTCTGGATGCAAACAAGCTTTGTGATTACAGGAAATTCTGTTACTTTTTACAACCACTGATTGTGTATTTGACTTTTCAATTGTATAGGCCATGTAAGGTATACATTTACATTTCGTCTTGCAACCATTGTGTATCTGATTTCTCTATTGTATAGGCCATGTGAGGCATACATTTACATTCCTCTTACTATGACGTAAACCAGAGCCAAGAAAGTGTATTTATTCCTGGCCTTTGAAAAATAAAATTTGCTGTTTAGGCACAGCCTATCAGCCCTCCAGACGCCTCGCTTTCTCTCTGTCTTTATTATTTTCTCAGGCGCACTCCCTCTTCCAGGTATTGGGACCCTCTTGCAGGTCGAGAGACCCCCGGGCAGACGTGCCTACCCGTCCGGACGGTCCACGACACACATCAGTTTAACTCTGGAAGTTGAATAAACACACTGACAACCATTCTGCTAGATAGCTCCGTTTTGGTTTTAGAGCAAGGTATTTCTCTTTACAGCATGTTCTCCCATCGACTCTGGAATATCCAAACGCAGCTTTTAGAAGAAACGTGTTTCTACCTCGCTGAATCTAAACATAGATGCAGCTTCCTAAAAGGAACCAACACACAACAGATGAGTTCGTATGAAGCGGGTCTTCTGTGTTTTAAACGCATTCTTACTGCTAACTCTTACAACCGTCTCTAGGGCGGGAAAAGACTGTTTCTGCATTCTCCAAAGAAAGGGTTTCTGAACTGCTGCAAACACACATCAGTTAAACTCTGGAAGTTGAATACACACACTGACAACCATTCTGCTAGATAGCTCCGTTTTGGTTTTAGAGCAAGGTATTTCTCTTTACAGCCTGTTCTCCCATCCACTCTGGAATGTCCAAACGCAGCTTTTAGAAGAAACGTGTTTCTACCTCGCTGAATCTAAACATAGATGCAGCTTCCTAAAAGGAACCAACACACAACAGATGAGTTCGTAGAAAGCGGGTCTTCTGTGTTTTAAACGCATTCTTACTGCTAACTCTTATAAGCGGCTCTAGGGCGGGAAAAGACTGTTTCTGCATTCTCCAAAGAAAGGGTTTCTGAACTGCTGCAAACACACATCAGTTTAACTCTGGAAGTTGAATACACACACTGACAACCATTCTGCTTGATAGCTCCGTTTTGGTTTTAGAGCAAGGTATTTCTCTTTACAGCCTGTTCTCCCATCCACTCTGGAATGTCCAAACGCAGCTTTTAGAAGAAACGTGTTTCTAACTCGCTGAATCTAAACATAGATGCAGCTTCCTAAAAGGAACCAACACACAGCAGATGAGTTCGTAAGAAGCTGGTCTTCTGTGTTTTAAACGCATTCTTACTGCTAACCCTTATATGCGTCTCTAGGACTTGAAATGAGGGTTTCTGCATTCTCCAAAGAAAGGGTTTCTGAACTGCTGCAAACACACATCAGTTTAACTCTGGAAGTTGAATACACACACTGACAACCATTCTGCTAGATAGCTCCGTTTTGGTTTTAGAGCAAGGTATTTCTCTTTACAGCCTGTTCTCCCATCCACTCTGGAATGTCCAAACGCAGCTTTTAGAAGAAACGTGTTTCTACCTCGCTGAATCTAAACATAGATGCAACTTCCTAAAAGGAACCAACACACAGCAGATGAGTTCGTAAGAAGCGGGTCTTCTGTGTTTTAAACGCATTCTTACTGCTAACTCTTATAAGCGTCTCTAGGGCGGGAAAAGACTGTTTCTGCATTCTCCAAAGAAAGGGTTTCTGAACTGCTGCAAACACACATCAGTTTACCTCTGGAAGTTGAATACCCACATTGACAACCATTCTGCTAGATAGCACCGTTTTGGTTTTAGAGCAAGGTATTTCTCTTTACAGCCTGTTCTCCCATCCACTCTGGAATGTCCAAACGCAGCTTTCAGAAGAAACGTGTTTCTACCTCGCTGAATCTAAACATAGATGCAACTTCCTAAAAGGAACCAACACACAGCAGATGAGTTCGTAAGAAGCGGGTCTTCTGTGTTTTAAACGCATTCTTACTGCTAACCCTTATATGCGTCTCTAGGGCTTGAAATGAGGGTTTCTGCATTCTCCAAAGAAAGGGTTTCTCAACTGCTGCAAACACACATCAGTTTAACTCTGGAAGTTGAATACACACACTGACAAACATTCTGCTAGATAGCTCCGTTTTGGTTTTAGAGTGAGGTATTTCTCTTTATAGCCTGTTCTCCCATCCACTCTGGAATGTCCAAACGCAGCTTTTAGAAGAAACGTGTTTCTACCTCGCTGAATCTAAACATAGATGCAGCTTCCTAAAAGGAACCAACACACAACAGATGAGTTCGTATGAAGCGGGTCTTCTGTGTTTTAAACGAATTCTTACTGCTACCTTTTTTAAGCCTCTCCCAGGGCGGGAAAAGACTGTTTCTGCATTCTATAAGGAAAGGCTTTCTGAACTGCTGCAAACACACATCAGTTTAACTCTGGAAGTTGAATACACACATTGACAACCATTCTGCTAGATAGCTCCGTTTTGGTTTTAGAGCAAGGTATTTCTCTTTACAGCCTGTTCTCCCATCCACTCTGGAATGTCCAAACGCAGCTTTTAGAAGAAACGTGTTTCTACCTCGCTGAATCTAAACATAGATGCAACTTCCTAAAAGGAACCAACACACAGTAGATGAGTTCGTAAGAAGCGGGTCTTCTGTGTTTTAAACGCATTCTTACTGCTCACTCTTATATGCGTCTCTTGGGCTGGAAATGACTGTTTCTGCATTCTCCAAAGAAAGGGTTTGTGAACTGCTGCAAAAACACATCAGTTTAACTCTGGAAGTTGAATACACACACTGACAACCATTCTGCTAGATAGCTCCGTTTTGGTTTTAGAGCAAGGTATTTCTCTTTACAGCCTGTTCTCCCATCCACTCTGAAATGTCCAAACTCAGCTTTTAGAAGAAACGTGTTTCTACCTCGCTGAATCTAAACACAGATGCAACTTCCTAAAAGGAACCAACACACAACAGATGAGTTCTAAGAAGCGGTCTTCTGTGTTTTAAACGCATTCTTACTGCTAACTCTTATAAGCGTCTCTAGGGTGGGAAAAGACTGTTTCTGCATTCTCCAAAGGAAGGGTTTCTGGACTGCTGCAAACACACATCAGTTTAACTCTGGAAGTTGAATACACGCATTGACAACCATTCTGCTAGATAGCTCCGTTTTGGTTTTAGAGCAAGGTATTTCTCTTTACAGCCTGTTCTCCCATCCACTCTGGAATGTCCAAACGCAGCTTTTAGAAGAAACGTGTTTCTACCGCGCTGTATCTAAACATAGATGCAACTTCCTAAAAGGAACCAACACACAGCAAATGAGTTCGTAAAAAGCGGGTCTTCTGTGTTTTAAACGCATTCTTACTGCTAACTCTTATATGCGTCTCTAGGGCTGAAAATGACTGTTTCTGCATTCTCCAAAAAAGGGTTTCTGAACTGCTGCAAACACACATCAGTTTAACTCTGGATGATGAATACACACATTGACAACCATTCTGCTAGATAGCTCCGTTTTGGTTTTAGAGCGAGGTATTTCTCTTTACAGCCTGTTCTCCCATCCACTCTGGAATGTCCAAACGCAGCTTTTAGAAGAAACGTGTTTCTGCCTCGCTGAATCTAAACATAGATGAAACTTCCTAAAAGGAACCAAAGCACAGCAGATGAGTTCGTAAGAAGCGGGTCTTCTCTGTTTTAAACGCATTCTTACTGCTAACTCTTATATGGGTCTCTAGGGCTGGAAATGACGGTTTCTGCATTCTCCAAAGAAAGGGTTTCTGAACTGCTGCAAACACACATCAGTTTAACTCTAGAAGTTGAATACACACATTGACAAACATTCTGCTAGATAGCTCCGTTTTGGTTTTAGAGCAAGGTATTTCCCTTTACAGCCTGTTCTCCCATCCACTCTGGAATGTCTAAACGCAGCTTTTAGAAGAAACGTGTTTCTACCTCGCTGAATCTAAACATAGATGCAACTTCCTATAAGGAACCAACACACAACAGATGACTTCGTAAGAAGCGGGTCTTTTGTGTTTTAAACACACTCTTACTGCTAACTCTTATAAGCGTCTCTAGGGCGGGAAAAGACTGTTTCTGCATTCTCCAAAGAAAGGGTTTCTGAACTGCTGCAAACACACATCAGTTTACCTCTGGAAGGTGAATGCATACATAGACAACCATTCTGCTAGATAGCTCCGTTTTGGTTTTAGAGCAAAGTATTTCTCTTTACAGCCTGTTCTCCCATCCACTCTGGAATGTCCAAACACAGCTTTTAGAAGAAACGTGTTTCTTCCTCGCTGAATCTAAACATAGTTGAAACTTCCTAAAAGGAACCAAAGCACAGCAGATGAGTTCGTAAGAAGCGGGTCTTCTGTGTTTTAAAGGCATTCTTACTGCTAATTCCTATATGCGTCTCTACGGCTGGAAATGACGGTTTCTGCATTCTCCAAAGAAAGGGTTTCTGAACTGCTGCAAACACACATCAGTTTAACTCTAGAAGTTGAATACACACATTGACAACCATTCTGCTAGATAGCTCCGTTTTGGATTTAGAGCAAGGTATTTCCCTTTACAGCCTGTTCTCCCATCCACTCTGGAATGTCTAAACGCAGCTTTTAGAAGAAACGTGTTTCTACCTCGGTGAATCTAAACACAGATGCAGCTTCCTAAAAGGAACCAACACACAACAGATGAGTTCTAGGAAGCGGGTCTTCTGTGTTTTAAACGCATTCTTACTGCTAACTCTTATAAGCGTCTCTAGGGCGGGAAAAGACTGTTTCTGCATTCTCCAAAGAAAGGGTTTCTGAACTGCTGCAAACACACATCAGTTTAACTCTGGAAGTTGAATACACGCATTGACAACCATTCTGCTAGATAGCTCCGTTTTGGTTTTAGAGCAAGGCATTTCTCTTTACAGCCTGTTCTCCCATCCACTCTGGAATGTCCAAACGCAGCTTTTAGAAGAAACGTGTTTCTACCTCGCTGAATCTAAACATAGATGCAACTTCCTAAAAGGAACCAACACACAGTAGATGAGTTCGTAAGAAGCGGGTCTTCTGTGTTTTAAACGCATTCTTACTGCTAACTCTTATATGCGTCTCTTGGGCTGGAAATGACCGTTTATGCATTCTCCAAAGAAAGGGTTTCTGAACTGCTGCAAACACACATCAGTTTAACTCTGGAAGTTGAATACACACACTGACAACCATTCTGCTATATAGCTCCGTTTGGTTTTAGAGCAAGGTATTTCTCTTTACAGCCTGTTATCCCATCCACTCTGGAATGTCCAAACTCAGCTTTTAGAAGAAACGAGTTTCTACCTCGCTGAATCTAAACATAGATGCAGCTTCCTAAAAGGAACCAACACACAACAGATGAGTTCGTATGAAGCGGGTCTTCTGTGTTTTAACGCATTCTTACTGCTAACTCTTATAAGCGTCTCTAGGGCTGGAAAAGGCTGTTTCTGCATTCTCCAAAGAAAGGGGTTCTGAACTGCTGCAAACACACATCAGTTTAACTCTGGAAGTTGAATACACACGTTGACAACCATTCTGCTAGATAGCTCCGTTTTGGTTTTAGAGCAAGGTATTTCTCTTTACAGCCTGTTCTCCCATCCACTCTGGAATGTCCAAACGCAGCTTTTAGAAGAAACGTGTTTCTACCTCGCTGAATCTAAACACAGATGCAACTTCCTAAAAGGAACCAACACACAACAGATGAGTTCTAAGAAGCGGGTCTTCTGTGTTTTAAACGCATTCTTACTGCTAACTCTTATAAGCGTCTCTAGGGCGGGAAAAGACTGTTTCTGCATTCTCCAAAGAAAGGGTTTCCGAACAGATGCAAACACATATCAGTTTAACTCTGGAAGTTTAATACACGCATTGACAACCATTCTGCTAGATAGCTCCATTTTGGTTTTAGAGCAAGGCATTTCTCTTTACAGCCTGTTCTCCATTCCACTCTGGAATGTCCAAACGCAGCTTTTAGAAGAAACGTGTTTCTACCTCGCTGAATCTAAACATAGATGCACCTTCCTAAAAAGAACCAACACACAGCAGATGAGTTCGAAAGAAGCGGGTCTTCTGTGTTTTAAACGCATTCTGAATGCTAACTTTTATAAGCCTCTCTAGGGCGGGAAAAGACTGCTTCTGCATTCTCCAAAGAAAGGGTTTCTGAACTGCTGCAAACACACATCAGTTTTACCCTGGAAGTTGAATACACACACTGACAACCATACTGCTAGATAGCTCCGTTTTGGTTTTAGAACAAGGTATTTCTCTTTACAGCCTGTTCTCCCATCCACTCTGGAATGTCCAAACGCAGCTTTTAGAAGAAACGTGTTTCTACCTCGCTGAATCTAAACATAGATGAAACTTCCTAAAAGGAACCAACACACAACAGATGAGTTCGTAAATTCGGGTCTTCTCTGTTTTAAAGGCATTCTTACTGCTAACTCTTATGAGCGTCTCCAGGGCGGGAAAAGACTGTTTCTGCATTATCCAAAGAAAGTGTTTCTGAACTGCTGCAAACACACATCAGTTTAACTCTGGAAGTTGAATACACACATTGACAACCATTCTGCTAGATAGCTCCGTTTTGGTTTTAGAGCAAGGTATTTCTCTTTACAGCCTGTTCTCCCATCCACTCTGGAATGTCCAAACGCAGCTTTTAGAAGAAACGTGTTTCTTCCTCGCTGAATCTAAACATAGATGCAACTTCCTAAAAGGAACAAACACACAGCAGATGAGTTCGTAAGAAGCGGGTCTTCTGTGTTTTAAACGCATTCTTACTGCTAACTCTTATAAGCGTCTCTAGGGCGGGAAAAGACTGTTTCTGCATTCTCCAAAGAAAGGGTTTCTGAACTGCTGCAAACACACATCAGTTTAACTCTGGATGATGAATATACACATTGACAACCATTCTGCTAGACAGCTCCATTTTGGTTTTAGAGCCAGGTATTTCTCTTTACAGCCTGTTCTCCCATCCACTCTGGAATGTCCAAACGCAGCTTTCAGAAGAAACGTGTTTCTACCTCGCTGAAAATAAACATAGATGCAACTTCCTAAAAGGAACCAACACACAGCAGATGAGTTCGTAAGAAGCGGGTCTTCTGTGTTTTAAACGCATTCTGAGTGCTAACTTTTATAAGCCTCTCTAGGGCGGGAAAAGACTGTTTCTGCATTCTCCAAAGAAAGGGTTTCTGAACTGCTGCAAACACACATCAGTTTAACTCTGGAAGTTGAATACACACACTGACAACCATTCTGCTAGATAGCTCCGTTTTGGTTTTAGAGCAAGGTATTTCTCTTTACAGCCTGTTCTCCCATCCACTCTGGAATGTCCAAACGCAGCTTTTAGAAGAAACGTGTTTCTACCTCGCTGAATCTAAACATAGATGCAGCTTCCTAAAAGGAACCAACACACAACAGATGAGTTCGTAGAAAGCGGGTCTTCTGTGTTTTAAACGCATTCTTACTGCTAACTCTTATAAGCGTCTCTAGGGCGGGAAAAGACTGTTTCTGCATTCTCCAAAGAAAGGGTTTCTGAACTGCTGCAAACACACATCAGTTTAACTCTGGAAGTTGAATACACACACTGACAACCATGCTGCTAGATAGCTCCGTTTTGGTTTTATAGCAAGGTATTTCTCTTTACAACCTGTTCTCCCATCCACTCTGGAATGTCCAAACGCAGCTTTCAGAAGAAACGTGTTTCTACCTCGCTGAATCTAAACATAGATGCAACTTCCTAAAAGGAACCAACGCACAACAGATGAGTTCGTAAGAAGCGGGTCTTCTGTGTTTTAAACGCATTCTTACTGCTAACTTTTTTAAGCCTCTCTAGGACGGGAAAAGACTGTTTCTGCATTCTCCAAAGAAAGGGTTTCTGAACTGCTGCAAACACACATCAGTTTAACTCTGGAAGTTGAATACACACATTGACAACCATTCCGCTAGATAGCTCCGTTTTGGTTTTAGAGCAAGGTATTTCTCTTTACAGCCTGTTCTCCCATCCACTCTGGAATGTCCAAACGCAGCTTTTAGAAGAAACGTGTTTCTACATCGCTGAATCTAAACATAGATGCAACTTCCTCAAAGGAAACAACACACAGCAGATGAGTTCGTAAGAAGCGGGTCTTCTGTGTTTTAAACGCATTCTTACTGCTAACTCTTATATGCGTCTTTAGGGCTGGAAATGACGGTTTCTGCATTCTCCAAAGAAAGGGTTTCTGAACTGCTGCAAACACACATCAGTTTAACTCTGGAAGTTGAATACACACATTGACAAACATTATGCTAGATAGCTCCGTTTTGGTTTTAGAGCAAGGTATTTCTCTTTACAGCCTGTTCTCCCATCCACTCTGGAATGTCCAAACGCAGCTTTCAGAAGAAACGTGTTTCTACCTCGCTGAATCTAAACATAGATGCAACTTCCTAAAAGGAACCAACACACAGCAGATGAGTTCGTAAGAAGCGGGTCTTCTGTGTTTTAAACGCTTTCTTACTGCTAACTCTTATAAGCGTCTCTAGGGCGGGAAAAGGCTGTTTCTCCATTCTCCAAAGAAAGGGTTTCTGAACTGCTGCAAACACACATCAGTTTAACTCTGGAAGTTGAATACACACGTTGACAACCATTCTGCTAGATAGCTCCGTTTTGGTTTTAGAGCAAGGTATTTCTCTTTACAGCCTGTTCTCCCATCCACTCTGGAATGTCCAAACGCAGCTTTTAGAAGAAACGTGTTTCTACCTCGCTGAATCTAAACACAGATGCAACTTCCTAAAAGGAACCAACACACAACAGATGAGTTCTAAGAAGCGGGTCTTCTGTGTTTTAAACGCATTCTTACTGCTAACTCTTATAAGCGTCTCTAGGGCGGGAAAAGACTGTTTCTGCATTCTCCAAAGAAAGGGTTTCCGAACAGATGCAAACACATATCAGTTTAACTCTGGAAGTTTAATACACGCATTGACAACCATTCTGCTAGATAGCTCCATTTTGGTTTTAGAGCAAGGCATTTCTCTTTACAGCCTGTTCTCCATTCCACTCTGGAATGTCCAAACGCAGCTTTTAGAAGAAACATGTTTCTACCTCGCTGAATCTAAACATAGATGCACCTTCCTAAAAAGAACCCACACACAGCAGATGAGTTCGAAAGAAGCGGGTCTTCTGTGTTTTAAACGCATTCTGAATGCTAACTTTTATAAGCCTCTCTAGGGCGGGAAAAGACTGCTTCTGCATTCTCCAAAGAAAGGGTTTCTGAACTGCTGCAAACACACATCAGTTTAACCCTGGAAGTTGAATACACACACTGACAACCATACTGCTAGATAGCTCCGTTTTGGTTTTAGAGCAAGGTATTTCTCTTTACAGCCTGTTCTCCCATCCACTCTGGAATGTCCAAACGCAGCTTTTAGAAGAAACGTGTTTCTACCTCGCTGAATCTAAACATAGATGAAACTTCCTAAAAGGAACCAACACACAACAGATGAGTTCGTAAATTCGGGTCTTCTCTGTTTTAAAGGCATTCTTACTGCTAACTCTTATGAGCGTCTCCAGGGCGGGAAAAGACTGTTTCTGCATTATCCAAAGAAAGGGTTTCTGAACTGCTGCAAACACACATCAGTTTAACTCTGGAAGTTGAATACACACATTGACAACCATTCTGCTAGATAGCTCCGTTTTGGTTTTAGAGCAAGGTATTTCTCTTTACAGCCTGTTCTCCCATCCACTCTGGAATGTCCAAACGCAGCTTTTAGAAGAAACGTGTTTCTTCCTCGCTGAATCTAAACATAGATGCAACTTCCTAAAAGGAACAAACACACAGCAGATGAGTTCGTAAGAAGCGGGTCTTCTGTGTTTTAAACGCATTCTTACTGCTAACTCTTATAAGCGTCTCTAGGGCGGGAAAAGACTGTTTCTGCATTCTCCAAAGAAAGGGTTTCTGAACTGCTGCAAACACACATCAGTTTACCTCTGGAAGTTGAATGCCCACATTAACAACCATTCTGCTAGATAGCACCGTTTTGGTTTTAGAGCCAGATATTTCTCTTTACAGCCTGTTCTCCCATCCACTCTGGAATGTCCAAACGCAGCTTTCAGAAGAAACGTGTTTCTACCTCTCTGAATCTAAACATAGATGCAACTTCCTTAAAGGAACCAACACACAGCAGATGAGTTCGTAAGAAGCGGGTCTTCTGTGTTTTAAACGCATTCTGAGTGCTAACTTTTATAAGCCTCTCTAGGGCGGGAAAAGACTGTTTCTGCATTCTCCAAAGAAAGGGTTTCTGAACTGCTGCAAACACACATCAGTTAAACTCTGGAAGTTGAATACACACACTGACAACCATTCTGCTAGATAGCTCCGTTTTGGTTTTAGAGCAAGGTATTTCTCTTTACAGCCTGTTCTCCCATCCACTCTGGAATGTCCAAACGCAGCTTTTAGAAGAAACGTGTTTCTACCTCGCTGAATCTAAACATAGATGCAGCTTCCTAAAAGGAACCAACACACAACAGATGAGTTCGTAGAAAGCGGGTCTTCTGTGTTTTAAACGCATTCTTACTGCTAACTCTTATAAGCGTCTCTTGGGCGGGAAAAGACTGTTTCTGCATTCTCCAAAGAAAGGGTTTCTGAACTGCTGCAAACACACATCAGTTTAACTCTGGAAGTTGAATACACACACTGACAACCATTCTGCTTGATAGCTCCGTTTTGGTTTTAGAGCAAGGTATTTCTCTTTACAGCCTGTTCTCCCATCCACTCTGGAATGTCCAAACGCAGCTTTTAGAAGAAACGTGTTTCTAACTCGCTGAATCTAAACATAGATGCAGCTTCCTAAAAGGAACCAACACACAGCAGATGAGTTCGTAAGAAGCTGGTCTTCTGTGTTTTAAACGCATTCTTACTGCTAACCCTTATATGCGTCTCTAGGACTTGAAATGAGGGTTTCTGCATTCTCCAAAGAAAGGGTTTCTGAACTGCTGCAAACACACATCAGTTTAACTCTGGAAGTTGAATACACACACTGACAACCATTCTGCTAGATAGCTCCGTTTTGGTTTTAGAGCAAGGTATTTCTCTTTACAGCCTGTTCTCCCATCCACTCTGGAATGTCCAAACGCAGCTTTTAGAAGAAACGTGTTTCTACCTCGCTGAATCTAAACATAGATGCAACTTCCTAAAAGGAACCAACACACAGCAGATGAGTTCGTAAGAAGCGGGTCTTCTGTGTTTTAAACGCATTCTTACTGCTAACTCTTATATGCGTCTCTAGGGCGGGAAAAGACTGTTTCTGCATTCTCCAAAGAAAGGGTTTCTGAACTGCTGCAAACACACATCAGTTTACCTCTGGAAGTTGAATACCCACATTGACAACCATTCTGCTAGATAGCACCGTTTTGGTTTTAGAGCAAGGTATTTCTCTTTACAGCCTGTTCTCCCATCCACTCTGGAATGTCCAAACGCAGCTTTCAGAAGAAACGTGTTTCTACCTCGCTGAATCTAAACATAGATGCAACTTCCTAAAAGGAACCAACACACAGCAGATGAGTTCGTAAGAAGCGGGTCTTCTGTGTTTTAAACGCATTCTTACTGCTAACCCTTATATGCGTCTCTAGGGCTTGAAATGAGGGTTTCTGCATTCTCCAAAGAAAGGGTTTCTCAACTGCTGCAAACACACATCAGTTTAACTCTGGAAGTTGAATACACACACTGACAAACATTCTGCTAGATAGCTCCGTTTTGGTTTTAGAGTGAGGTATTTCTCTTTATAGCCTGTTCTCCCATCCACTCTGGAATGTCCAAACGCAGCTTTTAGAAGAAACGTGTTTCTACCTCGCTGAATCTAAACATAGATGCAGCTTCCTAAAAGGAACCAACACACAACAGATGAGTTCGTATGAAGCGGGTCTTCTGTGTTTTAAACGAATTCTTACTGCTACCTTTTTTAAGCCTCTCCCAGGGCGGGAAAAGACTGTTTCTGCATTCTATAAGGAAAGGCTTTCTGAACTGCTGCAAACACACATCAGTTTAACTCTGGAAGTTGAATACACACATTGACAACCATTCTGCTAGATAGCTCCGTTTTGGTTTTAGAGCAAGGTATTTCTCTTTACAGCCTGTTCTCCCATCCACTCTGGAATGTCCAAACGCAGCTTTTAGAAGAAACGTGTTTCTACCTCGCTGAATCTAAACATAGATGCAACTTCCTAAAAGGAACCAACACACAGTAGATGAGTTCGTAAGAAGCGGGTCTTCTGTGTTTTAAACGCATTCTTACTGCTCACTCTTATATGCGTCTCTTGGGCTGGAAATGACTGTTTCTGCATTCTCCAAAGAAAGGGTTTGTGAACTGCTGCAAAAACACATCAGTTTAACTCTGGAAGTTGAATACACACACTGACAACCATTCTGCTAGATAGCTCCGTTTTGGTTTTAGAGCAAGGTATTTCTCTTTACAGCCTGTTCTCCCATCCACTCTGAAATGTCCAAACTCAGCTTTTAGAAGAAACGTGTTTCTACCTCGCTGAATCTAAACACAGATGCAACTTCCTAAAAGGAACCAACACACAACAGATGAGTTCTAAGAAGCGGTCTTCTGTGTTTTAAACGCATTCTTACTGCTAACTCTTATAAGCGTCTCTAGGGTGGGAAAAGACTGTTTCTGCATTCTCCAAAGGAAGGGTTTCTGGACTGCTGCAAACACACATCAGTTTAACTCTGGAAGTTGAATACACGCATTGACAACCATTCTGCTAGATAGCTCCGTTTTGGTTTTAGAGCAAGGTATTTCTCTTTACAGCCTGTTCTCCCATCCACTCTGGAATGTCCAAACGCAGCTTTTAGAAGAAACGTGTTTCTACCGCGCTGTATCTAAACATAGATGCAACTTCCTAAAAGGAACCAACACACAGCAAATGAGTTCGTAAAAAGCGGGTCTTCTGTGTTTTAAACGCATTCTTACTGCTAACTCTTATATGCGTCTCTAGGGCTGAAAATGACTGTTTCTGCATTCTCCAAAAAAGGGTTTCTGAACTGCTGCAAACACACATCAGTTTAACTCTGGATGATGAATACACACATTGACAACCATTCTGCTAGATAGCTCCGTTTTGGTTTTAGAGCAAGGTATTTCTCTTTACAGCCTGTTCTCCCATCCACTCTGGAATGTCCAAACGCAGCTTTTAGAAGAAACGTGTTTCTACCTCGCTGAATCTAAACATAGATGCAACTTCCTAAAAGGAACCAACACACAGCAGATGAGTTCGTAAGAAGCGGGTCTTCTGTGTTTTAAACGCATTCTTACTGCTAACTCTTATAAGCGTCTCTAGGGCGGGAAAAGACTGTTTCTGCATTCTCCAAAGAAAGGGTTTCTGAACTGCTGCAAACACACATCAGTTTACCTCTGGAAGTTGAATACCCACATTGACAACCATTCTGCTAGATAGCACCGTTTTGGTTTTAGAGCAAGGTATTTCTCTTTACAGCCTGTTCTCCCATCCACTCTGGAATGTCCAAACGCAGCTTTCAGAAGAAACGTGTTTCTACCTCGCTGAATCTAAACATAGATGCAACTTCCTAAAAGGAACCAACACACAGCAGATGAGTTCGTAAGAAGCGGGTCTTCTGTGTTTTAAACGCATTCTTACTGCTAACCCTTATATGCGTCTCTAGGGCTTGAAATGAGGGTTTCTGCATTCTCCAAAGAAAGGGTTTCTCAACTGCTGCAAACACACATCAGTTTAACTCTGGAAGTTGAATACACACACTGACAAACATTCTGCTAGATAGCTCCGTTTTGGTTTTAGAGTGAGGTATTTCTCTTTATAGCCTGTTCTCCCATCCACTCTGGAATGTCCAAACGCAGCTTTTAGAAGAAACGTGTTTCTACCTCGCTGAATCTAAACATAGATGCAGCTTCCTAAAAGGAACCAACACACAACAGATGAGTTCGTATGAAGCGGGTCTTCTGTGTTTTAAACGAATTCTTACTGCTACCTTTTTTAAGCCTCTCCCAGGGCGGGAAAAGACTGTTTCTGCATTCTATAAGGAAAGGCTTTCTGAACTGCTGCAAACACACATCAGTTTAACTCTGGAAGTTGAATACACACATTGACAACCATTCTGCTAGATAGCTCCGTTTTGGTTTTAGAGCAAGGTATTTCTCTTTACAGCCTGTTCTCCCATCCACTCTGGAATGTCCAAACGCAGCTTTTAGAAGAAACGTGTTTCTACCTCGCTGAATCTAAACATAGATGCAACTTCCTAAAAGGAACCAAAACACAGTAGATGAGTTCGTAAGAAGCGGGTCTTCTGTGTTTTAAACGCATTCTTACTGCTAACTCTTATATGCGTCTCTTGGGCTGGAAATGACTGTTTCTGCATTCTCCAAAGAAAGGGTTTGTGAACTGCTGCAAAAACACATCAGTTTAACTCTGGAAGTTGAATACACACACTGACAACCATTCTGCTAGATAGCTCCGTTTTGGTTTTAGAGCAAGGTATTTCTCTTTACAGCCTGTTCTCCCATCCACTCTGAAATGTCCAAACTCAGCTTTTAGAAGAAACGTGTTTCTACTTCGCTGAATCTAAACACAGATGCAACTTCCTAAAAGGAACCAACACACAACAGATGAGTTCTAAGAAGCGGTCTTCTGTGTTTTAAACGCATTCTTACTGCTAACTCTTATAAGCGTCTCTAGGGTGGGAAAAGACTGTTTCTGCATTCTCCAAAGGAAGGGTTTCTGGACTGCTGCAAACACACATCAGTTTAACTCTGGAAGTTGAATACACGCATTGACAACCATTCTGCTAGATAGCTCCGTTTTGGTTTTAGAGCAAGGTATTTCTCTTTACAGCCTGTTCTCCCATCCACTCTGGAATGTCCAAACGCAGCTTTTAGAAGAAACGTGTTTCTACCGCGCTGTATCTAAACATAGATGCAACTTCCTAAAAGGAACCAACACACAGCAAATGAGTTCGTAAAAAGCGGGTCTTCTGTGTTTTAAACGCATTCTTACTGCTAACTCTTATATGCGTCTCTAGGGCTGAAAATGACTGTTTCTGCATTCTCCAAAAAAGGGTTTCTGAACTGCTGCAAACACACATCAGTTTAACTCTGGATGATGAATACACACATTGACAACCATTCTGCTAGATAGCTCCGTTTTGGTTTTAGAGCGAGGTATTTCTCTTTACAGCCTGTTCTCCCATCCACTCTGGAATGTCCAAACGCAGCTTTTAGAAGAAACGTGTTTCTGCCTCGCTGAATCTAAACATAGATGAAACTTCCTAAAAGGAACCAAAGCACAGCAGATGAGTTCGTAAGAAGCGGGTCTTCTCTGTTTTAAACGCATTCTTACTGCTAACTCTTATATGGGTCTCTAGGGCTGGAAATGACGGTTTCTGCATTCTCCAAAGAAAGGGTTTCTGAACTGCTGCAAACACACATCAGTTTAACTCTAGAAGTTGAATACACACATTGACAAACATTCTGCTAGATAGCTCCGTTTTGGTTTTAGAGCAAGGTATTTCCCTTTACAGCCTGTTCTCCCATCCACTCTGGAATGTCTAAACGCAGCTTTTAGAAGAAACGTGTTTCTACCTCGCTGAATCTAAACATAGATGCAACTTCCTATAAGGAACCAACACACAACAGATGACTTCGTAAGAAGCGGGTCTTTTGTGTTTTAAACACACTCTTACTGCTAACTCTTATAAGCGTCTCTAGGGCGGGAAAAGACTGTTTCTGCATTCTCCAAAGAAAGGGTTTCTGAACTGCTGCAAACACACATCAGTTTACCTCTGGAAGGTGAATGCATACATAGACAACCATTCTGCTAGATAGCTCCGTTTTGGTTTTAGAGCAAAGTATTTCTCTTTACAGCCTGTTCTCCCATCCACTCTGGAATGTCCAAACACAGCTTTTAGAAGAAACGTGTTTCTTCCTCGCTGAATCTAAACATAGTTGAAACTTCCTAAAAGGAACCAAAGCACAGCAGATGAGTTCGTAAGAAGCGGGTCTTCTGTGTTTTAAAGGCATTCTTACTGCTAATTCTTATATGCGTCTCTACGGCTGGAAATGACGGTTTCTGCATTCTCCAAAGAAAGGGTTTCTGAACTGCTGCAAACACACATCAGTTTAACTCTAGAAGTTGAATACACACATTGACAACCATTCTGCTAGATAGCTCCGTTTTGGATTTAGAGCAAGGTATTTCCCTTTACAGCCTGTTCTCCCATCCACTCTGGAATGTCTAAACGCAGCTTTTAGAAGAAACGTGTTTCTACCTCGGTGAATCTAAACACAGATGCAGCTTCCTAAAAGGAACCAACACACAACAGATGAGTTCTAGGAAGCGGGTCTTCTGTGTTTTAAACGCATTCTTACTGCTAACTCTTATAAGCGTCTCTAGGGCGGGAAAAGACTGTTTCTGCATTCTCCAAAGAAAGGGTTTCTGAACTGCTGCAAACACACATCAGTTTAACTCTGGAAGTTGAATACACGCATTGACAACCATTCTGCTAGATAGCTCCGTTTTGGTTTTAGAGCAAGGCATTTCTCTTTACAGCCTGTTCTCCCATCCACTCTGGAATGTCCAAACGCAGCTTTTAGAAGAAACGTGTTTCTACCTCGCTGAATCTAAACATAGATGCAACTTCCTAAAAGGAACCAACACACAGTAGATGAGTTCGTAAGAAGCGGGTCTTCTGTGTTTTAAACGCATTCTTACTGCTAACTCTTATATGCGTCTCTTGGGCTGGAAATGACCGTTTATGCATTCTCCAAAGAAAGGGTTTCTGAACTGCTGCAAACACACATCAGTTTAACTCTGGAAGTTGAATACACACACTGACAACCATTCTGCTATATAGCTCCGTTTGGTTTTAGAGCAAGGTATTTCTCTTTACAGCCTGTTATCCCATCCACTCTGGAATGTCCAAACTCAGCTTTTAGAAGAAACGAGTTTCTACCTCGCTGAATCTAAACATAGATGCAGCTTCCTAAAAGGAACCAATACACAACAGATGAGTTCGTATGAAGCGGGTCTTCTGTGTTTTAACGCATTCTTACTGCTAACTCTTATAAGCGTCTCTAGGGCTGGAAAAGGCTGTTTCTGCATTCTCCAAAGAAAGGGGTTCTGAACTGCTGCAAACACACATCAGTTTAACTCTGGAAGTTGAATACACACATTGACAACCATTCTGCTAGATAGCTCCGTTTTGGTTTTAGAGCAAGGTATTTCTCTTTACACCCTGTTCTCCCATCCACTCTAGAATGTCCAAACGCAGCTTTTAGAAGAAACGTGTTTCTACGTCGCTGTATCTAAACATTGATGCAACTTCCTAAAAGGAACCAACACACAGCAGATGAGTTCGTAAGAAGCGGGTCTTCTGTGTTTTAAACGCATTCTTACTGCTAACTCTTATAAGCGTCTCTAGGGCGGGAATAGGCTGTTTCTGCATTCTCCAAAGAAAGGGTTTCTGAACTGCTGCAAACACACATCAGTTTAACTCTGGAAGTTGAATACACACATTGACAACCATTCTGCTAGATAGCTCCGTTTTGGTTTTAGAGCAAGGTATTTCTCTTTACAGCCTGTTCTCCCATCCACTCTGGAATGTCCAAACGCAGATTTTAGAAGAAACGTGGTTCTACCTCGCTGAATCTAAATATAGATGCAACTTCCTAAAAGGAACCAATACACAGCAGATGAGTTCGTAAGAAGCGGGTCTTGTGTGTTTTAAACGCATTCTTACTGCTAACTCTTATATGCGTCTCTTGGGCTGGAAATGACCGTTTTTGCATTATCCAAAGAAAGGGTTTCTGAACTGTTGCAAACACACATCAGTTTAACTCTGGAAGTTGAATACACACATTGACAACCATTCTGCTAGATAGCTCCGTTTTGGTTTCAGATCAAGGTATTTCTCTTTACAGCCTGTTCTCCCATCCACTCTGGAATGTCCAAATACAGCTTTTAGAGGAAACGTGTTTCTTCCTCGCTGAATCTAAACATAGATGCAACTTCCTGAAAGGAACCGACACACAGCAGATGAGTTCGTAAGAAGCGGGTATCCTGTGTTTTAAACGCATTCTTACTGCTAACCCTTATATGCGTTTCTAGGGCTTGAAATGAGGGTTTCTGCATTCTCCAAATAAAGGGTTTCTGAACTGCTGCAAAAACACATCAGTTTAACTCTGGAAGTTGAATACACACACTGACAACCATTCTGCTAGATAGCTCCGTTTTGGTTTTAGAGCAAGGTATTTCTCTTTACAGCCTGTTCTCCCATCCACTCTGGAATGTCCAAACGCAGCTTTCAGAAGAAACGTGTTTCTATCTCGTTGAATCTAAACATAGATGTAACTTCCTAAAAGGGACCAACACACAGCAGATGAGTTCGTAAGATTCGGGTCTTCTGTGTTTTAAACGCATTCTTACTGCTAACTCTTATAAGCGTCTCTAGGGCGGGAAAAGGCTGTTTCTGCATTCTCCAAAGAAATGGTTTCTGAACTGCTGCAAACACACATCAGTTTAACTCTGGAAGTTGAATACACACATTGACAACCATTCTGCTAGATAGCTCCGTTTTGGTTTTAGAGCAAGGTATTTCTCTTTACAGCCTGTTCTGCCATCCACTCTGGAATGTCCAAACGCAGCTTTTAGAAGAAACGTGTTTCTACCTCGCTGAATCTAAGCATAGATGCAACTTCCTAAAAGGAACCAACACACAACAGATGAGTTCGTAAGAAGCGAGTCTTCAGTGTTTTAAACGCATTCTTACTGCTAACCCTTTAAGCGTCTCTAGGGCGGGAAAAGACTGTTTCTGAATTCTCCAAAGAAAGGGTTTCTGAACTGCTGCAAACACACATCAGTTTAACTCTGGAAGTTGAATACACACATTGACAACCATTCTGCTAGATAGCACCGTTTTGGTTTTAGAGCAAGGTATTTCTCTTTACAGCCTGTTCTCCCATCCACTCTGGAATGTCCAAACGCAGCTTTTAGAAGAAACGTGTTTCTACCTCGCTGAATCTAAACATAGATGCAACTTCCTAAAAGGAACCGAAACACAGCAGATGAGTTCGTAAGAAGCGGGTCTTCGGTGTTTTAAACGCATTCTTACTGCTATCTCTTATATGCGACACTTGGGCTGGAAATGACGCTTTCTGCATTCTCCAAAGAAAGGGTTTCTGAACTGCTGCAAACACACATCAGTTTAACTCTGGAAGTTGAATACACACATTGACAACCATTCTGCTAGATAGCTCCGTTTTGGTTTTAGAGCAAGGTATTTCTCTTTACAGCCTGTTCTCCAATCCACTCTGGAATGTCCAAACGCAGCTTTTAGAAGAAACGTGTTTCTACATCGCTGAATCTAAACATAGATGCAACTTCCTCAAAGGAAACAACACACAGCAGATGAGTTCGTAAGAAGCGGGTCTTCTGTGTTTTAAACGCATTCTTACTGCTAACTCTTATATGCGTCTTTAGGGCTGGAAATGACGGTTTCTGCATTCTCCAAAGAAAGGGTTTCTGAACTGCTGCAAACACACATCAGTTTAACTCTGGAAGTTGAATACACACATTGACAACCATTCTGCTAGATAGCTCCGTTTTGGTTTTAGAGCAAGGTATTTCTCTTTACAGCCTGTTCTCCCATCCACTCTGGAATGTCCAAACGCAGCTTTTAGAAGAAACGTGTTTCTACCTCGCTGAATCTAAACATAGATGAAACTTCCTAAAAGGAACCAACACACAACAGATGAGTTCGTAAATTCGGGTCTTCTCTGTTTTAAAGGCATTCTTACTGCTAACTCTTATGAGCGTCTCCAGGGCGGGAAAAGACTGTTTCTGCATTATCCAAAGAAAGGGTTTCTGAACTGCTACAAACACACATCAATTTAACTCTGGAAGTTGAATACACACATTGACAACCATTCTGCTAGATAGCTCCGTTTTGGTTTTAGAGCAAGGTATTTCTCTTTACAGCCTGTTCTCCCATCCACTCTGGAATGTCCAAACGCAGCTTTTAGAAGAAACGTGTTTCTTCCTCGCTGAATCTAAACATAGATGCAACTTCCTAAAAGGAACAAACACACAGCAGATGAGTTCGTAAGAAGCGGGTCTTCTGTGTTTTAAACGCATTCTTACTGCTAACTCTTATAAGCGTCTCTAGGGCGGGAAAAGACTGTTTCTGCATTCTCCAAAGAAAGGGTTTCTGAACTGCTGCAAACACATATCAGTTTACCTCTGGAAGTTGAATGCCCACATTAACAACCATTCTGCTAGATAGCACCGTTTTGGTTTTAGAGCCAGGTATTTGTCTTTACAGCCTGTTCTCCCATCCACTCTGGAATGTCCAAACGCAGCTTTCAGAAGAAACGTGTTTCTACCTCGCTGAATCTAAACATAGATGCAACTTCCTAAAAGGAACCAACACACAGCAGATGAGTTCGTAAGAAGCGGGTCTTCTGTGTTTTAAACGCATTCTGAGTGCTAACTTTTATAAGCCTCTCTAGGGCGGGAAAAGACTGTTTCTGCATTCTCCAAAGAAAGGGTTTCTGAACTGCTGCAAACACACATCAGTTTAACTCTGGAAGTTGAATACACACATTGACAACCATTCTGCTAGATAGCTCCGTTTTGGTTTTAGAGCAAGGTATTTCTCTTTACAGCCTGTTCTCCCATCCACTCTGCAATGTCGAAACGCAGCTTTTAGAAGAAACGTGTTTCTTCCTCGCTGACTCTAAACATAGATGCAACTTCCTAAAAGGAACAAACACACAGCAGATGAGTTCGTAAGAAGCGGGTCTTCTGTGTTTTAAACGCATTCTTACTGCTAACTCTTATATGGGTCTCTAGGGCTGGAAATGACGGTTTCTGCATTCTCCAAAGAAAGGGTTTCTGAACTGCTGCAAACACACATCAGTTTAACTCTAGAAGTTGAATACACACATTGACAAACATTCTGCTAGATAGCTCCGTTTTGGTTTTAGAGCAAGGTATTTCCCTTTACAGCCTGTTCTCCCATCCACTCTGGAATGTCTAAACGCAGCTTTTAGAAGAAACGTGTTTCTACCTCGCTGAATCTAAACATAGATGCAACTTCCTATAAGGAACCAACACACAACAGATGACTTCGTAAGAAGCGGGTCTTTTGTGTTTTAAACACACTCTTACTGCTAACTCTTATAAGCGTCTCTAGGGCGGGAAAAGACTGTTTCTGCATTCTCCAAAGAAAGGGTTTCTGAACTGCTGCAAACACACATCAGTTTACCTCTGGAAGGTGAATGCATACATAGACAACCATTCTGCTAGATAGCTCCGTTTTGGTTTTAGAGCAAAGTATTTCTCTTTACAGCCTGTTCTCCCATCCACTCTGGAATGTCCAAACACAGCTTTTAGAAGAAACGTGTTTCTTCCTCGCTGAATCTAAACATAGTTGAAACTTCCTAAAAGGAACCAAAGCACAGCAGATGAGTTCGTAAGAAGCGGGTCTTCTGTGTTTTAAAGGCATTCTTACTGCTAATTCCTATATGCGTCTCTACGGCTGGAAATGACGGTTTCTGCATTCTCCAAAGAAAGGGTTTCTGAACTGCTGCAAACACACATCAGTTTAACTCTAGAAGTTGAATACACACATTGACAACCATTCTGCTAGATAGCTCCGTTTTGGATTTAGAGCAAGGTATTTCCCTTTACAGCCTGTTCTCCCATCCACTCTGGAATGTCTAAACGCAGCTTTTAGAAGAAACGTGTTTCTACCTCGGTGAATCTAAACACAGATGCAGCTTCCTAAAAGGAACCAACACACAACAGATGAGTTCTAGGAAGCGGGTCTTCTGTGTTTTAAACGCATTCTTACTGCTAACTCTTATAAGCGTCTCTAGGGCGGGAAAAGACTGTTTCTGCATTCTCCAAAGAAAGGGTTTCTGAACTGCTGCAAACACACATCAGTTTAACTCTGGAAGTTGAATACACGCATTGACAACCATTCTGCTAGATAGCTCCGTTTTGGTTTTAGAGCAAGGCATTTCTCTTTACAGCCTGTTCTCCCATCCACTCTGGAATGTCCAAACGCAGCTTTTAGAAGAAACGTGTTTCTACCTCGCTGAATCTAAACATAGATGCAACTTCCTAAAAGGAACCAACACACAGTAGATGAGTTCGTAAGAAGCGGGTCTTCTGTGTTTTAAACGCATTCTTACTGCTAACTCTTATATGCGTCTCTTGGGCTGGAAATGACCGTTTATGCATTCTCCAAAGAAAGGGTTTCTGAACTGCTGCAAACACACATCAGTTTAACTCTGGAAGTTGAATACACACACTGACAACCATTCTGCTATATAGCTCCGTTTGGTTTTAGAGCAAGGTATTTCTCTTTACAGCCTGTTATCCCATCCACTCTGGAATGTCCAAACTCAGCTTTTAGAAGAAACGAGTTTCTACCTCGCTGAATCTAAACATAGATGCAGCTTCCTAAAAGGAACCAACACACAACAGATGAGTTCGTATGAAGCGGGTCTTCTGTGTTTTAACGCATTCTTACTGCTAACTCTTATAAGCGTCTCTAGGGCTGGAAAAGGCTGTTTCTGCATTCTCCAAAGAAAGGGGTTCTGAACTGCTGCAAACACACATCAGTTTAACTCTGGAAGTTGAATACACACGTTGACAACCATTCTGCTAGATAGCTCCGTTTTGGTTTTAGAGCAAGGTATTTCTCTTTACAGCCTGTTCTCCCATCCACTCTGGAATGTCCAAACGCAGCTTTTTGAAGAAACGTGTTTCTACCTCGCTGAATCTAAACACAGATGCAACTTCCTAAAAGGAACCAACACACAACAGATGAGTTCTAAGAAGCGGGTCTTCTGTGTTTTAAACGCATTCTTACTGCTAACTCTTATAAGCGTCTCTAGGGCGGGAAAAGACTGTTTCTGCATTCTCCAAAGAAAGGGTTTCCGAACAGATGCAAACACATATCAGTTTAACTCTGGAAGTTTAATACACGCATTGACAACCATTCTGCTAGATAGCTCCATTTTGGTTTTAGAGCAAGGCATTTCTCTTTACAGCCTGTTCTCCATTCCACTCTGGAATGTCCAAACGCAGCTTTTAGAAGAAACGTGTTTCTACCTCGCTGAATCTAAACATAGATGCACCTTCCTAAAAAGAACCAACACACAGCAGATGAGTTCGAAAGAAGCGGGTCTTCTGTGTTTTAAACGCATTCTGAATGCTAACTTTTATAAGCCTCTCTAGGGCGGGAAAAGACTGCTTCTGCATTCTCCAAAGAAAGGGTTTCTGAACTGCTGCAAACACACATCAGTTTTACCCTGGAAGTTGAATACACACACTGACAACCATACTGCTAGATAGCTCCGTTTTGGTTTTAGAACAAGGTATTTCTCTTTACAGCCTGTTCTCCCATCCACTCTGGAATGTCCAAACGCAGCTTTTAGAAGAAACGTGTTTCTACCTCGCTGAATCTAAACATAGATGAAACTTCCTAAAAGGAACCAACACACAACAGATGAGTTCGTAAATTCGGGTCTTCTCTGTTTTAAAGGCATTCTTACTGCTAACTCTTATGAGCGTCTCCAGGGCGGGAAAAGACTGTTTCTGCATTATCCAAAGAAAGTGTTTCTGAACTGCTGCAAACACACATCAGTTTAACTCTGGAAGTTGAATACACACATTGACAACCATTCTGCTAGATAGCTCCGTTTTGGTTTTAGAGCAAGGTATTTCTCTTTACAGCCTGTTCTCCCATCCACTCTGGAATGTCCAAACGCAGCTTTTAGAAGAAACGTGTTTCTTCCTCGCTGAATCTAAACATAGATGCAACTTCCTAAAAGGAACAAACACACAGCAGATGAGTTCGTAAGAAGCGGGTCTTCTGTGTTTTAAACGCATTCTTACTGCTAACTCTTATAAGCGTCTCTAGGGCGGGAAAAGACTGTTTCTGCATTCTCCAAAGAAAGGGTTTCTGAACTGCTGCAAACACACATCAGTTTAACTCTGGATGATGAATATACACATTGACAACCATTCTGCTAGACAGCTCCATTTTGGTTTTAGAGCCAGGTATTTCTCTTTACAGCCTGTTCTCCCATCCACTCTGGAATGTCCAAACGCAGCTTTCAGAAGAAACGTGTTTCTACCTCGCTGAAAATAAACATAGATGCAACTTCCTAAATGGAACCAACACACAGCAGATGAGTTCGTAAGAAGCGGGTCTTCTGTGTTTTAAACGCATTCTGAGTGCTAACTTTTATAAGCCTCTCTAGGGCGGGAAAAGACTGTTTCTGCATTCTCCAAAGAAAGGGTTTCTGAACTGCTGCAAACACACATCAGTTAAACTCTGGAAGTTGAATACACACACTGACAACCATTCTGCTAGATAGCTCCGTTTTGGTTTTAGAGCAAGGTATTTCTCTTTACAGCCTGTTCTCCCATCCACTCTGGAATGTCCAAACGCAGCTTTTAGAAGAAACGTGTTTCTACCTCGCTGAATCTAAACATAGATGCAGCTTCCTAAAAGGAACCAACACACAACAGATGAGTTCGTAGAAAGCGGGTCTTCTGTGTTTTAAACGCATTCTTACTGCTAACTCTTATAAGCGTCTCTAGGGCGGGAAAAGACTGTTTCTGCATTCTCCAAAGAAAGGGTTTCTGAACTGCTGCAAACACACATCAGTTTAACTCTGGAAGTTGAATACACACACTGACAACCATGCTGCTAGATAGCTCCGTTTTGGTTTTATAGCAAGGTATTTCTCTTTACAACCTGTTCTCCCATCCACTCTGGAATGTCCAAACGCAGCTTTCAGAAGAAACGTGTTTCTACCTCGCTGAATCTAAACATAGATGCAACTTCCTAAAAGGAACCAACGCACAACAGATGAGTTCGTAAGAAGCGGGTCTTCTGTGTTTTAAACGCATTCTTACTGCTAACTTTTTTAAGCCTCTCTAGGACGGGAAAAGACTGTTTCTGCATTCTCCAAAGAAAGGGTTTCTGAACTGCTGCAAACACACATCAGTTTAACTCTGGAAGTTGAATACACACATTGACAACCATTCCGCTAGATAGCTCCGTTTTGGTTTTAGAGCAAGGTATTTCTCTTTACAGCCTGTTCTCCCATCCACTCTGGAATGTCCAAACGCAGCTTTTAGAAGAAACGTGTTTCTACATCGCTGAATCTAAACATAGATGCAACTTCCTCAAAGGAAACAACACACAGCAGATGAGTTCGTAAGAAGCGGGTCTTCTGTGTTTTAAACGCATTCTTACTGCTAACTCTTATATGCGTCTTTAGGGCTGGAAATGACGGTTTCTGCATTCTCCAAAGAAAGGGTTTCTGAACTGCTGCAAACACACATCAGTTTAACTCTGGAAGTTGAATACACACATTGACAAACATTCTGCTAGATAGCTCCGTTTTGGTTTTAGAGCAAGGTATTTCTCTTTACAGCCTGTTCTCCCATCCACTCTGGAATGTCCAAACGCAGCTTTCAGAAGAAACGTGTTTCTACCTCGCTGAATCTAAACATAGATGCAACTTCCTAAAAGGAACCAACACACAGCAGATGAGTTCGTAAGAAGCGGGTCTTCTGTGTTTTAAACGCTTTCTTACTGCTAACTCTTATAAGCGTCTCTAGGGCGGGAAAAGGCTGTTTCTCCATTCTCCAAAGAAAGGGTTTCTGAACTGCTGCAAACACACATCAGTTTAACTCTGGAAGTTGAATACACACGTTGACAACCATTCTGCTAGATAGCTCCGTTTTGGTTTTAGAGCAAGGTATTTCTCTTTACAGCCTGTTCTCCCATCCACTCTGGAATGTCCAAACGCAGCTTTTAGAAGAAACGTGTTTCTACCTCGCTGAATCTAAACACAGATGCAACTTCCTAAAAGGAACCAACACACAACAGATGAGTTCTAAGAAGCGGGTCTTCTGTGTTTTAAACGCATTCTTACTGCTAACTCTTATAAGCGTCTCTAGGGCGGGAAAAGACTGTTTCTGCATTCTCCAAAGAAAGGGTTTCCGAACAGATGCAAACACATATCAGTTTAACTCTGGAAGTTTAATACACGCATTGACAACCATTCTGCTAGATAGCTCCATTTTGGTTTTAGAGCAAGGCATTTCTCTTTACAGCCTGTTCTCCATTCCACTCTGGAATGTCCAAACGCAGCTTTTAGAAGAAACGTGTTTCTACCTCGCTGAATCTAAACATAGATGCACCTTCCTAAAAAGAACCCACACACAGCAGATGAGTTCGAAAGAAGCGGGTCTTCTGTGTTTTAAACGCATTCTGAATGCTAACTTTTATAAGCCTCTCTAGGGCGGGAAAAGACTGCTTCTGCATTCTCCAAAGAAAGGGTTTCTGAACTGCTGCAAACACACATCAGTTTAACCCTGGAAGTTGAATACACACACTGACAACCATACTGCTAGATAGCTCCGTTTTGGTTTTAGAGCAAGGTATTTCTCTTTACAGCCTGTTCTCCCATCCACTCTGGAATGTCCAAACGCAGCTTTTAGAAGAAACGTGTTTCTACCTCGCTGAATCTAAACATAGATGAAACTTCCTAAAAGGAACCAACACACAACAGATGAGTTCGTAAATTCGGGTCTTCTCTGTTTTAAAGGCATTCTTACTGCTAACTCTTATGAGCGTCTCCAGGGCGGGAAAAGACTGTTTCTGCATTATCCAAAGAAAGGGTTTCTGAACTGCTGCAAACACACATCAGTTTAACTCTGGAAGTTGAATACACACATTGACAACCATTCTGCTAGATAGCTCCGTTTTGGTTTTAGAGCAAGGTATTTCTCTTTACAGCCTGTTCTCCCATCCACTCTGGAATGTCCAAACGCAGCTTTTAGAAGAAACGTGTTTCTTCCTCGCTGAATCTAAACATAGATGCAACTTCCTAAAAGGAACAAACACACAGCAGATGAGTTCGTAAGAAGCGGGTCTTCTGTGTTTTAAACGCATTCTTACTGCTAACTCTTATAAGCGTCTCTAGGGCGGGAAAAGACTGTTTCTGCATTCTCCAAAGAAAGGGTTTCTGAACTGCTGCAAACACACATCAGTTTACCTCTGGAAGTTGAATGCCCACATTAACAACCATTCTGCTAGATAGCACCGTTTTGGTTTTAGAGCCAGGTATTTCTCTTTACAGCCTGTTCTCCCATCCACTCTGGAATGTCCAAACGCAGCTTTCAGAAGAAACGTGTTTCTACCTCTCTGAATCTAAACATAGATGCAACTTCCTTAAAGGAACCAACACACAGCAGATGAGTTCGTAAGAAGCGGGTCTTCTGTGTTTTAAACGCATTCTGAGTGCTAACTTTTATAAGCCTCTCTAGGGCGGGAAAAGACTGTTTCTGCATTCTCCAAAGAAAGGGTTTCTGAACTGCTGCAAACACACATCAGTTAAACTCTGGAAGTTGAATACACACACTGACAACCATTCTGCTAGATAGCTCCGTTTTGGTTTTAGAGCAAGGTATTTCTCTTTACAGCCTGTTCTCCCATCCACTCTGGAATGTCCAAACGCAGCTTTTAGAAGAAACGTGTTTCTACCTCGCTGAATCTAAACATAGATGCAGCTTCCTAAAAGGAACCAACACACAACAGATGAGTTCGTAGAAAGCGGGTCTTCTGTGTTTTAAACGCATTCTTACTGCTAACTCTTATAAGCGTCTCTAGGGCGGGAAAAGACTGTTTCTGCATTCTCCAAAGAAAGGGTTTCTGAACTGCTGCAAACACACATCAGTTTAACTCTGGAAGTTGAATACACACACTGACAACCATTCTGCTTGATAGCTCCGTTTTGGTTTTAGAGCAAGGTATTTCTCTTTACAGCCTGTTCTCCCATCCACTCTGGAATGTCCAAACGCAGCTTTTAGAAGAAACGTGTTTCTAACTCGCTGAATCTAAACATAGATGCAGCTTCCTAAAAGGAACCAACACACAGCAGATGAGTTCGTAAGAAGCTGGTCTTCTGTGTTTTAAACGCATTCTTACTGCTAACCCTTATATGCGTCTCTAGGACTTGAAATGAGGGTTTCTGCATTCTCCAAAGAAAGGGTTTCTGAACTGCTGCAAACACACATCAGTTTAACTCTGGAAGTTGAATACACACACTGACAACCATTCTGCTAGATAGCTCCGTTTTGGTTTTAGAGCAAGGTATTTCTCTTTACAGCCTGTTCTCCCATCCACTCTGGAATGTCCAAACGCAGCTTTTAGAAGAAACGTGTTTCTACCTCGCTGAATCTAAACATAGATGCAACTTCCTAAAAGGAACCAACACACAGCAGATGAGTTCGTAAGAAGCGGGTCTTCTGTGTTTTAAACGCATTCTTACTGCTAACTCTTATATGCGTCTCTAGGGCGGGAAAAGACTGTTTCTGCATTCTCCAAAGAAAGGGTTTCTGAACTGCTGCAAACACACATCAGTTTACCTCTGGAAGTTGAATACCCACATTGACAACCATTCTGCTAGATAGCACCGTTTTGGTTTTAGAGCAAGGTATTTCTCTTTACAGCCTGTTCTCCCATCCACTCTGGAATGTCCAAACGCAGCTTTCAGAAGAAACGTGTTTCTACCTCGCTGAATCTAAACATAGATGCAACTTCCTAAAAGGAACCAACACACAGCAGATGAGTTCGTAAGAAGCGGGTCTTCTGTGTTTTAAACGCATTCTTACTGCTAACCCTTATATGCGTCTCTAGGGCTTGAAATGAGGGTTTCTGCATTCTCCAAAGAAAGGGTTTCTCAACTGCTGCAAACACACATCAGTTTAACTCTGGAAGTTGAATACACACACTGACAAACATTCTGCTAGATAGCTCCGTTTTGGTTTTAGAGTGAGGTATTTCTCTTTATAGCCTGTTCTCCCATCCACTCTGGAATGTCCAAACGCAGCTTTTAGAAGAAACGTGTTTCTACCTCGCTGAATCTAAACATAGATGCAGCTTCCTAAAAGGAACCAACACACAACAGATGAGTTCGTATGAAGCGGGTCTTCTGTGTTTTAAACGAATTCTTACTGCTACCTTTTTTAAGCCTCTCCCAGGGCGGGAAAAGACTGTTTCTGCATTCTATAAGGAAAGGCTTTCTGAACTGCTGCAAACACACATCAGTTTAACTCTGGAAGTTGAATACACACATTGACAACCATTCTGCTAGATAGCTCCGTTTTGGTTTTAGAGCAAGGTATTTCTCTTTACAGCCTGTTCTCCCATCCACTCTGGAATGTCCAAACGCAGCTTTTAGAAGAAACGTGTTTCTACCTCGCTGAATCTAAACATAGATGCAACTTCCTAAAAGGAACCAACACACAGTAGATGAGTTCGTAAGAAGCGGGTCTTCTGTGTTTTAAACGCATTCTTACTGCTCACTCTTATATGCGTCTCTTGGGCTGGAAATGACTGTTTCTGCATTCTCCAAAGAAAGGGTTTGTGAACTGCTGCAAAAACACATCAGTTTAACTCTGGAAGTTGAATACACACACTGACAACCATTCTGCTAGATAGCTCCGTTTTGGTTTTAGAGCAAGGTATTTCTCTTTACAGCCTGTTCTCCCATCCACTCTGAAATGTCCAAACTCAGCTTTTAGAAGAAACGTGTTTCTACCTCGCTGAATCTAAACACAGATGCAACTTCCTAAAAGGAACCAACACACAACAGATGAGTTCTAAGAAGCGGTCTTCTGTGTTTTAAACGCATTCTTACTGCTAACTCTTATAAGCGTCTCTAGGGTGGGAAAAGACTGTTTCTGCATTCTCCAAAGGAAGGGTTTCTGGACTGCTGCAAACACACATCAGTTTAACTCTGGAAGTTGAATACACGCATTGACAACCATTCTGCTAGATAGCTCCGTTTTGGTTTTAGAGCAAGGTATTTCTCTTTACAGCCTGTTCTCCCATCCACTCTGGAATGTCCAAACGCAGCTTTTAGAAGAAACGTGTTTCTACCGCGCTGTATCTAAACATAGATGCAACTTCCTAAAAGGAACCAACACACAGCAAATGAGTTCGTAAAAAGCGGGTCTTCTGTGTTTTAAACGCATTCTTACTGCTAACTCTTATATGCGTCTCTAGGGCTGAAAATGACTGTTTCTGCATTCTCCAAAAAAGGGTTTCTGAACTGCTGCAAACACACATCAGTTTAACTCTGGATGATGAATACACACATTGACAACCATTCTGCTAGATAGCTCCGTTTTGGTTTTAGAGCAAGGTATTTCTCTTTACAGCCTGTTCTCCCATCCACTCTGGAATGTCCAAACGCAGCTTTTAGAAGAAACGTGTTTCTACCTCGCTGAATCTAAACATAGATGCAACTTCCTAAAAGGAACCAACACACAGCAGATGAGTTCGTAAGAAGCGGGTCTTCTGTGTTTTAAACGCATTCTTACTGCTAACTCTTATAAGCGTCTCTAGGGCGGGAAAAGACTGTTTCTGCATTCTCCAAAGAAAGGGTTTCTGAACTGCTGCAAACACACATCAGTTTACCTCTGGAAGTTGAATACCCACATTGACAACCATTCTGCTAGATAGCACCGTTTTGGTTTTAGAGCAAGGTATTTCTCTTTACAGCCTGTTCTCCCATCCACTCTGGAATGTCCAAACGCAGCTTTCAGAAGAAACGTGTTTCTACCTCGCTGAATCTAAACATAGATGCAACTTCCTAAAAGGAACCAACACACAGCAGATGAGTTCGTAAGAAGCGGGTCTTCTGTGTTTTAAACGCATTCTTACTGCTAACCCTTATATGCGTCTCTAGGGCTTGAAATGAGGGTTTCTGCATTCTCCAAAGAAAGGGTTTCTCAACTGCTGCAAACACACATCAGTTTAACTCTGGAAGTTGAATACACACACTGACAAACATTCTGCTAGATAGCTCCGTTTTGGTTTTAGAGTGAGGTATTTCTCTTTATAGCCTGTTCTCCCATCCACTCTGGAATGTCCAAACGCAGCTTTTAGAAGAAACGTGTTTCTACCTCGCTGAATCTAAACATAGATGCAGCTTCCTAAAAGGAACCAACACACAACAGATGAGTTCGTATGAAGCGGGTCTTCTGTGTTTTAAACGAATTCTTACTGCTACCTTTTTTAAGCCTCTCCCAGGGCGGGAAAAGACTGTTTCTGCATTCTATAAGGAAAGGCTTTCTGAACTGCTGCAAACACACATCAGTTTAACTCTGGAAGTTGAATACACACATTAACAACCATTCTGCTAGATAGCTCCGTTTTGGTTTTAGAGCAAGGTATTTCTCTTTACAGCCTGTTCTCCCATCCACTCTGGAATGTCCAAACGCAGCTTTTAGAAGAAACGTGTTTCTACCTCGCTGAATCTAAACATAGATGCAACTTCCTAAAAGGAACCAACACACAGTAGATGAGTTCGTAAGAAGCGGGTCTTCTGTGTTTTAAACGCATTCTTACTGCTAACTCTTATATGCGTCTCTTGGGCTGGAAATGACTGTTTCTGCATTCTCCAAAGAAAGGGTTTGTGAACTGCGGCAAAAACACATCAGTTTAACTCTGGAAGTTGAATACACACACTGACAACCATTCTGCTAGATAGCTCCGTTTTGGTTTTAGAGCAAGGTATTTCTCTTTACAGCCTGTTCTCCCATCCACTCTGAAATGTCCAAACTCAGCTTTTAGAAGAAACGTGTTTCTACCTCGCTGAATCTAAACACAGATGCAACTTCCTAAAAGGAACCAACACACAACAGATGAGTTCTAAGAAGCGGTCTTCTGTGTTTTAAACGCATTCTTACTGCTAACTCTTATAAGCGTCTCTAGGGTGGGAAAAGACTGTTTCTGCATTCTCCAAAGGAAGGGTTTCTGGACTGCTGCAAACACACATCAGTTTAACTCTGGAAGTTGAATACACGCATTGACAACCATTCTGCTAGATAGCTCCGTTTTGGTTTTAGAGCAAGGTATTTCTCTTTACAGCCTGTTCTCCCATCCACTCTGGAATGTCCAAACGCAGCTTTTAGAAGAAACGTGTTTCTACCGCGCTGTATCTAAACATAGATGCAACTTCCTAAAAGGAACCAACACACAGCAAATGAGTTCGTAAAAAGCGGGTCTTCTGTGTTTTAAACGCATTCTTACTGCTAACTCTTATATGCGTCTCTAGGGCTGAAAATGACTGTTTCTGCATTCTCCAAAAAAGGGTTTCTGAACTGCTGCAAACACACATCAGTTTAACTCTGGATGATGAATACACACATTGACAACCATTCTGCTAGATAGCTCCGTTTTGGTTTTAGAGCGAGGTATTTCTCTTTACAGCCTGTTCTCCCATCCACTCTGGAATGTCCAAACGCAGCTTTTAGAAGAAACGTGTTTCTGCCTCGCTGAATCTAAACATAGATGAAACTTCCTAAAAGGAACCAAAGCACAGCAGATGAGTTCGTAAGAAGCGGGTCTTCTCTGTTTTAAACGCATTCTTACTGCTAACTCTTATATGGGTCTCTAGGGCTGGAAATGACGGTTTCTGCATTCTCCAAAGAAAGGGTTTCTGAACTGCTGCAAACACACATCAGTTTAACTCTAGAAGTTGAATACACACATTGACAAACATTCTGCTAGATAGCTCCGTTTTGGTTTTAGAGCAAGGTATTTCCCTTTACAGCCTGTTCTCCCATCCACTCTGGAATGTCTAAACGCAGCTTTTAGAAGAAACGTGTTTCTACCTCGCTGAATCTAAACATAGATGCAACTTCCTATAAGGAACCAACACACAACAGATGACTTCGTAAGAAGCGGGTCTTTTGTGTTTTAAACACACTCTTACTGCTAACTCTTATAAGCGTCTCTAGGGCGGGAAAAGACTGTTTCTGCATTCTCCAAAGAAAGGGTTTCTGAACTGCTGCAAACACACATCAGTTTACCTCTGGAAGGTGAATGCATACATAGACAACCATTCTGCTAGATAGCTCCGTTTTGGTTTTAGAGCAAAGTATTTCTCTTTACAGCCTGTTCTCCCATCCACTCTGGAATGTCCAAACACAGCTTTTAGAAGAAACGTGTTTCTTCCTCGCTGAATCTAAACATAGTTGAAACTTCCTAAAAGGAACCAAAGCACAGCAGATGAGTTCGTAAGAAGCGGGTCTTCTGTGTTTTAAAGGCATTCTTACTGCTAATTCTTATATGCGTCTCTACGGCTGGAAATGACGGTTTCTGCATTCTCCAAAGAAAGGGTTTCTGAACTGCTGCAAACACACATCAGTTTAACTCTAGAAGTTGAATACACACATTGACAACCATTCTGCTAGATAGCTCCGTTTTGGATTTAGAGCAAGGTATTTCCCTTTACAGCCTGTTCTCCCATCCACTCTGGAATGTCTAAACGCAGCTTTTAGAAGAAACGTGTTTCTACCTCGGTGAATCTAAACACAGATGCAGCTTCCTAAAAGGAACCAACACACAACAGATGAGTTCTAGGAAGCGGGTCTTCTGTGTTTTAAACGCATTCTTACTGCTAACTCTTATAAGCGTCTCTAGGGCGGGAAAAGACTGTTTCTGCATTCTCCAAAGAAAGGGTTTCTGAACTGCTGCAAACACACATCAGTTTAACTCTGGAAGTTGAATACACGCATTGACAACCATTCTGCTAGATAGCTCCGTTTTGGTTTTAGAGCAAGGCATTTCTCTTTACAGCCTGTTCTCCCATCCACTCTGGAATGTCCAAACGCAGCTTTTAGAAGAAACGTGTTTCTACCTCGCTGAATCTAAACATAGATGCAACTTCCTAAAAGGAACCAACACACAGTAGATGAGTTCGTAAGAAGCGGGTCTTCTGTGTTTTAAACGCATTCTTACTGCTAACTCTTATATGCGTCTCTTGGGCTGGAAATGACCGTTTATGCATTCTCCAAAGAAAGGGTTTCTGAACTGCTGCAAACACACATCAGTTTAACTCTGGAAGTTGAATACACACACTGACAACCATTCTGCTATATAGCTCCGTTTGGTTTTAGAGCAAGGTATTTCTCTTTACAGCCTGTTATCCCATCCACTCTGGAATGTCCAAACTCAGCTTTTAGAAGAAACGAGTTTCTACCTCGCTGAATCTAAACATAGATGCAGCTTCCTAAAAGGAACCAATACACAACAGATGAGTTCGTATGAAGCGGGTCTTCTGTGTTTTAACGCATTCTTACTGCTAACTCTTATAAGCGTCTCTAGGGCTGGAAAAGGCTGTTTCTGCATTCTCCAAAGAAAGGGGTTCTGAACTGCTGCAAACACACATCAGTTTAACTCTGGAAGTTGAATACACACATTGACAACCATTCTGCTAGATAGCTCCGTTTTGGTTTTAGAGCAAGGTATTTCTCTTTACACCCTGTTCTCCCATCCACTCTAGAATGTCCAAACGCAGCTTTTAGAAGAAACGTGTTTCTACGTCGCTGTATCTAAACATTGATGCAACTTCCTAAAAGGAACCAACACACAGCAGATGAGTTCGTAAGAAGCGGGTCTTCTGTGTTTTAAACGCATTCTTACTGCTAACTCTTATATGCGTCTCTTGGGCTGGAAATGACCGTTTTTGCATTATCCAAAGAAAGGGTTTCTGAACTGTTGCAAACACACATCAGTTTAACTCTGGAAGTTGAATACACACATTGACAACCATTCTGCTAGATAGCTCCGTTTTGGTTTCAGATCAAGGTATTTCTCTTTACAGCCTGTTCTCCCATCCACTCTGGAATGTCCAAATACAGCTTTTAGAGGAAACGTGTTTCTTCCTCGCTGAATCTAAACATAGATGCAACTTCCTGAAAGGAACCGACACACAGCAGATGAGTTCGTAAGAAGCGGGTATCCTGTGTTTTAAACGCATTCTTACTGCTAACCCTCATATGCGTTTCTAGGGCTTGAAATGAGGGTTTCTGCATTCTCCAAATAAAGGGTTTCTGAACTGCTGCAAAAACACATCAGTTTAACTCTGGAAGTTGAATACACACACTGACAACCATTCTGCTAGATAGCTCCGTTTTGGTTTTAGAGCAAGGTATTTCTCTTTACAGCCTGTTCTCCCATCCACTCTGGAATGTCCAAACGCAGCTTTCAGAAGAAACGTGTTTCTATCTCGTTGAATCTAAACATAGATGTAACTTCCTAAAAGGGACCAACACACAGCAGATGAGTTCGTAAGATTCGGGTCTTCTGTGTTTTAAACGCATTCTTACTGCTAACTCTTATAAGCGTCTCTAGGGCGGGAAAAGGCTGTTTCTGCATTCTCCAAAGAAATGGTTTCTGAACTGCTGCAAACACACATCAGTTTAACTCTGGAAGTTGAATACACACATTGACAACCATTCTGCTAGATAGCTCCGTTTTGGTTTTAGAGCAAGGTATTTCTCTTTACAGCCTGTTCTGCCATCCACTCTGGAATGTCCAAACGCAGCTTTTAGAAGAAACGTGTTTCTACCTCGCTGAATCTAAGCATAGATGCAACTTCCTAAAAGGAACCAACACACAACAGATGAGTTCGTAAGAAGCGGGTCTTCAGTGTTTTAAACGCATTCTTACTGCTAACCCTTTAAGCGTCTCTAGGGCGGGAAAAGACTGTTTCTGAATTCTCCAAAGAAAGGGTTTCTGAACTGCTGCAAACACACATCAGTTTAACTCTGGAAGTTGAATACACACATTGACAACCATTCTGCTAGATAGCACCGTTTTGGTTTTAGAGCAAGGTATTTCTCTTTACAGCCTGTTCTCCCATCCACTCTGGAATGTCCAAACGCAGCTTTTAGAAGAAACGTGTTTCTACCTCGCTGAATCTAAACATAGATGCAACTTCCTAAAAGGAACCGAAACACAGCAGATGAGTTCGTAAGAAGCGGGTCTTCGGTGTTTTAAACGCATTCTTACTGCTATCTCTTATATGCGACACTTGGGCTGGAAATGACGCTTTCTGCATTCTCCAAAGAAAGGGTTTCTGAACTGCTGCAAACACACATCAGTTTAACTCTGGAAGTTGAATACACACATTGACAACCATTCTGCTAGATAGCTCCGTTTTGGTTTTAGAGCAAGGTATTTCTCTTTACAGCCTGTTCTCCAATCCACTCTGGAATGTCCAAACGCAGCTTTTAGAAGAAACGTGTTTCTACATCGCTGAATCTAAACATAGATGCAACTTCCTCAAAGGAAACAACACACAGCAGATGAGTTCGTAAGAAGCGGGTCTTCTGTGTTTTAAACGCATTCTTACTGCTAACTCTTATATGCGTCTTTAGGGCTGGAAATGACGGTTTCTGCATTCTCCAAAGAAAGGGTTTCTGAACTGCTGCAAACACACATCAGTTTAACTCTGGAAGTTGAATACACACATTGACAACCATTCTGCTAGATAGCTCCGTTTTGGTTTTAGAGCAAGGTATTTCTCTTTACAGCCTGTTCTCCCATCCACTCTGGAATGTCCAAACGCAGCTTTCAGAAGAAACGTGTTTCTACCTCGCTGAATCTAAACATAGATGCAACTTCCTAAAAGGAACCAACACACAGCAGATGAGTTCGTAAGAAGCGGGTCTTCTGTGTTTTAAATGCATTCCTACTGCTAACTCTTATAAGCGTCTCTAGGGCGCGAAAAGGCTGTTTCTCCATTCTCCAAAGAAAGGGTTTCTGAACTGCTGCAAACACACATCAGTTTAACTCTGGAAGTTGAATACACACGTTGACAACCATTCTGCTAGATAGCTCCGTTTTGGTTTTAGAGCAAGGTATTTCTCTTTACAGCCTGTTCTCCCATCCACTCTGGAATGTCCAAACGCAGCTTTTAGAAGAAACGTGTTTCTACCTCGCTGAATCTAAACACAGATGCAACTTCCTAAAAGGAACCAACACACAACAGATGAGTTCTAAGAAGCGGGTCTTCTGTGTTTTAAACGCGTTCTTACTGCTAACTCTTATAAGCGTCTCTAGGGCGGGAAAAGACTGTTTCTGCATTCTCCAAAGAAAGGGTTTCCGAACAGATGCAAACACATATCAGTTTAACTCTGGAAGTTTAATACACGCATTGACAACCATTCTGCTAGATAGCTCCATTTTGGTTTTAGAGCAAGGCATTTCTCTTTACAGCCTGTTCTCCATTCCACTCTGGAATGTCCAAACGCAGCTTTTAGAAGAAACGTGTTTCTACCTCGCTGAATCTAAACATAGATGCACCTTCCTAAAAAGAACCAACACACAGCAGATGAGTTCGAAAGAAGCGGGTCTTCTGTGTTTTAAACGCATTCTGAATGCTAACTTTTATAAGCCTCTCTAGGGCGGGAAAAGACTGCTTCTGCATTCTCCAAAGAAAGGGTTTCTGAACTGCTGCAAACACACATCAGTTTAACTCTGGAAGTTGAATACACACACTGACAACCATACTGCTAGATAGCTCCGTTTTGGTTTTAGAGCAAGGTATTTCTCTTTACAGCCTGTTCTCCCATCCACTCTGGAATGTCCAAACGCAGCTTTTAGAAGAAACGTGTTTCTACCTCGCTGAATCTAAACATAGATGAAACTTCCTAAAAGGAACCAACACACAACAGATGAGTTCGTAAATTCGGGTCTTCTCTGTTTTAAAGGCATTCTTACTGCTAACTCTTATGAGCGTCTCCAGGGCGGGAAAAGACTGTTTCTGCATTATCCAAAGAAAGGGTTTCTGAACTGCTACAAACACACATCAATTTAACTCTGGAAGTTGAATACACACATTGACAACCATTCTGCTAGATAGCTCCGTTTTGGTTTTAGAGCAAGGTATTTCTCTTTACAGCCTGTTCTCCCATCCACTCTGGAATGTCCAAACGCAGCTTTTAGAAGAAACGTGTTTCTTCCTCGCTGAATCTAAACATAGATGCAACTTCCTAAAAGGAACAAACACACAGCAGATGAGTTCGTAAGAAGCGGGTCTTCTGTGTTTTAAACGCATTCTTACTGCTAACTCTTATAAGCGTCTCTAGGGCGGGAAAAGACTGTTTCTGCATTCTCCAAAGAAAGGGTTTCTGAACTGCTGCAAACACATATCAGTTTACCTCTGGAAGTTGAATGCCCACATTAACAACCATTCTGCTAGATAGCACCGTTTTGGTTTTAGAGCCAGGTATTTGTCTTTACAGCCTGTTCTCCCATCCACTCTGGAATGTCCAAACGCAGCTTTCAGAAGAAACGTGTTTCTACCTCGCTGAATCTAAACATAGATGCAACTTCCTAAAAGGAACCAACACACAGCAGATGAGTTCGTAAGAAGCGGGTCTTCTGTGTTTTAAACGCATTCTGAGTGCTAACTTTTATAAGCCTCTCTAGGGCGGGAAAAGACTGTTTCTGCATTCTCCAAAGAAAGGGTTTCTGAACTGCTGCAAACACACATCAGTTTAACTCTGGAAGTTGAATACACACATTGACAACCATTCTGCTAGATAGCTCCGTTTTGGTTTTAGAGCAAGGTATTTCTCTTTACAGCCTGTTCTCCCATCCACTCTGCAATGTCCAAACGCAGCTTTTAGAAGAAACGTGTTTCTTCCTCGCTGACTCTAAACATAGATGCAACTTCCTAAAAGGAACAAACACACAGCAGATGAGTTCGTAAGAAGCGGGTCTTCTGTGTTTTAAACGCATTCTTACTGCTAACTCTTATAAGCGTCTCTAGGGCGGGAAAAGACTGTTTCTGCATTCTCCAAAGAAAGGGTTTCTGAACTGCTGCAAACACACATCAGTTTATCTCTGGAAGTTGAATACACACATTGACAACCATTCTGCTAGATAGCTCCGTTTTGGTTTTAGAGCAAGGTATTCTCTTTACAGCCTGTTCTCCCATCCACTCTGGAATGTCCAAACGCAGCTTTTAGAAGAAACGTGTTTCTACATCGCTGAATCTAAACATAGATGCAACTTCCTCAAAGGAAACAACACACAGCAGATGAGTTCGTAAGAAGCGGGTCTTCTGTGTTTTAAACGCATTCTTACTGCTAACTCTTATATGCGTCTTTAGGGCTGGAAATGACGGTTTCTGCATTCTCCAAAGAAAGGGTTTCTGAACTGCTGCAAACACACATCAGTTTAACTCTGGAAGTTGAATACACACATTGACAACCATTCTGCTAGATAGCTCCGTTTTGGTTTTAGAGCAAGGTATTTCTCTTTACAGCCTGTTCTCCCATCCACTCTGGAATGTCCAAACGCAGCTTTCAGAAGAAACGTGTTTCTACCTCGCTGAATCTAAACATAGATGCAACTTCCTAAAAGGAACCAACACACAGCAGATGAGTTCGTAAGAAGCGGGTCTTCTGTGTTTTAAACGCATTCTTACTGCTAACTCTTATAAGCGTCTCTAGGGCGGGAAAAGGCTGTTTCTCCATTCTCCAAAGAAAGGGTTTCTGAACTGCTGCAAACACACATCAGTTTAACTCTGGAAGTTGAATACACACGTTGACAACCATTCTGCTAGATAGCTCCGTTTTGGTTTTAGAGCAAGGTATTTCTCTTTACAGCCTGTTCTCCCATCCACTCTGGAATGTCCAAACGCAGCTTTTAGAAGAAACGTGTTTCTACCTCGCTGAATCTAAACATAGATGCAACTTCCTAAAAGGAACCAACACACAGCAGATGAGTTCGTAAGAAGCGGGTCTTCTGTGTTTTAAACGCATTCTGAGTGCTAACTTTTATAAGCCTCTCTAGGGCGGGAAAAGACTGTTTCTGCATTCTCCAAAGAAAGGGTTTCTGAACTGCTGCAAACACACATCAGTTTAACTCTGGAAGTTGAATACACACATTGACAACCATTCTGCTAGATAGCTCCGTTTTGGTTTTAGAGCAAGGTATTTCTCTTTACAGCCTGTTCTCCCATCCACTCTGCAATGTCCAAACGCAGCTTTTAGAAGAAACGTGTTTCTTCCTCGCTGACTCTAAACATAGATGCAACTTCCTAAAAGGAACAAACACACAGCAGATGAGTTCGTAAGAAGCGGGTCTTCTGTGTTTTAAACGCATTCTTACTGCTAACTCTTATAAGCGTCTCTAGGGCGGGAAAAGACTGTTTCTGCATTCTCCAAAGAAAGGGTTTCTGAACTGCTGCAAACACACATCAGTTTATCTCTGGAAGTTGAATACACACATTGACAACCATTCTGCTAGATAGCTCCGTTTTGGTTTTAGAGCAAGGTATTCTCTTTACAGCCTGTTCTCCCATCCACTCTGGAATGTCCAAACGCAGCTTTTAGAAGAAACGTGTTTCTACATCGCTGAATCTAAACATAGATGCAACTTCCTCAAAGGAAACAACACACAGCAGATGAGTTCGTAAGAAGCGGGTCTTCTGTGTTTTAAACGCATTCTTACTGCTAACTCTTATATGCGTCTTTAGGGCTGGAAATGACGGTTTCTGCATTCTCCAAAGAAAGGGTTTCTGAACTGCTGCAAACACACATCAGTTTAACTCTGGAAGTTGAATACACACATTGACAACCATTCTGCTAGATAGCTCCGTTTTGGTTTTAGAGCAAGGTATTTCTCTTTACAGCCTGTTCTCCCATCCACTCTGGAATGTCCAAACGCAGCTTTCAGAAGAAACGTGTTTCTACCTCGCTGAATCTAAACATAGATGCAACTTCCTAAAAGGAACCAACACACAGCAGATGAGTTCGTAAGAAGCGGGTCTTCTGTGTTTTAAACGCATTCTTACTGCTAACTCTTATAAGCGTCTCTAGGGCGGGAAAAGGCTGTTTCTCCATTCTCCAAAGAAAGGGTTTCTGAACTGCTGCAAACACACATCAGTTTAACTCTGGAAGTTGAATACACACGTTGACAACCATTCTGCTAGATAGCTCCGTTTTGGTTTTAGAGCAAGGTATTTCTCTTTACAGCCTGTTCTCCCATCCACTCTGGAATGTCCAAACGCAGCTTTTAGAAGAAACGTGTTTCTACCTCGCTGAATCTAAACACAGATGCAACTTCCTAAAAGGAACCAACACACAACAGATGAGTTCTAAGAAGCGGGTCTTCTGTGTTTTAAACGCATTCTTACTGCTAACTCTTATAAGCGTCTCTAGGGCGGGAAAAGACTGTTTCTGCATTCTCCAAAGAAAGGGTTTCCGAACAGATGCAAACACATATCAGTTTAACTCTGGAAGTTTAATACACGCATTGACAACCATTCTGCTAGATAGCTCCATTTTGGTTTTAGAGCAAGGCATTTCTCTTTACAGCCTGTTCTCCATTCCACTCTGGAATGTCCAAACGCAGCTTTTAGAAGAAACGTGTTTCTACCTCGCTGAATCTAAACATAGATGCACCTTCCTAAAAAGAACCAACACACAGCAGATGAGTTCGAAAGAAGCGGGTCTTCTGTGTTTTAAACGCATTCTGAATGCTAACTTTTATAAGCCTCTCTAGGGCGGGAAAAGACTGCTTCTGCATTCTCCAAAGAAAGGGTTTCTGAACTGCTGCAAACACACATCAGTTTAACCCTGGAAGTTGAATACACACACTGACAACCATACTGCTAGATAGCTCCGTTTTGGTTTTAGAACAAGGTATTTCTCTTTACAGCCTGTTCTCCCATCCACTCTGGAATGTCCAAACGCAGCTTTTAGAAGAAACGTGTTTCTACCTCGCTGAATCTAAACATAGATGAAACTTCCTAAAAGGAACCAACACACAACAGATGAGTTCGTAAATTCGGGTCTTCTCTGTTTTAAAGGCATTCTTACTGCTAACTCTTATGAGCGTCTCCAGGGCGGGAAAAGACTGTTTCTGCATTATCCAAAGAAAGTGTTTCTGAACTGCTGCAAACACACATCAGTTTAACTCTGGAAGTTGAATACACACATTGACAACCATTCTGCTAGATAGCTCCGTTTTGGTTTTAGAGCAAGGTATTTCTCTTTACAGCCTGTTCTCCCATCCACTCTGGAATGTCCAAACGCAGCTTTTAGAAGAAACGTGTTTCTTCCTCGCTGAATCTAAACATAGATGCAACTTCCTAAAAGGAACAAACACACAGCAGATGAGTTCGTAAGAAGCGGGTCTTCCGTGTTTTAAACGCATTCTTACTGCTAACTCTTATAAGCGTCTCTAGGGCGGGAAAAGACTGTTTCTGCATTCTCCAAAGAAAGGGTTTCTGAACTGCTGCAAACACACATCAGTTTAACTCTGGAAGTTGAATGCCCACATTAACAACCATTCTGCTAGATAGCACCGTTTTGGTTTTAGAGCCAGGTATTTCTCTTTACAGCCTGTTCTCCCATCCACTCTGGAATGTCCAAACGCAGCTTTCAGAAGAAACGTGTTTCTACCTCGCTGAAAATAAACATAGATGCAACTTCCTAAAAGGAACCAACACACAGCAGATGAGTTCGTAAGAAGCGGGTCTTCTGTGTTTTAAACGCATTCTGAGTGCTAACTTTTATAAGCCTCTCTAGGGCGGGAAAAGACTGTTTCTGCATTCTCCAAAGAAAGGGTTTCTGAACTGCTGCAAACACACATCAGTTTAACTCTGGAAGTTGAATACACACACTGACAACCATTCTGCTAGATAGCTCCGTTTTGGTTTTAGAGCAAGGTAATTCTCTTTACAGCCTGTTCTCCCATCCACTCTGGAATGTCCAAACGCAGCTTTTAGAAGAAACGTGTTTCCACCTCGCTGAATCTAAACATAGATGCAGCTTCCTAAAAGGAACCAACACACAACAGATGAGTTCGTAGAAAGCGGGTCTTCTGTGTTTTAAACGCATTCTTACTGCTAACTCTTATAAGCGTCTCTAGGGCGGGAAAAGACTGTTTCTGCATTCTCCAAAGAAAGGGTTTCTGAACTGCTGCAAACACACATCAGTTTAACTCTGGAAGTTGAATACACACACTGACAACCATGCTGCTAGATAGCTCCGTTTTGGTTTTATAGCAAGGTATTTCTCTTTACAACCTGTTCTCCCATCCACTCTGGAATGTCCAAACGCAGCTTTCAGAAGAAACGTGTTTCTACCTCGCTGAATCTAAACATAGATGCAACTTCCTAAAAGGAACCAACGCACAACAGATGAGTTCGTAAGAAGCGGGTCTTCTGTGTTTTAAACGCATTCTTACTGCTAACTTTTTTAAGCCTCTCTAGGACGGGAAAAGACTGTTTCTGCATTCTCCAAAGAAAGGGTTTCTGAACTGCTGCAAACACACATCAGTTTAACTCTGGAAGTTGAATACACACATTGACAACCATTCTGCTAGATAGCTCCGTTTTGGTTTTAGAGCAAGGTATTTCTCTTTACAGCCTGTTCTCCCATCCACTCTGGAATGTCCAAACGCAGCTTTTAGAAGAAACGTGTTTCTTCCTCGCTGAATCTAAACATAGATGCAACTTCCTAAAAGGAACAAACACACAGCAGATGAGTTCGTAAGAAGCGGGTCTTCTGTGTTTTAAACGCATTCTTACTGCTAACTCTTATAAGCGTCTCTAGGGCGGTAAAAGACTGTTTCTGCATTCTCCAAAGAAAGGGTTTTTGAACTGCTGCAAACACACATCAGTTTACCTCTGGAAGTTGAATGCCCACATTAACAACCATTCTGCTAGATAGCACCGTTTTGGTTTTAGAGCCAGGTATTTCTCTTTACAGCCTGTTCTCCCATCCACTCTGGAATGTCCAAACGCAGCTTTCAGAAGAAACGTGTTTCTACCTCGCTGAATCTAAACATAGATGCAACTTCCTTAAAGGAACCAACACACAGCAGATGAGTTCGTAAGAAGCGGGTCTTCTGTGTTTTAAACGCATTCTGAGTGCTAACTTTTATAAGCCTCTCTAGGGCGGGAAAAGACTGTTTCTGCATTCTCCAAAGAAAGGGTTTCTGAACTGCTGCAAACACACATCAGTTTAACTCTGGAAGTTGAATACACACATTGACAACCATTCTGCTAGATAGCTCCGTTTTGGTTTTAGAGCAAGGTATTTCTCTTTACAGCCTGTTCTCCCATCCACTCTGGATTGTCCAAACGCAGCTTTTAGAAGAAACGTGTTTATACCTCGCTGAATCTAAACATAGATGCAACTTCCTAAAAGGAACCAACACACAGCAGTTGAGTTCCTAAGAAGCGGGTCTTCTGTGTTTTAAAAGCATTCTTACTGCTAACTCTTATAAGCGTCTATAGGGCGGAAAAGGCTGTTTCTGCATTCTCCAAAGAAAGGGTTTCTGAACTGGTGCAAACACACATCAGTTTAACTCTGGAAGTTGAATACACACATTGACAACCATTCTGCTAGATAGCTCCGTTTTGGTTTTAGAGCAAGGTATTTCTCTTTACAGCCTGTTCTCCCATCCACTCTGGAATGTCCAAACGCAGCTTTCAGAAGAAACGTGTTTCTACCTCGCTGAATCTAAACATAGATGCAACTTCCTAAAAGGAACCAACACACAGCAGATGAGTTCGTAAGAAGCGGGTCTTCTGTGTTTTAAACGCATTCTTACTGCTAACCCTTATATGCGTCTCTAGGGCTTGAAATGAGGGTTTCTGCATTCCCAAAGAAAGGGTTTCTGAACTGCTGCAAACACACATCATTTTAACTCTGTAAGTTGAATACACACATTGACAATCATTCTGCTAGATAGCTCCGTTTTGGTTTTAGAGCAAGGTATTTCTCTTTACAGCCTGTTCTCCCATCCACTCTGGAATGTACAAACGCAGCTTTTAGAAGAAACGTGTTTCTACCTCACTGAATCTAAACATAGATGCAACTTCCTAAAAGGAACCAACACACAACAGATGAGTTCGTAAGAAGCGGGTCTTCTGTGTTTTAAACGCATTCTTACTGCTAACTCTTATAAGCGTCTCTAGGGCGGGAAAAGACTGTTTCTGCATTCTCCAAAGAAAGGGTTTCTGAACTGCTGTAAACACACATCAGTTTATCTCTGGAAGTTGAATACACACATTGACAACCATTCTGCTAGATAGCTCCGTTTTGGTTTTAGAGCAAGGTATTTCTCTTTACAGTCTGTTCTCCCATCCACTCTGGAATGTCCAAACGCAGCTTTTAGAAGAAACGTGTTTCTACCGCGCTGAATCTAAACATAGATGCAACTTCCTAAAAGGAACCAACACACAGCAAATGAGTTCGTAAGAAGCGGGTCTTCTGTGTTTTAAACGCATTCTTACTGCTAAATTTTTTAAGCCTCTCTAGGGCGGGGAAAGACTGTTTCTGCATTCTCCAAAGAAAGGGTTTCTGAACTGCTGCAAACACACATCATTTTAGCTCTGGAAGTTGAATACACACATTGACAAACATTCTGCTACATAGCTCCGTTTTGGTTTTAGAGCAAGGTATTTCTCTTTACAGCCTGTTCTCCCATCCACTCTGGAATGTCCAAACGCAGCTTTTAGAAGAAACGTGTTTCTACGTCGCTGAATCTAAACATAGATGCAACTTCCTAAAAGGAACCAACACACAGCAGATGAGTTCGTAAGAAGCGGGTCTTCTGTGTTTTAAACGCATTCTTACTGCAAACTCTTATATGCGTCTTTAGGGCTGGAAATGACGGTTTCTGCATTCTCCAAAGAAAGGGTTTCTGAACTGCTGCAAACACACATCAGTTTAACTCTGGACGTTGAATACACACATTGACAACCATTCTGCTAGATAGCTCTGTTTTGGTTTTAGTGCTAGGTATTTCTCTTACAGCCTTTTCTCCCATCCACTCTGGAATGTCCAAACGCAGCTTTCAGAAGAAACGTGTTTCTACCTCGCTGAATCTAAACAGAGATGCAACTTCCTAAAAGGAACCAACACACAGCCGATGAGTTCGTAATAAGCGGGTCTTCTGTGTTTTAAACGCATTCTTACTGCTAACTCTTATAAGCGTCTCTAGAGCGGGAAAAGACTGTTTCTGCATTCTCCAGACAAAGAGTTTCTGAACTGCTGTAAACACACATCAGTTTATCTCTGGAAGTTGAATACACACATTGACAACCATTCTGCTAGATAGCTCCGTTTTAGTTTTAGAGCAAGGTATTTCTCTTTACAGCCTGTTCTCCCATCCACTCTGGAATGTCCAAAAGCAGCTTTTAGAAGAAACGTGTTTCTACCGCGCTGAATCTAAACATAGATGCAACTTCCTAAAAGGAACCAACACACAGCAAATGAGTTCGTAAAAACGGGTCTTCTGTGTTTTAAACGCATTCTTACTGCTAACTTTTTTAAGCCTCTCTAGGACGGGAAAAGACTGTTTCTGCATTCTCCAAAGAAAGGGTTTCTGAACTGCTGCAAACACACATCAGTTTAACTCTGGAAGTTGAATACACACATTGACAACCATTCTGCTAGATAGCTCCGTTTTGGTTTTAGAGCAAGGTATTTCTCTTTACAGCCTGTTCTCCCATCCACTCTGGAATGTCCAAACGCAGCTTTTAGAAGAAACGTGTTTCTACCTCGCTGAATCTAAGCATAGATGCAACTTCCTAAAAGGAACCAACACAGAGCAGATGAGTTCCTAAGAAGCGGGTCTTCTGTGTTTTAAACGCATTCTTACTGCTAACTCTTATAAGCGTCTCTAGGGCGGAAAAGGCTGTTTCTGCATTCTCCAACGAAAGGGTTTCTGAACTGCTGCAAACACACATCAGTTTAACTCTGGAAGTTGAATACACACACGGACAACCATTCTGCTAGATAGCTCCGTTTTGGTTTTAGAGCAAGGTATTTCTCTTTACAGCCTGTTATCCCATCCACTCTGGAATGTCCAAACGCAGCTTTTAGAAGAAACGTGTTTCTAACTCACTGAATCTAAACATAGATGCAGCATCCTAAAAGGAACCAACACACAACAGATGAGTTCGTAAGAAGCGGGTCTTCTGTGTTTTAAACGCGTTCTTACTGCTAACTCTTAAAAGCGACTCTAGGGCGGGAAAAAACTGTTTCTGCATTCTCCAAAGAAAAGGTTTCTGAACTGCTGCAAACACACATCAGTTTAACTCTGGAAGTTGAATACACACACTGACAACCATTCTGCTAGATAGCTCCGTTTTGGTTTTAGAGCAAGGTATTTCTCTTTACAGCCTGTTCTCCCATTCACTCTGGAATGTCCAAACGCAGCTTTTAGAAGAAACGTGTTTCTACCTCGCTGAATATAAACATAGATGCAGCTTCCTAAAAGGAACCAACACACAACAGATGAGTTCGTATGAAGCGGGTCTTCTGTGTTTTAAACGCATTCTTACTGCTAACTCTTATAAGCGTCTCTAGGGCGGTAAAAGACTGTTTCTGCATTCTCCAAAGAAAGGGTTTCTGAACTGCTGCAAACACACATCAGTTTAACTCTGGAAGTTGAATACACACACTGACAACCATTCTGCTAGATAGCTCCGTTTTGGTTTTAGAGCAAGGTATTTCTCTTTACAACCTGTTCTCCCATCCACTCTGGAATGTCCAAACGCAGGTTTCAGAAGAAACGTGTTTCTACTTCGCTGAATCTAAACATAGATGCAACTTCCTAAAAGGAACCAACGCACAACAGATGAGTTCGTAAGAAGCGGGTCTTCTGTGTTTTAAACGCATTCTTACTGCTAACTTTTTTAAGCCTCTCTAGGACGGGAAAAGACTGTTTCTGCATTCTCCAAAGAAAGGGTTTCTGAACTGCTGCAAACACACATCAGTTTAACTCTGGAAGTTGAATACACACATTGACAACCATTCTGCTAGATAGCTCCGTTTTGGTTTTAGAGCAAGGTATTTCTCTTTACAGCCTGTTCTCCCATCCACTCTGGAATGTCCAAACGCAGCTTTTAGAAGAAACGTGTTTCTACATCGCTGAATCTAAACATAGATGCAACTTCCTCAAAGGAAACAACACACAGCAGATGAGTTCGTAAGAAGCGGGTCTTCTGTGTTTTAAACGCATTCTTACTGCTAACTCTTATATGCGTCTTTAGGGCTGGAAATGACGGTTTCTGCATTTTCCAAAGAAAGGGTTTCTGAACTGCTGCAAACACACATCAGTTTAACTCTGGAAGTTGAATACACACATTGACAACCATTCTGCTAGATAGCTCCGTTTTGGTTTTAGAGCAAGGTATTTCTCTTTACAGCCTGTTCTCCCATCCACTCTGGAATGTCCAAACGCAGCTTTCAGAAGAAACGTGTTTCTACCTCGCTGAATCTAAACATAGATGCAACTTCCTAAAAGGAACCAACACACAGCAGATGAGTTCGTAAGAAGCGGGTCTTCTGTGTTTTAAACGCTTTCTTACTGCTAACTCTTATAAGCGTCTCCAGGGCGGGAAAAGGCTGTTTCTCCATTCTCCAAAGAAAGGGTTTCTGAACTGCTGCAACCACACATCAGTTTAACTCTGGAAGTTGAATACACACGTTGACAACCATTCTGCTAGATAGCTCCGTTTTGGTTTTAGAGCAAGGTATTTCTCTTTACAGCCTGTTCTCCCATCCACTCTGGAATGTCCAAACGCAGCTTTTAGAAGAAACGTGTTTCTACCTCGCTGAATCTAAACACAGATGCAACTTCCTAAAAGGAACCAACACACAACAGATGAGTTCTAAGAAGCGGGTCTTCTGTGTTTTAAACGCATTCTTACTGCTAACTCTTATAAGCGTCTCTAGGGCGGGAAAAGACTGTTTCTGCATTCTCCAAAGAAAGGGTTTCCGAACAGATGCAAACACATATCAGTTTAACTCTGGAAGTTTAATACACGCATTGACAACCATTCTGCTAGATAGCTCCATTTTGGTTTTAGAGCAAGGCATTTCTCTTTACAGCCTGTTCTCCATTCCACTCTGGAATGTCCAAACGCAGCTTTTAGAAGAAACATGTTTCTACCTCGCTGAATCTAAACATAGATGCACCTTCCTAAAAAGAACCCACACACAGCAGATGAGTTCGAAAGAAGCGGGTCTTCTGTGTTTTAAACGCATTCTGAATGCTAACTTTTATAAGCCTCTCTAGGGCGGGAAAAGACTGCTTCTGCATTCTCCAAAGAAAGGGTTTCTGAACTGCTGCAAACACACATCAGTTTAACCCTGGAAATTGAATACACACACTGACAACCATACTGCTAGATAGCTCCGTTTTGGTTTTAGAGCAAGGTATTTCTCTTTACAGCCTGTTCTCCCATCCACTCTGGAATGTCCAAACGCAGCTTTTAGAAGAAACGTGTTTCTACCTCGCTGAATCTAAACATAGATGAAACTTCCTAAAAGGAACCAACACACAACAGATGAGTTCGTAAATTCGGGTCTTCTCTGTTTTAAAGGCATTCTTACTGCTAACTCTTATGAGCGTCTCCAGGGCGGGAAAAGACTGTTTCTGCATTATCCAAAGAAAGGGTTTCTGAACTGCTGCAAACACACATCAGTTTAACTCTGGAAGTTGAATACACACATTGACAACCATTCTGCTAGATAGCTCCGTTTTGGTTTTAGAGCAAGGTATTTCTCTTTACAGCCTGTTCTCCCATCCACTCTGGAATGTCCAAACGCAGCTTTTAGAAGAAACGTGTTTCTTCCTCGCTGAATCTAAACATAGATGCAACTTCCTAAAAGGAACAAACACACAGCAGATGAGTTCGTAAGAAGCGGGTCTTCTGTGTTTTAAACGCATTCTTACTGCTAACCCTTATATGCGTCTCTAGGGCTTGAAATGAGGGTTTCTGCATTCCCAAAGAAAGGGTTTCTGAACTGCTGCAAACACACATCATTTTAACTCTGTAAGTTGAATACACACATTGACAATCATTCTGCTAGATAGCTCCGTTTTGGTTTTAGAGCAAGGTATTTCTCTTTACAGCCTGTTCTCCCATCCACTCTGGAATGTCCAAACGCAGCTTTTAGAAGAAACGTGTTTCTTCCTCGCTGAATCTAAACATAGATGCAACTTCCTAAAAGGAACAAACACACAGCAGATGAGTTCGTAAGAAGCGGGTCTTCTGTGTTTTAAACGCATTCTTACTGCTAACTCTTATAAGCGTCTCTAGGGCGGTAAAAGACTGTTTCTGCATTCTCCAAAGAAAGGGTTTTTGAACTGCTGCAAACACACATCAGTTTACCTCTGGAAGTTGAATGCCCACATTAACAACCATTCTGCTAGATAGCACCGTTTTGGTTTTAGAGCCAGGTATTTCTCTTTACAGCCTGTTCTCCCATCCACTCTGGAATGTCCAAACGCAGCTTTCAGAAGAAACGTGTTTCTACCTCGCTGAATCTAAACATAGATGCAACTTCCTTAAAGGAACCAACACACAGCAGATGAGTTCGTAAGAAGCGGGTCTTCTGTGTTTTAAACGCATTCTGAGTGCTAACTTTTATAAGCCTCTCTAGGGCGGGAAAAGACTGTTTCTGCATTCTCCAAAGAAAGGGTTTCTGAACTGCTGCAAACACACATCAGTTTAACTCTGGAAGTTGAATACACACATTGACAACCATTCTGCTAGATAGCTCCGTTTTGGTTTTAGAGCAAGGTATTTCTCTTTACAGCCTGTTCTCCCATCCACTCTGGATTGTCCAAACGCAGCTTTTAGAAGAAACGTGTTTATACCTCGCTGAATCTAAACATAGATGCAACTTCCTAAAAGGAACCAACACACAGCAGTTGAGTTCCTAAGAAGCGGGTCTTCTGTGTTTTAAAAGCATTCTTACTGCTAACTCTTATAAGCGTCTATAGGGCGGAAAAGGCTGTTTCTGCATTCTCCAAAGAAAGGGTTTCTGAACTGGTGCAAACACACATCAGTTTAACTCTGGAAGTTGAATACACACATTGACAACCATTCTGCTAGATAGCTCCGTTTTGGTTTTAGAGCAAGGTATTTCTCTTTACAGCCTGTTCTCCCATCCACTCTGGAATGTCCAAACGCAGCTTTCAGAAGAAACGTGTTTCTACCTCGCTGAATCTAAACATAGATGCAACTTCCTAAAAGGAACCAACACACAGCAGATGAGTTCGTAAGAAGCGGGTCTTCTGTGTTTTAAACGCATTCTTACTGCTAACCCTTATATGCGTCTCTAGGGCTTGAAATGAGGGTTTCTGCATTCCCAAAGAAAGGGTTTCTGAACTGCTGCAAACACACATCATTTTAACTCTGTAAGTTGAATACACACATTGACAATCATTCTGCTAGATAGCTCCGTTTTGGTTTTAGAGCAAGGTATTTCTCTTTACAGCCTGTTCTCCCATCCACTCTGGAATGTACAAACGCAGCTTTTAGAAGAAACGTGTTTCTACCTCACTGAATCTAAACATAGATGCAACTTCCTAAAAGGAACCAACACACAACAGATGAGTTCGTAAGAAGCGGGTCTTCTGTGTTTTAAACGCATTCTTACTGCTAACTCTTATAAGCGTCTCTAGGGCGGGAAAAGACTGTTTCTGCATTCTCCAAAGAAAGGGTTTCTGAACTGCTGTAAACACACATCAGTTTATCTCTGGAAGTTGAATACACACATTGACAACCATTCTGCTAGATAGCTCCGTTTTGGTTTTAGAGCAAGGTATTTCTCTTTACAGTCTGTTCTCCCATCCACTCTGGAATGTCCAAACGCAGCTTTTAGAAGAAACGTGTTTCTACCGCGCTGAATCTAAACATAGATGCAACTTCCTAAAAGGAACCAACACACAGCAAATGAGTTCGTAAGAAGCGGGTCTTCTGTGTTTTAAACGCATTCTTACTGCTAAATTTTTTAAGCCTCTCTAGGGCGGGGAAAGACTGTTTCTGCATTCTCCAAAGAAAGGGTTTCTGAACTGCTGCAAACACACATCATTTTAGCTCTGGAAGTTGAATACACACATTGACAAACATTCTGCTACATAGCTCCGTTTTGGTTTTAGAGCAAGGTATTTCTCTTTACAGCCTGTTCTCCCATCCACTCTGGAATGTCCAAACGCAGCTTTTAGAAGAAACGTGTTTCTACGTCGCTGAATCTAAACATAGATGCAACTTCCTAAAAGGAACCAACACACAGCAGATGAGTTCGTAAGAAGCGGGTCTTCTGTGTTTTAAACGCATTCTTACTGCAAACTCTTATATGCGTCTTTAGGGCTGGAAATGACGGTTTCTGCATTCTCCAAAGAAAGGGTTTCTGAACTGCTGCAAACACACATCAGTTTAACTCTGGACGTTGAATACACACATTGACAACCATTCTGCTAGATAGCTCTGTTTTGGTTTTAGTGCTAGGTATTTCTCTTACAGCCTTTTCTCCCATCCACTCTGGAATGTCCAAACGCAGCTTTCAGAAGAAACGTGTTTCTACCTCGCTGAATCTAAACAGAGATGCAACTTCCTAAAAGGAACCAACACACAGCCGATGAGTTCGTAATAAGCGGGTCTTCTGTGTTTTAAACGCATTCTTACTGCTAACTCTTATAAGCGTCTCTAGAGCGGGAAAAGACTGTTTCTGCATTCTCCAGACAAAGAGTTTCTGAACTGCTGTAAACACACATCAGTTTATCTCTGGAAGTTGAATACACACATTGACAACCATTCTGCTAGATAGCTCCGTTTTAGTTTTAGAGCAAGGTATTTCTCTTTACAGCCTGTTCTCCCATCCACTCTGGAATGTCCAAAAGCAGCTTTTAGAAGAAACGTGTTTCTACCGCGCTGAATCTAAACATAGATGCAACTTCCTAAAAGGAACCAACACACAGCAAATGAGTTCGTAAAAACGGGTCTTCTGTGTTTTAAACGCATTCTTACTGCTAACTTTTTTAAGCCTCTCTAGGACGGGAAAAGACTGTTTCTGCATTCTCCAAAGAAAGGGTTTCTGAACTGCTGCAAACACACATCAGTTTAACTCTGGAAGTTGAATACACACATTGACAACCATTCTGCTAGATAGCTCCGTTTTGGTTTTAGAGCAAGGTATTTCTCTTTACAGCCTGTTCTCCCATCCACTCTGGAATGTCCAAACGCAGCTTTTAGAAGAAACGTGTTTCTACCTCGCTGAATCTAAGCATAGATGCAACTTCCTAAAAGGAACCAACACAGAGCAGATGAGTTCCTAAGAAGCGGGTCTTCTGTGTTTTAAACGCATTCTTACTGCTAACTCTTATAAGCGTCTCTAGGGCGGAAAAGGCTGTTTCTGCATTCTCCAACGAAAGGGTTTCTGAACTGCTGCAAACACACATCAGTTTAACTCTGGAAGTTGAATACACACACGGACAACCATTCTGCTAGATAGCTCCGTTTTGGTTTTAGAGCAAGGTATTTCTCTTTACAGCCTGTTATCCCATCCACTCTGGAATGTCCAAACGCAGCTTTTAGAAGAAACGTGTTTCTAACTCACTGAATCTAAACATAGATGCAGCATCCTAAAAGGAACCAACACACAACAGATGAGTTCGTAAGAAGCGGGTCTTCTGTGTTTTAAACGCGTTCTTACTGCTAACTCTTAAAAGCGACTCTAGGGCGGGAAAAAACTGTTTCTGCATTCTCCAAAGAAAAGGTTTCTGAACTGCTGCAAACACACATCAGTTTAACTCTGGAAGTTGAATACACACACTGACAACCATTCTGCTAGATAGCTCCGTTTTGGTTTTAGAGCAAGGTATTTCTCTTTACAGCCTGTTCTCCCATTCACTCTGGAATGTCCAAACGCAGCTTTTAGAAGAAACGTGTTTCTACCTCGCTGAATATAAACATAGATGCAGCTTCCTAAAAGGAACCAACACACAACAGATGAGTTCGTATGAAGCGGGTCTTCTGTGTTTTAAACGCATTCTTACTGCTAACTCTTATAAGCGTCTCTAGGGCGGTAAAAGACTGTTTCTGCATTCTCCAAAGAAAGGGTTTCTGAACTGCTGCAAACACACATCAGTTTAACTCTGGAAGTTGAATACACACACTGACAACCATTCTGCTAGATAGCTCCGTTTTGGTTTTAGAGCAAGGTATTTCTCTTTACAACCTGTTCTCCCATCCACTCTGGAATGTCCAAACGCAGGTTTCAGAAGAAACGTGTTTCTACTTCGCTGAATCTAAACATAGATGCAACTTCCTAAAAGGAACCAACGCACAACAGATGAGTTCGTAAGAAGCGGGTCTTCTGTGTTTTAAACGCATTCTTACTGCTAACTTTTTTAAGCCTCTCTAGGACGGGAAAAGACTGTTTCTGCATTCTCCAAAGAAAGGGTTTCTGAACTGCTGCAAACACACATCAGTTTAACTCTGGAAGTTGAATACACACATTGACAACCATTCTGCTAGATAGCTCCGTTTTGGTTTTAGAGCAAGGTATTTCTCTTTACAGCCTGTTCTCCCATCCACTCTGGAATGTCCAAACGCAGCTTTTAGAAGAAACGTGTTTCTACATCGCTGAATCTAAACATAGATGCAACTTCCTCAAAGGAAACAACACACAGCAGATGAGTTCGTAAGAAGCGGGTCTTCTGTGTTTTAAACGCATTCTTACTGCTAACTCTTATATGCGTCTTTAGGGCTGGAAATGACGGTTTCTGCATTTTCCAAAGAAAGGGTTTCTGAACTGCTGCAAACACACATCAGTTTAACTCTGGAAGTTGAATACACACATTGACAACCATTCTGCTAGATAGCTCCGTTTTGGTTTTAGAGCAAGGTATTTCTCTTTACAGCCTGTTCTCCCATCCACTCTGGAATGTCCAAACGCAGCTTTCAGAAGAAACGTGTTTCTACCTCGCTGAATCTAAACATAGATGCAACTTCCTAAAAGGAACCAACACACAGCAGATGAGTTCGTAAGAAGCGGGTCTTCTGTGTTTTAAACGCTTTCTTACTGCTAACTCTTATAAGCGTCTCCAGGGCGGGAAAAGGCTGTTTCTCCATTCTCCAAAGAAAGGGTTTCTGAACTGCTGCAACCACACATCAGTTTAACTCTGGAAGTTGAATACACACGTTGACAACCATTCTGCTAGATAGCTCCGTTTTGGTTTTAGAGCAAGGTATTTCTCTTTACAGCCTGTTCTCCCATCCACTCTGGAATGTCCAAACGCAGCTTTTAGAAGAAACGTGTTTCTACCTCGCTGAATCTAAACACAGATGCAACTTCCTAAAAGGAACCAACACACAACAGATGAGTTCTAAGAAGCGGGTCTTCTGTGTTTTAAACGCATTCTTACTGCTAACTCTTATAAGCGTCTCTAGGGCGGGAAAAGACTGTTTCTGCATTCTCCAAAGAAAGGGTTTCCGAACAGATGCAAACACATATCAGTTTAACTCTGGAAGTTTAATACACGCATTGACAACCATTCTGCTAGATAGCTCCATTTTGGTTTTAGAGCAAGGCATTTCTCTTTACAGCCTGTTCTCCATTCCACTCTGGAATGTCCAAACGCAGCTTTTAGAAGAAACATGTTTCTACCTCGCTGAATCTAAACATAGATGCACCTTCCTAAAAAGAACCCACACACAGCAGATGAGTTCGAAAGAAGCGGGTCTTCTGTGTTTTAAACGCATTCTGAATGCTAACTTTTATAAGCCTCTCTAGGGCGGGAAAAGACTGCTTCTGCATTCTCCAAAGAAAGGGTTTCTGAACTGCTGCAAACACACATCAGTTTAACCCTGGAAATTGAATACACACACTGACAACCATACTGCTAGATAGCTCCGTTTTGGTTTTAGAGCAAGGTATTTCTCTTTACAGCCTGTTCTCCCATCCACTCTGGAATGTCCAAACGCAGCTTTTAGAAGAAACGTGTTTCTACCTCGCTGAATCTAAACATAGATGAAACTTCCTAAAAGGAACCAACACACAACAGATGAGTTCGTAAATTCGGGTCTTCTCTGTTTTAAAGGCATTCTTACTGCTAACTCTTATGAGCGTCTCCAGGGCGGGAAAAGACTGTTTCTGCATTATCCAAAGAAAGGGTTTCTGAACTGCTGCAAACACACATCAGTTTAACTCTGGAAGTTGAATACACACATTGACAACCATTCTGCTAGATAGCTCCGTTTTGGTTTTAGAGCAAGGTATTTCTCTTTACAGCCTGTTCTCCCATCCACTCTGGAATGTCCAAACGCAGCTTTTAGAAGAAACGTGTTTCTTCCTCGCTGAATCTAAACATAGATGCAACTTCCTAAAAGGAACAAACACACAGCAGATGAGTTCGTAAGAAGCGGGTCTTCTGTGTTTTAAACGCATTCTTACTGCTAACCCTTATATGCGTCTCTAGGGCTTGAAATGAGGGTTTCTGCATTCCCAAAGAAAGGGTTTCTGAACTGCTGCAAACACACATCATTTTAACTCTGTAAGTTGAATACACACATTGACAATCATTCTGCTAGATAGCTCCGTTTTGGTTTTAGAGCAAGGTATTTCTCTTTACAGCCTGTTCTCCCATCCACTCTGGAATGTACAAACGCAGCTTTTAGAAGAAACGTGTTTCTACCTCACTGAATCTAAACATAGATGCAACTTTCTAAAAGGAACCAACACACAACAGATGAGTTCGTAAGAAGCGGGTCTTCTGTGTTTTAAACGCATTCTTACTGCTAACTCTTATAAGCGTCTCTAGGGCGGGAAAAGACTGTTTCTGCATTCTCCAAAGAAAGGGTTTCTGAACTGCTGTAAACACACATCAGTTTATCTCTGGAAGTTGAATACACACATTGACAACCATTCTGCTAGATAGCTCCGTTTTGGTTTTAGAGCAAGGTATTTCTCTTTACAGTCTGTTCTCCCATCCACTCTGGAATGTCCAAACGCAGCTTTTAGAAGAAACGTGTTTCTACCGCGCTGAATCTAAACATAGATGCAACTTCCTAAAAGGAACCAACACACAGCAAATGAGTTCGTAAGAAGCGGGTCTTCTTTGTTTTAAACGCATTCTTACTTCTAAATTTTTTAAGCCTCTCTAGGGCGGGGAAAGACTTTTTCTGCATTCTCCAAAGAAAGGGTTTCTGAACTGCTGCAAACACACATCATTTTAGCTCTGGAAGTTGAATACACACATTGACAAACATTCTGCTACATAGCTCCGTTTTGGTTTTAGAGCAAGGTATTTCTCTTTACAGCCTGTTCTCCCATCCACTCTGGAATGTCCAAACGCAGCTTTTAGAAGAAACGTGTTTCTACGTCGCTGAATCTAAACATAGATGCAACTTCCTAAAAGGAACCAACACACAGCAGATGAGTTCGTAAGAAGCGGGTCTTCTGTGTTTTAAACGCATTCTTACTGCAAACTCTTATATGCGTCTTTAGGGCTGGAAATGACGGTTTCTGCATTCTCCAAAGAAAGGGTTTCTGAACTGCTGCAAACACACATCAGTTTAACTCTGGACGTTGAATACACACATTGACAACCATTCTGCTAGATAGCTCCGTTTTGGTTTTAGTGCAAGGTATTTCTCTTACAGCCTTTTCTCCCATCCACTCTGGAATGTCCAAACGCAGCTTTCAGAAGAAACGTGTTTCTACCTCGCTGAATCTAAACAGAGATGCAACTTCCTAAAAGGAACCAACACACAGCCGATGAGTTCGTAATAAGCGGGTCTTCTGTGTTTTAAACGCATTCTTACTGCTAACTCTTATAAGCGTCTCTAGAGCGGGAAAAGACTGTTTCTGCATTCTCCAGACAAAGAGTTTCTGAACTGCTGTAAACACACATCAGTTTATCTCTGGAAGTTGAATACACACATTGACAACCATTCTGCTAGATAGCTCCGTTTTAGTTTTAGAGCAAGGTATTTCTCTTTACAGCCTGTTCTCCCATCCACTCTGGAATGTCCAAAAGCAGCTTTTAGAAGAAACGTGTTTCTACCGCGCTGAATCTAAACATAGATGCAACTTCCTAAAAGGAACCAACACACAGCAAATGAGTTCGTAAAAACGGGTCTTCTGTGTTTTAAACGCATTCTTACTGCTAACTTTTTTAAGCCTCTCTAGGACGGGAAAAGACTGTTTCTGCATTCTCCAAAGAAAGGGTTTCTGAACTGCTGCAAACACACATCAGTTTAACTCTGGAAGTTGAATACACACATTGACAACCATTCTGCTAGATAGCTCCGTTTTGGTTTTAGAGCAAGGTATTTCTCTTTACAGCCTGTTCTCCCATCCACTCTGGAATGTCCAAACGCAGCTTTTAGAAGAAACGTGTTTCTACCTCGCTGAATCTAAGCATAGATGCAACTTCCTAAAAGGAACCAACACAGAGCAGATGAGTTCCTAAGAAGCGGGTCTTCTGTGTTTTAAACGCATTCTTACTGCTAACTCTTATAAGCGTCTCAAGGGCGGAAAAGGCTGTTTCTGCATTCTCCAACGAAAGGGTTTCTGAACTGCTGCAAACACACATCAGTTTAACTCTGGAAGTTGAATACACACACGGACAACCATTCTGCTAGATAGCTCCGTTTTGGTTTTAGAGCAAGGTATTTCTCTTTACAGCCTGTTATCCCATCCACTCTGGAATGTCCAAACGCAGCTTTTAGAAGAAACGTGTTTCTACCTCACTGAATCTAAACATAGATGCAGCATCCTAAAAGGAACCAACACACAACAGATGAGTTCGTAAGAAGCGGGTCTTCTGTGTTTTAAACGCGTTCTTACTGCTAACTCTTAAAAGCGACTCTAGGGCGGGAAAAGACTGTTTCTGCATTCTCCAAAGAAAAGGTTTCTGAACTGCTGCAAACACACATCAGTTTAACTCTGGAAGTTGAATACACACACTGACAACCATTCTGCTAGATAGCTCCGTTTTGGTTTTAGAGCAAGGTATTTCTCTTTACAGCCTGTTATCCCATTCACTCTGGAATGTCCAAACGCAGCTTTTAGAAGAAACGTGTTTCTACCTCGCTGAATATAAACATAGATGCAGCTTCCTAAAAGGAACCAACACACAACAGATGAGTTCGTATGAAGAGGGTCTTCTGTGTTTTAAACGCATTCTTACTGCTAACTCTTATAAGCGTCTCTAGGGCGGGAAAAGACTGTTTCTGCATTCTCCAAAGAAAGGGTTTCTGAACTGCTGCAAACACACATCAGTTTAACTCTGGAAGTTGAATACACACACTGACAACCATTCTGCTAGATAGCTCCGTTTTGGTTTTAGAGCAAGGTATTTCTCTTTACAACCTGTTCTCCCATCCACTCTGGAATGTCCAAACGCAGCTTTCAGAAGAAACGTGTTTCTACTTCGCTGAATCTAAACATAGATGCAACTTCCTAAAAGGAACCAACGCACAACAGATGAGTTCGTAAGAAGCGGGTCTTCTGTGTTTTAAACGCATTCTTACTGCTAACTTTTTTAAGCCTCTCTAGGACGGGAAAAGACTGTTTATGCATTCTCCAAAGAAAGGGTTTCTGAACTGCTGCAAACACACATCAGTTTAACTCTGGAAGTTGAATACACACATTGACAACCATTCTGCTAGATAGCTCCGTTTTGGTTTTAGAGCAAGGTATTTCTCTTTACAGCCTGTTCTCCCATCCACTCTGGAATGTCCAAACGCAACTTTTAGAAGAAACGTGTTTCTACCTCGCTGAATCTAAACATAGATGCAACTTCCTAAAAGGAACCAACACACAGCAGATGAGTTCGTAAGAAGCGGGTATTCTGTGTTTTAAACGCATTATTACTGCTAACCCTTATATGCGTCTCTAGGGCTTGAAATGAGGGTTTCTGCATTCTCCAAAGAAAGGGTTTCTGAACTGCTGCAAACACACATCAGTTTATCTCTGGAAGTTGAATACACACATTGACAACCATTCTGCTAGATAGCTCCGTTTTAGTTTTAGAGCAAGGTATTTCTCTTTACAGCCTGTTCTCCCATCCACTGTGGAATGTCCAAAAGCAGCTTTTAGAAGAAACGTGTTTCTACCTCGCTGAATCTAAACATAGATGCAACTTCCTAAAAGGAACCAACACACAGCAAATGAGTTCGTAAGAAGCGGGTCTTCTGTGTTTTAAACGCATTCTTACTGCTAACTTTTTTAAGCCTCTCTAGGATGGGAAAAGACTGTTTCTGCATTCTCCAAAGAAAGGGTTTCTGAACTGCTGCAAACACACATCAGTTTAACTCTGGAAGTTGAATACACACATTGACAACCATTCTGCTAGATAGCTCCGTTTTGGTTTTAGAGCAAGGTATTTCTCTTTACAGCCTGTTCTCCCATCCACTCTGGAATGTCCAAACGCAGCTTTTAGAAGAAACGTGTTTCTACCTCGCTGAATCTAAGCATAGATGCAACTTCCTAAAAGGAACCAACACACAGCAGATGAGTTCCTAAGAAGCGGGTCTTCTGTGTTTTAAACGCATTCTTACTGCTAACTCTTATAAGCGTCTCTAGGGCGGAAAAGGCTGTTTCTGCATTCTCCAAAGAAAGGGTTTCTGAACTGCTGCAAACACACATCAGTTTAACTCTGGAAGTTGAATACACACACTGACAACCATTCTGCTAGATAGCTCCGTTTTGGTTTTAGAGCAAGGTATTTCTCTTTACAGCCTGTTCTCCCATCCACTCTGGAATGTCCAAACGCAGCTTTTAGAAGAAACGTGTTTCTACCTCGCTGAATCTAAACATAGATGCAGCTTCCTAAATGGAACCAAAACACAACAGATGAGTTCGTATGAAGCGGGTCTTCTGTGTTTTAAACGCATTCTTACTGCTAACTCTTATAAGCGTCTCTAGGGCGGGAAAAGACTGTTTCTGCATTCTCCAAAGAAAGGGTTTCTGAACTGCGGCAAACACACATCACTTTAACTATGGAAGTTGAATACACACACTGATAACCATTCTGCTAGATAGATCCGTTTTGGTTTTAGAGCAAGGTATTTCTCTTTACAACCTGTTCTCCCATCCACTCTGGAATGTCCAAACGCAGCTTTCAGAAGAAACGTGTTTCTACCTCGCTGAATCTAAACATAGATGCAACTTCCTAAAAGGAACCAACGCACAACAGATGAGTTCGTAAGAAGCGGGTCTTCTGTGTTTTAAACGCATTCTTACTGCTAACTTTTTTAAGCCTCTCTAGGACGGGAAAAGACTGTTTCTGCATTCTCCAAAGAAAGGGTTTCTGAACTGCTGCAAACACACATCAGTTTAACTCTGGAAGTTGAATACACACATTGACAACCATTCTGCTAGATAGCTCCGTTTTGGTTTTAGAGCAAGGTATTTCTCTTTACAGCCTGTTCTCCCATCCACTCTGGAATGTCCAAACGCAGCTTTTAGAAGAAACGTGTTTCTACCTCGCTGAATCTAAACATAGATGCAACTTCCTAAAAGGAACCAACACACAGCAGTTGAGTTCCTAAGAAGCGGGTCTTCTGTGTTTTAAACGCATTCTTACTGCTAACTCTTATAAGCGTCTATAGGGCGGAAAAGGCTGTTTCTGCATTCTCCAAAGAAAGGGTTTCTGAACTGCTGCAAACACACATCAGTTTAACTCTGGAAGTTGAATATACAGACTGACAACCATTCTGCTAGATAGCTCCGTTTTGGTTTTAGAGCAAGGTATTTCTCTTTACAGCCTGTTCTCCCATCCACTCTGGAATGTCCAAACGCAGCTTTTAGAAGAAACGTGTTTCTACCTCGCTGAATCTAAACATAGATGCAACTTCCTAAAAGGAACCAACACACAGCAGATGAGTTCCTAAGAAGCGGGTCTTCTGTGTTTTAAACGCATTCTTACTGCTAACTCTTATAAGCGTCTCTAGGGCGGAAAAGGCTGTTTCTGCATTCTCCAAAGAAAGGGTTTCTGAACTGCTGCAAACACACATCAGTTTAACTCTGGAAGTTGAATACACACACTGACAACCATTCTGCAAGATAGCTCCGTTTTGGTTTTAGAGCAAGGTATTTCTCTTTACAGCCTGTTATCCCATCCACTCTGGAATGTCCAAACGCAGCTTTTAGAAGAAACGTGTTTCTACCTCACTGAATCTAAACATAGATGCAGAATCCTAAAAGGAACCAACACACAACAGATAAGTTCGAATGAAGCGGGTCTTCTGTGTTTTAAACGCATTCTTACTGCTAACTCTTAAAAGCGACTCTAGGGCGGGAATAGACTGTTTCTGCATTCTCCAAAGAAAGGGATTCTGAACTGCTGCAAACACACATCAGTTTAACTCTGGAAGTTGAGTACACACACTGACAACCATTCTGCTAGATAGCTCCGTTTTGGTTTTAGAGCAAGGTATTTCTCTTTACAGCCTGTTCTCCCATACACTCTGGAATGTCCAAACGCAGCTTTTAGAAGAAACGTGTTTCTACCTCGCTGAATCTAAGCATAGATGCAACTTCCTAAAAGGAACCAACGCACAACAGATGAGTTCGTAAGAAGCGGGTCTTCTGTGTTTTAAACGCATTCTTACTGCTAACTCTTATAAGCGTCTCTAGGGCGGGAAAAGACTGTTTCTGCACTCTCCAAAGAAAGGGTTTCTGAACTGCCGTAAACACACATCAGTTTAACTCTGGAAGTTGAATTCACACATTGACAACCATTCTGCTAGATAGCTCCGTTTTTGTTTTAGAGCAAGGTATTTGTCTTTACAGCCTGTTCTTCCATCCACTCTGGAATGTCCGAACGCAGCTTTTAGAAGAAACGTGTTTCTACCGCGCTGAATCTAAACATAGATGCAACTTCCTAAAAGGAACCAACACACAGCAGATGAGTTCCTAAGAAGCGGGTCTTGTGTGTTTTAAACGCATTCTTACTGCTAACTCTTATATGCGTTTCTTGGGCTGGAAATGACTGTTTCTGCATTCTCCAAAGAAAGGGTTTCTGAACTGCTGCAAACACACATCAGTTTAACTCTGGAAGTTGAATACACACACTGACAAACATTCTGCTAGATAGCTCCATTTTGGTTTTAGAGCAAGGTATTTCTCTTTACAGCCTGTTCTCCCATCCACTCTGGAATGTCCAAACGCAGCTTTTAGAAGAAACGTGTTTCTACCTCGCTGAATCTAAACATAGATGCAACTTCCTAAAAGAAACCAACACACTACAGATGAGTTCGTAAGAAGCGGGTCTTCTGGGTTTTAAACGCATTCTTACCGCTAACTCTTATAAGCGTCTCTAGGGCGGGAAAAGACTGTTTCTGCATTCTCCAAAGAAAGGGTTTCTGAACTGCTGCAAACACACATCAGTTTAACTCTGGAAGTTGAATACACACATTGACAACCATTCTGCTAGAAAGCTCCGTTTTGGTTTTAGAGCAAGGTATTTCTCTTTACAGCCTGTTCTCCCATCCACTCTGGAATGTCCAAACGCAGCTTTTAGAAGAGACGTGTTTCTACCTCGATTAACCTAAACATAGATGCAGCTTCCTAAAAGGAAGCAACACACAACAGATGAGTTAGTAAGAAGCGGGTCTTCTGTGTTTTAAACTCATTCTTACTGCTATCTCTTAAAAGCGACTCTAGGGCGGGAAAAGACTGTTTCTGCATTCTCCAAAGAAAGGGTTTCTGAAATGCTGCAAACACACATCAGTTTAACTCTGGAAGTTGAATACACACACTGACAAACATTCTGCTAGATAGCTCCATTTTGGTTTTAGAGCAAGGTATTTCTCTTTACAGCCTGTTCTCCCATCCACTCTGGAATGTCCAAACGCAGGTTTTAGAAGAAACGAGTTTCTACCTCGTTGAATCTAAACATAGATGCAACTTCCTAAAGGGAACCAACACACAACAGATGAGTTCGTAAGATTCGGGTCTTCTGTGTTTTAAACGCATTCTTACTGCTAACTCTTATAAGCGTCTCCAGGGCGGGAAAAGACTGTTTCTGCATTCTCCAAAGAAATGGTTTCTGAACTGCTGCAAACACACATCAGTTTAACTCTGGAAGTTGAATACACACATTGACAACCATTCTTCTAGATAGCCCCGTTTTCGTTTTAGAGCAAGGTATTTCTCTTTACAGCCTCTTCTCCCATCCACTCTGGAATGTCCAAACGCAGCTTTTAGAAGAAACGTGTTTCTTCCTCGCTGAATCTAAACATAGATGCAACTTCCTAAAAGGTACAAACACACAGCAGATGAGTTCGTAAGAAGCGGGTCTTCTGTGTTTTAAACGCATTCTTACTGCTAACTCTTATAAGCGTCTCTAGGGCGGGAAAAGACTGTTTCTGCATTCTCCAAAGAAAGGGTTTCTGAACTGCTGCAAACACACATCAGTTTAACTCTGGAAGTTGAATACACACATTGACAACCATTCTGCTAGATAGCTCCGTTTTGGTTTTAGAGCAAGGTATTTCTCTTTACAGCCTGTTCTCCCATCCACTCTGGAATGTCCAAACGCAGCTTTCAGAAGAAACGTGTTCCTACCTCGCTGAATCTAAACATAGATGCAACTTCCTAAAAGGAACCAAAACACAGCAGATGAGTTCGTAGGAACCGGGTCTTCTGTGTTTTAAACGCATTCGTACTGCTAACCCTTATATGCGTCTCTAGGGCTTGAAATGAGGGTTTCTGCATTCTCCATAGAAAGGGTTTCTGAACTGCTGCAAACACACATCAGTTTGACTCTGGAAGTTGAATACACACACTGACAACCATTCTGCTAGATAGCTCCGTTTTGGTTTTAGAGCAAGGTATTTCTCTTTACAGCCTGTTCTCCCATCCACTCTGGAATGTCCAAACGCAGGTTTTAGAAGAAACGTGTTTCTACATCGCTGAATCTAAACATAGATGCAGCTTCCTAAAAGGAACAAACACACAACAGATGAGTTCGTATGAAGCGGGTCTTCTGTGTTTTAAACGCATTCTTACTGCTAACTCTTAAAAGCGACTCTAGGGCGGGAAAAGACTATTTCTGCATTCTCCAAAGAAAGGGTTTCTGAACTGCTGCAAACACACATAAGTTTAACTATGGAAGTTGAATACACACACTGACAACCATTCTGCTAGATAGCTCCGTTTTGGTTTTAGAGCAAGGTATTTCTCTTTACAGCCTGTTATCCCATCCACTCTGGAATGTCCAAACGCAGCTTTTAGAAGAAACGTGTTTCTACCTCACTGAATCTAAACATTGATGCAGCATCCTAAATGGAACCAACACACAACAGATGAGTTCGTATGAAGCGGGTCTTCTGTGTTTTAAACGCATTCTTACTGCTAACTCTTAAAAGCGACTCTAGGGCGGGAAAAGACTGTTTCTGCATTCTCCAAAGAAAGGGTTTCTGAACTGCTGCAAACACACATCAGTTTAACTCTGGAAGTTGAATACACACACTGACAACCATTCTGCTAGATAACTCCGTTTTGGTTTTAGAGCAAGGTATTTCTCTTTACAGCCTGTTCTCCCATCCACTCTGGAATGTCCAAACGCAGCTGTTAGAAGAAACGTGTTTCTACCTCGCTGAATCTAAACATAGATGCAACTTCCTAAAAGGAACCAACACACAACAGATGAGTTCGTAAGAAGCGGGTCTTCTGTGTTTTAAACGCATTCTTACTGCTAACTCTTATAAGCGTCTCTAGGGCGGGAAAAGACTGTTTCTGCATTCTCCAAAGAAAGGGTTTCTGAACTGCTGTAAACACACGTCAGTTTAACTCTGGAAGTTGAATTCACACATTGACAACCATTCTGCTAGATAGCTCCGTTTTTGTTTTAGAGCAAGGTATTTGTCTTTACAGCCTGTTCTCCCATCCACTCTGGAATGTCCGAACGCAGCTTTTAGAAGAAACGTGTTACTACCGCGCTGAATCTAAACATAGATGCAACTTCCTAAAAGGAACCAACACACAGCAGATGAGTTCCTAAGAAGCGGGTCTTGGGTGTTTTAAACGCATTCTTACTGCTAACTCTTATATGCGTCTCTTGGGCTGGAAATGACTGTTTCTGCATTCTCCAAAGAAAGGGTTTCTGAACTGCTGCAAACACACATCAGTTTAACTCTGGAAGTTGAATACACACACTGACAAACATTCTGCTAGATAGCTCCATTTTGGTTTTAGAGCAAGGTATTTCTCTTTACAGCCTGTTCTCCCATCCAAACTGGAATGTCCAAACGCAGCTTTTAGAAGAAACGTGTATCTACCTCGCTGAATCTAAACATAGATGCAACTTCCTAAAAGAAACCAACTCACAACAGATGAGTTCGTAAGAAGCGGGTCTTCTGTGTTTTAAACGCATTCTTACCGCTAACTCTTAAAAGCGTCTCTAGGGCGGGAAAAGACTGTTTCTGCATTCTCCAAAGAAAGGGTTTCTGAACTGCTGCAAACACACATCACTTTAACTCTGGAAGTTGAATACACACATTGACAACCATTCTGCTAGATAGCTCCGTTTTGGTTTTAGAGCAAGGTATTTCTCTTTACAGCCTGTTCTCCCATCCACTCTGGAATGTCCAAACACAGCTTTTAGAAGAGACGTGTTTCTACCTCGCTTAATCTAAACATAGATTCAGCTTACTAAAAGGAAGCAACACACAACAGATGAGTTATTAAGAAGCGGGTCTTCTGTGTTTTAAACGCATTCTTACTGCTAACTCTTAAAAGCGACTCTAGGGCGGGAAAAGACTGTTTCTGCATTCTCCAAAGAAAGGGTTTCTGAAATGCTGCCCACACACATCAGTTTAACTCTGGAAGTTGAATACACACACTGACAAACATTCTGTTAGATAGCTCCATTTTGGTTTTAGAGCAAGGTATTTCTCTTTACAGCCTGTTCTCCCATCCACTCTGGAATGTCCAAACGCAGCTTTTCGAAGAAACGAGTTTCTACCTCGCTTAATCTAAACATAGATGCAACTTCCTAAAAGGAACCAACACACAACAGATGAGTTCGTAAGATTCGGGTCTTCTGTGTTTTAAACGCATTCTTACTGCTAACTCTTAAAAGCGTCTCTAGGGCGGGAAAAGACTGTTTCTGCATTCTCCAAAGAAAGGGTTTCTGAACTGCTGCAAACACACATCACTTTAACTCTGGAAGTTGAATACACACATTGACAACCATTCTGCTAGATAGCCCCGTTTTGGTTTTAGAGCAAGGTATTTCTCTTTACAGCCTGTTCTCCCATCCACTCTGGAGTGTCCAAACGCAGCTTTTAGAAGAAACGTGTTTCTTCCTCGCTGAATCGAAACATAGATGCAACTTCCTAAAAGGAACCAACACACAGCAGATGAGTTCGTAAGAAGCGGGTCTTCTGTGTTTTAAACGCATTCATACTGCTAACTCTTATAAGCGTCTCTAGGGCGGGAAAAGACTGTTTCTGCATTCTCCAAAGAAAGGGTTTCTGAACTGCTGCAAACACACATCAGTTTAACTCTGGAAGTTGAATACACACATTGACAACCATTCTGCTAGATAGCTCCGTTTTGGTTTTAGAGCAAGGTATTTCTCTTTACAGCCTGTTCTCCCATCCACTCTGGAATGTCCAAACGCAGCTTTCAGAAGAAACGTGTTCCTACCTCGCTGAATCTAAACATAGATGCAACTTCCTAAAAGGAACCAAAACACAGCAGATGAGTTCGTAAGAAGCAGGTCTTCTGTGTTTTAAACGCATTCTTACTGCTAACCCTTATATGTGTCTCTAGGGCTTGAAATGAGAGTTTCTGCATTCTCCATAGAAAGGGTTTCTGAACTGCTGCAAACACACATCAGTTTGACTCTGGAAGTTGAATACACACACTGACAACCATTCTGCTAGATAGCTCCGTTTTGGTTTTAGAGCAAGGTATTTCTCTTTACAGCCTGTTCTCCCATCCACTCTGGAATGTCCAAACGCAGCTTTTAGAAGAAACGTGTTTCTACCTCGCTGAATCTAAACATAGATGCAGATTCCTAAAAGGAACCAACACACAACAGATGAGTTCGTAAGAAGCGGGTCTTCTGTGTTTTAAACGCATTCTTACTGCTAACTTTTTTAAGCCTCTTTAGGACGGGAAAAGGCTGTTTCTGCATTCTCCAAAGAAAGGGTTTCTGAACTGCTGCAAACACACATCAGTTTAACTCTGGAGGTTGAATACACACATTGACAACCATTCTGCTAGATAGCTCCGTTTTGGTTTTAGAGCAAGGTATTTCTCTTTACAGC